>NW_006796766.1:752119-756299 GCF_000442215.2 Lipotes vexillifer | reverse complement strand
AGGAATCCTGATTTTTTTGTATATCTGGGGGAGAGTAATCAAGACTTACAGTTAGGAGTTCAACTTTAGTCTATCTGTACTATAGTACGCAAACACCAGTATAGGCTACACTTACCATGATGCTACCCAGTCTTGAATCACCACAGCGAAACCACACTAAAATGTAGTCATTTAGATCACTTACTGTGCAACCCTCTCACTGAAGCAGGTTACAGCTCTGATGCTACAGAGACTAAGAAATGAACTCTATGATGGGCTCTGAATTTCTCAAATACCAAGATACTTAATTTAAACTTCCTTGTAGGTATTTTCCACACAGACGCTTTCCTCGTGCCTTGCATGTTAACAACTACTGCCCCACGGCCTGCACCCACCATCCTCCCCTATCACCACCCAGGGTCTCAGCAAGGATCCCGCAGGCAACACCCCTCTCAGAGATCGCCAAAGGATCCTTATTTACCTTCTGTTCTTCCAAAATTTAGTAAAATATTTAAAGATAAAAAGTTCAGAGCATTGAGCCACCTCGAGTCAGTGCCTGACTTCACAAATTGCACTCACTATGCCAAATGCAGAGACTATATTCTTCAGTCCGTATTTTGAAAGTCCTCGGAGAAGCTGCCCTTCCACACACCTTTTGACAGGTAGTTTTCGGAGGGCAGCGGCTGGGTCTTTGGTCTTCGCCCATTCCTCCCTGCATTTAACCAAGTACCCCTTTTCAGCTGGTGGGGGGAAAAAAAGCTGTGATTAAACAATTTATCCAAAAGACAGTTCTATAACTTAAAACACTTCACAGAGAACACAAAATTAGAAAGTGCTATTTGTAAGAGAGATACTCTGAAGCGCTTTTGGTCTCCTGAGAATAACCATCAGAAAGTGAAAAGATGGGAAGGGCAGAAAGTTTACAGAACTAGATGGCTTTCAACATGCTACCACCCCAGGAGTTAAAGCCAATGACTGTTCATTATCAAGCTGACTCAACATCAGACAAAACCTTGGTAGTCCTTTCTTCCTTCCCTCTCTTTTTCTATTGTATTGTCAAATTTAATGGGTTCCTTTCCATAAAATTAGACAACCTTATCTCTTTTAACTTGCAAATGAATAATTATCCAAAGTGGGCATAATTATTTTGCTGATTTGTAAAGTGGTACTTAAATCCTTTTCCATACAGTATGACAGTTTTTAATGAACTCTCCAAACTTAAAAATCCTCAGTGTGTTTTGCCAAGTTTTTATACTGTATTTACATTTTGCTTTAACAAATTAACCACCAGTGAAATCTGTTTGGATTCCTATATGTTCAGAGATTTAATACTGCATGGAGAAAAGGAAATGAATGCATTCATTTATGAATTAATAAATTAGATGAGCTAAAGACCTGAAAATAAGATATAAATTATAAATCTCAAATATATACATAAAACTTGTGTAAAAAAAGACATAAACTATACGTTTTACTTTAAAAAGTTTTAAAAATTCTGAAATAATGACCCCAATTTGTACCTATACTTCAATTCAAAGCAATTCCATGAATACCTAGTCATATATTCTTTTTTTTTTTCCTTAAGATTATTTTTATTCTCACCTCCAGAACGGGGTTTCAATATTAAATCCATGACTTCAGCCCAGGAATTTTGTAGTATAGCTCTAAAATTAAACAGCATTTATTTTACTTAATTTTGCATTAAGATGAATTTTATTTGCCCAAGCCTGTGGAGTAACAAACCATATTAACTTTATATATTTTATTAAACTTAAAATAAGCAGAAAAACTAATATAATAACATAGGTTTCAAATGTAAATGTCAAAAGAACTTAAGAAAATTAAAAATATAATGTTTACTCATAACATTTAATATCATTTCACAGTTTAGAAAGCTGTTATAGTATAAATACTACCTAGTCATGCTTTAAGCTGTTATACATGGTATTATCTGTATAATCAAAGTTGTCTTTATATGCTAAAACTTATTTGAAACTTCTCAAAAAAAGTCTCCCGTGTTAAATACTTTCTTGCCTAGATAAACAGAATAAATACAATTTATCCTTCTCTATTATTCTTGCCAAAATGGAAGTATCTTTACATTTGCTGATTATAAGTTATACATGCTTCTTTAAACAGTACATAAGAAAGGTTACCTGATATCTAACCTTTAAAAAGTAAACACTGTTAACACTTCAGAGTGTAGTTTTCAAGACTTACTTGATCTTTAAGTGTATGCAGTTTTTTCTTTAACTTTTATTATACTCTCTTTTATCACACAGAGGTTGTATTTCATGTATCATATCTGAACATTTTTTATAGTTAAGATTTCTGCTCTTGGAGTCATACTGAGAAAGGCCCTCCTTACCATAAGAAAATAAAAATCCCTTCTATTAATTTTTCTGTTTTTCTACTTAACTAGCGTTTTTATTTTTCACGTTTAAGTTAATCTATATATTTCTATGTATTAAATTATATAAAATGATGTTTTATCTACTGATGAGATCATATGGATATTTAACCTACTAATGCAATGAATCAGATTAACAGATATCCCACTGCTGGCCATCCCTGAAGTCCTGGAACAAGCCATGCTCTATCAGTCTTTAAATATACTCCTGAGGGACACATTATTCAGCTGGCTAGGCCTTCAGTAACATTTCCAAAAAGAGTACACTATTAATTCAAGACTAGGAACTAGTGTGCCAGACTTCATGGAAAAAGACTTCTGTGCTCAAAAACCTTTGTTATCTGGCTGGCCACTTGATTTTGTAAATAGTTTTATTGGAAAACATCCATGATCCTTAATTTATGTACTATTTCTGGCTACTTTCACACGGTAACAGCAGTGCTGAGTAGCTACTACACACACTCCATGGCCCACAAAGCCTAAATATTTACCTTTACAGAGAAAGTCTGCCAACATCTGGTGTAATATATTAATATCTCTCAACTACAGGACTTTTTAACACTTTTAAGATACTACCACACACGTGAAGGTTCAGTATATATCACCATATTAAAGATGGATATATTTGGTTTATAACAAGCCATCCTATCTGGCTCACCACACATTAAAATGTTTTCTATTTTTCTGACATTATCTCTCCTTCTTCCACCTTCTTTTTTTATTTTTTTGATTTTCTAAAAAATAAACTTATTTTATTTATTTATGATTTTTGGCTACGTTGGGTCTTCACCGCTACGTGCGGGTTTTCTCTAGTTGCGGCGAGCGGGGGCTACTCTTCGTTGCGGTGCGTGGGCTCCTCATTGTGGTGGCCTCTCTTGCTGCGGAGCACGGGCTCTAGGCAGGCGGGTTTCAGTAGTTGTGGCACACGGGCTCTAGAGCGCAGACTCGGTAGTTGTGGCGCACGGGCTTAGTTGCTCCGTGGTGCGTGGGATCTTCCCGGACCAGGGCTCAAACGCACGGCCCCTGCATTGGCAGGAGGATTCTTAACCACTGCGCCCCCAGGGAAGCCCTAAGTTTTTTAATATGGTGTAAAAGTAAAGTTCCAACTTCATTTTCTTTTTCTTGCAGGTGGATAGCCAGCATCCCCAACACTTACTCGTTGAAAAGTTGTCCTTTCGCCAATTGAATGATCTTGTCACCCTTGTCAAAAATCATCTGACCATATATATTAGGATTTGTTCCACTTTTTTTTTAAACAGTTTTACTGAGGTATAACTCACATACCACATAATTTATCCTTTAAGTGCACAACTCAATGACTTAGTATACTACAGAATTTTGCAACATTACACAATCAATTTTAGAACATTTTCATCACCCTGAAAAGAAATCCTAACCCTAACCCATCAGCAGCCACTTATTCTCCATGACCTCTGCCCCATCAACTTTCTGATTCTATGGATTTGCCTAGTCTGGACGTTTCATACATAATGAATCATATACTATGTTGCCGTTTGTGACTAGCTTCTTTCACTGAGCATGTTTTAAAGGTTCATTCAAGTCATAGCATGTATCAGTCCTTCATTCCCTTTTACTGCTGAATAATGTTCCATTGTATTAATATGCCACATTTTATTTATCCATCTATCAGCTGATAGACATCTGGGTTGTTTCCATAATTTTGGCTGCTATAAATATCAGTGTAAATTTTCAAGTTGGACATATGTATTCGATTCTCTTGAGTATATTCCTAGGAACGCAATAGCTAGGTCATATGGTAATATTATTTAA
>NW_006796766.1:740037-752109 GCF_000442215.2 Lipotes vexillifer | reverse complement strand
TAACCGAGTAGGGAAAAGCCAGACTATTTCCCAAAATGGCTGTACCACTTTAGATTCCCACCAGCAAGTCATGAGACGTCCAAGTTCTCCACATCCTCAACAATACTTTTTTTTTTCTTTTTTGGCTGCACTGGGTCTTCGTTGCTACACGTGGGCTTTCTCTAGTTGCGGCAAGCCAGGTCTTACTCTTCGTTGCAGTGGCTTCTCTTATTGCAGAGCATGGGCTCTAGGCGTGCAGGCTTCAGTAGTTGCGGTGCACGGGCTCAGTAGTCGAGGCATGTGGGCTCTAGGGGGCACGGGCTTCAGTAGTTGTGGCTCACGGGCTCTAGAGCGCAGGCTCAGTAGTCCTGCCGCACAGGCTTAGTTGCTCCACGGCATGTGGGATCTTCCCGGACCAGGGATTGAACCCGTGTCCCCTGCTTTGGCAGGCGGATTCTTTTTTATTTATTTATTTGTTTATTTATTTTATTATTTTTATTTTTGGCTGCGTTGGGTGTTGGTTGCTGGGCGCGGGCTCTCTCTAGTTGCTCCTCGCTGCGGTGTGCGGGCCTCTCATTGCAGTGGCCTCTCATGTTGCAGAGCACAGGTTCTAGGCATGCGGGCTTCAGCAGTTGCAGTACGCAGGCTCAGCAGTTGTGGCGCAGGGGCTGAGTTGCTCCGTGGCATGTGGGATCCTCCCAGACCAGAGCTCGAACCCAAGTCCCCTGCATTGGCAGGTAGACTCCTAACCACTGCGCCACCAAGGAAGCCTGGCAGGTGGATTCCTAACCACTACACCACCAAGAAAGTCCCCCACCCATACTTATTTATTGTCTGTCTTTCTGATTTTAGCCACTGTACTGGGTGTGAAGTAGTATCTCACTGTGGTTTTGAACTGCTTTTTCCCAGTGATTAGTGATGTCAAGCATCTTTTTATGTGCTTGTTGGCCATTAGTCTATGTTCTATGGAGAAATGTCTACTCAGATTTTTTGACCATTTTTAGGTTATCTGTCTTTTTGTTTTTGAGTCATAATAGTTCTTTAAATATTTTGGATTCAAGTCATTCTTCCACCTTTAAACTATAAACTGAGGGTTTTTTTCTTTAGGTGGTCCTGTGGTGGTAACAAGTGGGCTACTCTGAAACTAGGCAACATTCTTGTGTTTTACAAATTGTTGGTTAGGAATTCTGAATGGATTATATACTGACTTTATACTTGGGCATGTTAATGCAATTTTGGCCCTGAATAAATCTGATGTCATTTTCATTAGCTATTTTACATTATCTTTGGAGTGCAAAATTTACAGGGTCCCATGGCTGCTATTCTGCCGAATTAGCTACAAATTCAACGGGTGATACAGCCTTCTCTTAAATATTCTGTCTCACAGTACAATTAGCATCTTCATTATCAGTGTCCTCTGAACATTAGCAAGATTGAAAATATTATCTTTCATTATCTAATAATAGTGATTATTATTTATTACAGTGTTCTTCCTGGCAACATTTTTCTTCTCTGGTTAGTATATTCTAATTTAAATATATTACTTTCCATTTATTGAGCACTTCCTATCTGCTAGGCATAGAAACAGGTATTGCATTAAGACTTTATCTTACTTCATTTTCACCACCCCTGTGAGGTTGGTGTTATCCTTTCCATTTCACAGATGACTAATGTGAGGCTCAGAACTGAAATCTGACTTCAATGCCTGAGGGGTTTTGTTTTGTCCTTTTTTTTTTTTTTTTTTTTTTGGCTGAAGCGCAAGGCTTGCGGGATCTTAGTTCCCCCACCAGCGACTGAACCCAGGCCCTAGGCAGCGAAAGCGCACAGTCCTAACCACTGGACTGCCAGGGAATTACCCACTTCTGCCTGAGCTTTTAACCCTAACACTGCCTCAAAGAGGTAGAGGAAATACTACATGATATTTTTCATTTTGTGCTCTTAAAGATGCATGAACAAACGCAACTTCACGGAGTCAGCTGCTGAACCATGGACTGATTCAAGAAGAGCCCCTCTATTCTCAGTGCTGCACCTGACCAACTAGTGAGCCCGGGCAGGCTCCCTAAGCCGAGATTTCATCTTTGCTAAAATAAAGGATTTGAAGCACCAGGAAGAACATGAACTAAACCTCTCAGATCACTTGCAACTCAGACTTCCACAGTTCTAACTGCCACGTGAGTAATTATTTAGGTAACACAGTCTCTGCTGGACAGCAGGATAGCATAAGTAAGTTTATAAACCCAAGTATTTATTGATGGGATTCCCACTCTAGCTCGCCCTACAGGGATTTCCTGTTATCTCAAAGCTAATCAGAGAGTTCTTAAAATAAATTTTACTTGCTAATTGCACCCTATACCACTTTCTTTAAAGGATGGGGGAGGGCAGGTACAAGTTTAAGAAACTAGGAAGCACTTGTTAACGGAGATCATAAACTACACCATCTCCTTCAGGCTACTTTGGGTCTGAGTTACGCAACTGCTACTGTTGGGTCACTTACTGAGCCAAGATTTACCTGTAAAAAAGAAAATAAAATAGAATCCCTGGATGGGCTATCAGGGGAGAGAGAAAAACTTTACTTTTCAAGTTATACCTTTTTGAACTCTTATTTTTTCACCTTGTGCATGTATTATCATAAAACAGAAGGAGGCTGTGGATCAGTTGGTCATCCAAAAGGATGAGACACACTGCTTCGTTTGGCCCAGATTTCCATTTTTTTCTAGGAAATCTAAAAATAATTAAAAACATCACCAACAAAAAACATCCTGCTTCTTTTTATTAAGGAGAGAGCTCTTTTAGATGAAAGTTAAGAAATACAAACCTTCCAACTTGATATGTGGGGACGGCTGTGGTTCCAAACCTTTGCATTCCATAGTAGTTAATAAATCCAATCTCCTTGAGAGAGTTCATGGCTTGTTCCACTTGGTCGTCAGTTCCAGTAATATTTCTGTAGGGGCCCAAATTACCCAGAGAAAAAAATTTACAGGCCAACACATTCAGGGATGCATATCACAAGTGACATGGCTTGGCTTCTGTGCCTTTCCCTTGCCCCCTGCAGCTTTCTACCTCCTGAGGACACTGTCTTTTTAAAAATTATGACATATACACAACACTAAATTTACCTTTTTAGCCATTTCTAAGTATGCAATCCAGTAGCATTAAGTACATTCACAATGTTGTGCAACCTTTACCACTATCTTCATCTTCGCAAATCTAAACTCCGCACCTATTAAACAGTAGCTCTCCATCTCCCCGCCCGCACCTTATACCCCAGGTAACTTTAGGTACTGAATGAGTGGAATCATAGGCCATCTTTTGTATTTCAAGGAGATGGCTTCTTTCCAAAGGTGGTGCTGAGTTTTTAGAGGGGTGGGCGTGTTGGTACAAACAATGCAGCTGTGTTTGCTCTCCCAGCCTCATCGGGCCCCATCCCCCCTTCCCGGCTGTCAAGGGCATCTGCACCAGCTCACTGGGATTAACAACTGTTCTGAACAGACTCAAGGTGACACAGCAAGACCCCCTCTGGTCTGCATTCATACCCGCAGCTCTTTACCTGAGGACAACAGTGAAGTGATTCCCTTGAAGCTCTCCCAATTTCAGAGGGTTTTTCTGATAGCTGAAATTCCCTAGCTTAAAGTTCATCAAGCACTTATTCAAGTGGGCAAGTCTTTGCGCAGTTATTCTAAAAAATACGAAATAAAAAAAGGAGCAGAAAGAGGCTCATGAGCTGTTGCCTGGCTGAAATGGTCTAGGATACTTTACTACAGAAAACAGCAGCTTGAAATGAGACTACACACTATGATGATGGAAAAGAAAGGCACCGCAGCTGGTGGGGTGAACCTACCTTTCATTTGCCTCTGGAATGTTCCTCCAGCATGAGGACACCTGTTCCTATTGGAATGATGTAACCTGGGCCATGTTTATATTCTTAGAGCCTCATGTTACTTACATACTGATAATGGAACGGTATCATCTGTGAAATTTTCTAGTTTTTGTGAGGGAAGAGGGGTGAGAAAGGGAGCAGAGAGCAATCCCTTACAGGTAAAAAGATAGTTATTAAGCATTAAAAAGTTATATTTTCATTTTTGTCCCTCAGAAAAATATTGTAAACTCACTACAGAAAATTTGGAAAAATACAGAAAAGTACAGAGTAAGGAAAAAAAATTCAGTTTCAGCACCTGAAAAACAAATCTGTTAATAGCTAACTTTGAATTTCCTCCCATTCTTTCTTTCTTAAACTCATGTCAGATATATTTATATAATACTTATCTTTATCTGACTATATATATGTAGTCAGAATCCTACCATAATCTGTACCCTCCTGCTATCATTTAAATGGCATTATAAAATTTTCATGAAAAACTTCTTAACTTCTTTAATAGTATAATACACATAGAAAAAGAAATACAGTACTAAAAGGCCTCTGTTCTATCTCTATCCCTCAATACCCCTCCCCACTGGCAGCCAACATTAAAAGTTTCTTGTCTATTCTTCTAGTAACACTTTCTGTACACACAGGTATACCTATTGTCTTCTCTCTTTTTGGAATTTCTTTGTAAGCTTTTAATACATATGTTATATATACAGAAAAGTACACAGATCGTAAGTGTTCTGCTTGACGGATTTTCACAAAGTGAACACAACCATGTAACTGGCATCCAGATCTTCCCTTTCAAAAAACAATTTTTGTTACATTATAAATTGTTCAGCATCTTGCTTATATTCACTGAAAAAATGCATACTACAGACTTGGCTTATGCATACAGTCCTTCTAAAGCTGCCTCACTCTGTGTACAGCTTCAAAGAATGGCTGCTGCACTGCCTGGATCCTTTCTCTGAACTTTATCTGACCAGTCCCCTGTGATGGGCATTTAAATTGCTACCCATCTTTTGCTATTACAATCCATTCTATAACACATACCCTCGTATAGACTTCTTGGTGCATCTACATAGGTGAATGATTCGGATAAGCCCCTAGAATTAGAAGGCAGGGATCTTAAATTTTAATCCCTACTGCCCTCCAAAAAAAGTTACACCAATTCACACTCACACCATTAATATGTAAGTGCCTACTTCCTCACACAGCATGTTATAAACCTTTTTGAGCTCTGTCAGGCTGATAAGTTAAAAATGCTACCTTGGGGCTTCCCTAGTGGCACAGTCGTTAAGAATCCGCCTGTCAATGCAGGGGACACAGGTTGGAGCCCTGGTCTGGGAAGATCCCACATGCCACGGAGCAACTAAGCCTGTGAGCCACAACTACTGAGCCTGTGCTCTAGAGTCCAAGAGCCACAACTACTGAGCCCACATGCCGCAACTACTGAAGCCCACGCACCACGACGAAGAGTAGCCCCCCCGCTCACCGCAAGCAGAGAAAGCCCGCACAGCAACGAAGACCCAACACAGCCAAAAATAAATAAATTTATTTATTTTAAAAAATGCTATTTTGATTTTTATCTGAATGCTTCTTACTATGAGAGAAACTAAACATTTCTTCATTATCTTGACTGTGAAGTACCTGTTCGTCCTACTACTTTTTTTTCTATTGGATTGTTAATATTCTTCTGTTTTCATATATTAAGGAAATCTACCCTTTACCACATAGCTTGCAAACATTATCTCCCATTTTGTGAGTTTATTCATAATATTTTACATTTTAGAAAATCTCCCAACTTCATGTTAAAAAAAATCAAACTGGAGAAAATTGGCAACACTGTAACGAAAGGTCTTATACCTCACCTGTAGATTTACCGATTGCTAACCACTTCCCAGATTTACTTTACATATATTTCTAGATATATGAACACCCACACATTACACATATGTGCATACATACACACATGCAGGTAAAACCTATGTATTTTTCTGAACCATGTGAGAATGAGCTGCAGACCTAGGGACACCTCACCCCTAAAGTGACTGCAGTGTGTCTCCTAAGAACAGCAGGGTCTCCCGCGTTTCTAACCACCAGTCATCCTCACGAAGCCTATGTGAATTCAAGGCCACTGATGAGCAGTCCACATCCAATTCCCCCAATTCCCCCAATAACATCACTTAGATTTTTTTTTTTAAACCTCCTTAAATTCAGGATCTAATCAGGAACCAGGACAATCATTGTTTCCTCACATTAAGGTGCCCACATTTTGGTGGGAATATCATCACGGAGGTGATGCTGTGGCTTTTTCAGCGTATCGCAGCGAAACGGTACCTCTCTCTCCTTTCCCTTTTTTAGTTGGTAATCTGTGGGGTGACATTTTAAAAATTCTGTGACTATCCTCTTCCCCCATAGTCTTTTATCCAACTGTTTAGGTACCCGAGGATAATTTTTTATTATTATTATTTTTTCACTGTGCGGCATGTGGGATCCCAGCTCCCGGAACAGGGATGGAGCCCGCACTGCCTGCATTGAAAGCACAGAGTCTTAACCACTGGACCAGCAGGGAAGTCCCCCAAGGGTAATTGTTGGCTGAGGCAAATATTACTGTGTTGACTGCGAAAGACGGTTTTTCTATACCCACCATTCCTCCTATATTACTTGGCATTCTTCTACAAATAGGACTGTACAGTAAAAAATTTTTTTTTCATTTTCCCATTTAGGTTGTTAGATAATATAGAGCAGAGTTTTCTGTGCTATACAGTAGGTCCTAGTTGGTTATCTTTTCTTCTTAATTTTTATTTTATTTTGATTTTTTTCAAAAAAATTTATTTATTTATTTATTTTTGGCTGTGTTGGGTCTTCATTGTTGCACGTGGGCTTTCTCTAATTGCAGAGAGTGGGGACTACTCTTTGTTGCAGTGCGCAGGCTTCTCACTGCGGTGGCTTCTCTTGTTGCAGAGCACGGGCTCTAGGCATGCGGGCTTCAGGAGTTGTGGCTCGCAGGCTCTAGAGCACAGGCTCAGTAGTAGTGGCACCCGGCCTTAGTTGCTCCGCAGTATGTGGGATCTCCCCGGACCAGGGCTTGAACCCGTGTACTCTGCACTGGCAGGCGGATTCTTAACCACTGTGCCACCGGGGAAGCCCTGGTTATCCATTTTAAATACAGCAGTGTGTACATGTCAATCCCAAACTCCCTAACTATCCCTCCCCCCACCCTCCACCCTGGAAACCGTAAGTTCGTTCTCTAAGTCTGTGAGTCTGTTGAATTTCAGTTAGTTGAAATTTAGTTAGTTGCATTTTAGTTAGCTGAATTTTTTTTTAATAGCTCTGGGATTTAAGTCTATTTAGGAAGGGTGTCCCTAGTCAGAGATTATTTTTTTTTAATAGTATGCCCAGGTATAAGTAGAGTACTTTCGCAGTTGTTGTTGTTTTTTATGAACTTATTTATTTATTAGCTGCATTGAGTCCTCGTTGCTGCATGCAGGCCTTCTCCAATTGCGGTGAGCGGGGCTACTCTTGGTTGTGGTGGCCTCTACCGTCACGCAGCACGGGCTCTAGGCACGTGGGCTCAGTAGTTGTGGCTCGCAGGCTCTAGAGTACAGGCTCAGTAGTTGTGGCGCACGGGCCTAGCCGCTCCGTGGCATGTGGGATCCTCCTGGACCAAGGCTCGAACCCGTGTCCCCCGCATTGGCAGGCCCAATCCTAACCACTGGACCACCAGGGAAGCCCCAGTTATTGTTGTTTTAGAGTAAAAAGGGTACTTTTCCTTTTATTTCCTTCTGGCCAACAGTAGTGACGTACTTTTCATCATGTCTCATTTACAGCAGTGCCGGCCTCCATGCTGCCCCTAACACACTAATCTTGACTTACTGGTCTTTTAAAGTCTACAATGGTTGTGGCAAAGAAGAAAAGAACTCTGGTACTGGGGTCCCAGGGGCTTTGACTGGCAGTTTCTGTTTACTCTCCCCAGTCAACTACTGATGCCCAAAGTGGCTCATTTAGAGAGGAATGGGAGGAGGTCAAGTTCTCCCGCTCTGCTTTAAATTATGCACTCTCTTCATCCTAGGCAACAAGGAGGTTAAGGAAAGAAGAGAGGAAAGCTGTTCACACACAAGTCAGTAACAGTATCAGCTGCTGCTCAGTGGCTTTGGTTCTGCATTTTAAATTATCAGCATACACGTATCTTTTGGCTTTTTGTCTTTTTTTAAAAGGTAGATTGAGGAGTATAAATACTACACCAAGGACCTGGTTACAAAAGATAAATATTCATATTACATCTATCTGTAATTTCATATATCTCTCTCTCTCCATCTATCTTCGCAGTGACACTGTGGCTGATACCACCTTTCAAATGGCTTTGTTAATATTTGGCAAAGCTTTGCCTCTTCCAGTGAAGACATATAAAAACTCAGGTAAGGAGTCAATTTAATTTTTTTTTTCAGGTGGCTACTCAGTTATTTCAACAAATTCACTGACTCAAAACTTTTCTTTGGGACTTCCCTGGTGGCGCAGTGGTTAAGATTCCAGGCTCCCAATGCAGGGGGCCAGGGTTCGATCCCTGGTCAGGGAACTATGTCCCACATGCATGCTGCAACTAAGAGTTCACATGCCACAACTAAGGAGCCCACCTGCTGCAACTAATAAATTAAAAAACAAACAAACAAACAAAAAACCAACACTCTTCTTTGCTGATTTTAAATGCTACTTGCTTACACACTAACTCTGTGGATATATCTGGGTCTGTAATTATTCTAATGCTACCCGTTTATGTGCCAGTATCATATTGCTTTAACTGCTATACTTTTTTGGCCATGCCACGCAGCATGTGGGATCTTCGTTCCCCAACCGGGGATCGAACCCGTGCCCCCTGCCTTAGGAGTGTGGAGTCTTAACCAATGGACTGCCAGGGAAGTCCCTACTATACTTCTATAATATGCTTTAAAATATACTGAGGCTGGACAGCTACACGTAAAAGAATGAAATTAGAACATTCTCTAACAACATAAACAAAAATAAACTCAAAATGGATTAAAGACCTAAATGTAAGACCAGATACTATAAAACTCCTAGAAAAAAATATAGGCAGAACATGCTTTGGGCTCCCCTGGTGGCGCACTGGTTAAGAATCCACCTGCCAATGCAGGGGACATGGGTTTGAGCCCTGGTCTGGGAAGATCCCACATGTTGCAGAGCAGCTAAGCTCGTGCGCCCCAACTACTGAGCCTGCGCGCCCCAACTACTGAGCCCATGCGCCACAACTACTGAAGCCCACATGCCTAGAGCCCATGCTCTGCAACGAGAAGCCACCGCAATGAGAAGGCTGCGCAACAGAACAAAGACTAGGCCCCGCTCACCACAACTAGAGAAAGCCTGTGCACAGCAACGAAGACCCAACGCAGCCATAAATTAATTAACTAATTAATTATTTTAAAAGAACATGCTTTGACATAAATCATAGCACTGTTTTCTTGTGTCCATCTCCTAGAGTAATGGAAACAAAAGTAAAAATAAACAAATGGGACCTAATTAAACATAAAAGCTTTTGCACGGCAAAGGAAATCATAAACAAAACAAAACAACAGACTGGAAGAAAATATTTGCAAATGATGCAACCAACGAGGGCTTAATTTGCAAAATATACAAACAGTTTATATAGCTCATTATCAAAAAAAAAAAACCAATCAAAAATGGGCAGAAGACCTAAATAGACATTTCTCCAGAAAAGACATACAGATGGCCAACAGGTACATGAAAAGACGCTCAATATTGCTAATTATTAAGAGACATGCAAATCAAAACTACAGTGAGGTACCACTTCGCACCAGTCAGAATGACCATTAAAAAGCCTACAAATAACAAATGCTGGAGAGGGTGTAGAGAAAAGGGAACCCTCCTACACTGTTGGTGGGAATGTAAATTGGTAACAGCCACTATGGAGAAGAATATGGAGGTTCCTTAAAAAGCTAAAAATAGAACTACCATACAACCCAGCAATCCCACTCCTGGGCATATACCCAGAAAAGATGAAAACTCTAATTTAAAATGATGCATGCGGGCTTCCCTGGTGGTGCAGTGGTTAAGAATCCGCCTGCCAATGCAGGGGACATGGGTTCGAGCCCTGGTCCGGGAAGATCTCACATGCCGTGGAGCAACTAAGCCCCTGCGCCACAACTAATGAGCCTGCACTCTAGAGCCCATGAGCCACAACTACTGAGCCCGCGTGCCTAGAGCCCATGCTCTGCAACAAGAGAAGCCACCGTAATAAGAAGCCCGCAAACCAGAACGAAGACTAGGCCCCGCTCGCTGCAACTACAGAAAGCCCACGCACAGCAACGGAGACCCAGTGCAGCCAAAAATAAATAAATAAATTTATTAAAAAAAAAAAAAAGATACATGCGCCCCAGTGTTCATAGCAGCGCTATTTACAAGAGTCAAGACATGGAAACAACCTAAATGTCTACTGAAAGATGAATGGCTACAGAAGATGTGGTACCTACATACAACAGAATATTACTCAGCCATAACAAAGAATGAAATAATGCCATTTGCAGCAACACGGATGGACCTGGAGATTATCATACCAAGTGAAGTAAGTCAGAGAAAGACAAATATTATATGCTTTTACTTATGTGTGGTAAAAAATATATATACAAATGAACTTATTTACAAAACAGAAACAGACTCACAGACATAGAAAACAAACATGGTTACCACAGGGGAAAGGGGGAAGGGAGGAATAAACTGGGAATGTGAGATTAACATACATACACTACTATATATAAAATAAACAAAGTCGTACTGTATAGTACAGGGAACTATATTCAGTATCTTGTAATAACCAATAATGGAAAAGAATCTGAAAAAGAATATATGTGTGTGTGTCTGTGCGTGTATATACATACATACATATATATATATATATATATATATATATGTATAAAACTGACTTTGTTGTACACCTGAAACAATGTAAATCAACTATACTTCAATAAAAATAAATTTAAAAAATAAAAACAGGTGGTAAGTTAGAGAAATCGATTACTGTAAATCCAGAAATATCTTAGGGTGGAAAGTGTAGTTAAAATGTTTTACTAGTCTAAGTGTACAACTTACCCCACAGCAGAAATCATCATGAGAATGTTTCAATAAAAACATTTTAAAAATGAAAATATATATGTATTTATACATACATTTTTTATTTTTATAGATATGTCATATATATATACTGAGGCTAATACCCCTTTATCAGTCACTTTTTCCAGAATTTTTATGGCTAGTTCTGTGTCTTTCCCATATTATGATCAGCTTGATTACACTGAAACATTCTATTGGAATTTTCATTAGTATCAGCATAAATTTATACATTTATTCATTAGAGAACATTTATATGTATCCAAGAACAGGTTATAGCATTCATTTATTCAAGTCCTTTTACATCGATCAATAGCATTTCAAAGTTTCTTCATAGAGAGAGATCTTATACTTTACAAAAATCTTTTGTTTCTAGGTATGTTCTTTTCTTTTCTTTTAAACTTTTTCTGTGTAAAAGAGTTTTTTCCATTATAATTTCTAACTGGCTATCATCTGAATATTGATTTTTGTACATAATCTTTCCTATCTTGTATAACTTTCAGTCAACTCCTTGCGTAGAAACGATAATATATCAGAAACTGCAATTTGGCCTCCTCCCTTCTAATTTTTACACCACTTATTTCTTAATTTTGTTTTTTGTATTACAGTATGCCTAGAACAATGATAAATAGTGGTAATAGTGTGATCATCTTTATTTACTTTGTTCCCAGCTCTAATAAAAGGCTCTAGTATTTCACCATTAAACAGGACATTGGCCTTTCATTTGAGACTTTCACACTTTGCCCTTTCCTTTAATAAAGAGCCTTTTTGAAAATTACAAATAATCTAATATGGTCAAAAATAATTCATCAATTGGAATTTACTTATTTAGCCATTCATTTAAGATTTTCCAGTTTGGGTCACCTGGGTTGTTTACAATTTTTCAAAATTACAAATAATGCTGCACAGTGTATCACTGTGCCTAAGAAAGTCGTTTTAAGTTTTTCTGAATTCAGACTTCCTCTGAAAAGACATCTACGCTGAGAGCTACCAGAACAAAGAGCGTTTGTGCTTCACTTTGTTGAATACACTTCTCTCTTTACTACTCTGGACTGTGCAGTGTTTTTCAGCCTTGGTCCTTAAGCACATTC
>NW_006796766.1:730837-739851 GCF_000442215.2 Lipotes vexillifer | reverse complement strand
CCTGCTGGCTCTTGTTATGAGGAGCCATGTTCCAGTTTTGCCTGGAAATACAGGGGTCGGGAGGATCTGGATGTGGTTCCTGGGCCCGGGGCCTGCACGAGAGGCTGTTCTGCCCCAAAGTGCCTGGCCTATCAACCCAGAGCAGCTAATCATGGAAGCAGCCCCACAGAGGTGTGTGCCCCTGCTCTGCAGCCTCTGAATTTCCAACATTACATGAAAAATTAGTGGGGAAATTTTATCTTACTCCCTTGTTAAAAATATGCTGTTACTGAGTTAAACTGTTTAAAATCCACCGATATAATACCAGTTTGCCATTTCACCTCAGAGAATTCTTGTTTCCTTGCTGAAAATTTCCCCATTTGTCCTGAAGACAATCAATTCCTTGACACGTTATCAATCACTCTTATCTGTTTCCTGGTTCAATATGAGCAGAAACAGCCTGACCAAATTTCTTGAGGAAAAAACATTTGTCATTATCCCATTAATTATTATAAAATGTAGGAAGCTAGCCTGAGAAGTGGGCAAAGTTCATACTCCTTTACCCTCTCTCCTGGCTCCGAATGCCCTGTCCAACCTGAGTACCAAAAAGGTGTAAAGTGGGTCTATACCAGCCTGGGCCAGCTGCTCAGAGGCAGCAGATCCAAGAGAAAAAGGGCATCACATCCTTGACTTCAGATATGTAGGGACAATGGTAGAGCCACAGGGCATAAATTAATCCAGAAACAGTATCCTGGAGTCCAGGCAGGAGAGGATGGAAGTGAACAGAGGGAGAAACAGGAGGACAGAACCCCTCTTTGGTCAGTAACTACTGTTGTAGAAACGAATGGAATATTTAAGAGTCAGGAGGAAAGAAGGAATCAGATAAGTGACTTGGCAGCTCTGGAGAGAGCTTATGGAGACTGATGCCCAACAGCCATGAAAGACAGCTCTGTTCTTTTTTTTTTTTTAAGTTGAGCTAAAATTAACATAACAAAAAGGTTATCATTTTAACCATTATAAATTGTACAATTCAGTGGTCTCTAGTATATTCACAATGTTATGCAACTGTCACCACTATCTAATTCCAGAACATTTCTCTCACCTCCAAAAGAAACCCTACACCTACTGACCCCATTCCCTAGATCTGTGGCTCCTAGCAACCACTAATCTACTTTGTCTCTATAGATTTCCCTACTTGGGACATTTCATACAAATATAATCATATAGTATGTGGCCTTCTGTGTATGACTTCTTTTATTTAGCATAATGTTTTAATCCATGCCATAGTATGTATCAGTACTTCATTCCTTTTCATGGCTGAATCATATTCTACTGTCTCTTCTTAGATACACAACATATATTTCTGAAACACACTAGCACAGCAGAAAGCAAGAGCTACACTCAGTTCTCAGTGGTGTGGGTGCTCCCTGAGAACTGATGGAATGAAGCTGACAATATTTTTCATGATACTGTTCACAGTTTTAACTTTGATGATCCTTGGTCAAGCTCTTTGGCTGTCAATTCACAGCAATTCTGTGAGTAACTTGGGACGACCAAAATCTTGCGTTTAAACATCAGGAGCCAACCTAAGCAGCATGTTGCACAACAAAGCCTTTATTAACAAAGCCAGGGAAATACTGGCCCAGGCTCAGAAAGGAGACTGGCAGGAAGAGTCAGGAAAAGAAACAAATCATGCTGAATGAGGCTGTTCCTGCTTGAGATCCTGTTAAAACTACTAGGTGACTTTGGAGAGTTACATGAAGCTGAAAAGCTGCTTATCCGGAGGATTGATCAATTCAGCAATAATTAAAAAATCCATGTGTGGCGGAGTGGGTTTATCCTGTCCACCAGATCTCACGGGAAAAGCCAATCTACCCAGCCCCATGTATCCATTAAGCAAACGAAGGGTGTAGCCTGCATCCGCAAGATAAGTGCTATGTACTTTCCAAAGGCCAACATTTAGGTGTCTAACATGGTTTCTTACTAAGTCAACAGGAAGATGATAAAGGCAGCAAAGGTCTATGAATAGAGCCGCACTGTGATCAAGTATGACACCCGGTGGCTGACGAAGAAGAGAAATAAATACCTTCACTCTTCAAAGATGTCACATCATAAAATGCAACGGAAAATAACGAGATGCCAATTTTTGACCCTCAAATTAGTAAATTATATTTTTCTTAGATCGTGATATGTGTCAGGGAGGATTCTGGAGAAGAATAAAGGTGATAAACTGGTACCACCTTTCTACAGGGCAAGTAAACTCTGCTAACAAAAACCTAAAACCTAGAATTTCACATTCCCTTTAAGTCAGTAATTCCGCTGCTAAGTTTATCTTAATCAAGTTATCACAGATGTGTGCCAAGATTTAACTCCCAATATGTTCGTCATGGAACTGCTTATAATAGCAAGAAATGAGAAACTATGTAAACATTCAGAAACAGAACAGTAGCTCATAAATTAGGATGCATCCATATATTTAAATATCTTTTGCTACATATTAATAGGGGAAGAGGTACATCACTTATTGTTTGCAAGAAAAGAACACATTTTAAATAAATATTTCGGTTTATAAGGAAAAAAGAGTCCCCTACAAAAATATACCCAGCTGGCAATCTCTGAGGGAGTACAATTATGGTGGAACTTTCATTTTCTACCTAGTTCCTTCCGTGTTGAAAACAAATTGAACCAATCCTTTTTTTTTTTTTTTTTTTTTTTTTTTTTTTTTTTTTTTTTTTTTTTTTTTTTTTTTTTTTTTTTTTTTTTTTTTTTTTTTTTTTTTTTTTTTTTTTTTTTTTTTTTTTGGGGGTAGGGAGGCCTCTCGCGGCTGTGGCCTCTCCCATTGTGGAGCACAGGCTCCAGACGCACAGGCTCAGCGGCCACGGCTCACGGGCCCAGCCGCTCCACGGCATGTGGGATCTTCCTGGACCGGGGCACGAACCCGCATCCCCTGCACCAGCAGGCGGACTTTCAACCACTGCCCCACCAGGGAAGCCCCTGAACCGATCCATTTTTTAATTTAGGTGGAAAAATTCCGAGACCTGGCCGGCCGGAAAGCACAGGAGCTGACTACAATACTATTTCAGGATACCAAAGAGAAGGCAAGAACCTTCTGTGCCCCACCATCCAGAGCACGGAAAGCCCGAGCCCGCGAGTCACTGCCGGTACCCTACTGTCAGGAGCTGCTGACGAGCCCATCACCCACAGAGGCTGTTTCAAATCTTCACACTCTTTTAAAGTTCCCTTCCCCACTCCTGCCCCCTTCACTCTCAGCAGAGGACCCCACGTTCCATGTATCTCAGGGAGAGAGAGACCAGGCTACCAGGTGAGAGCACTGGCATCTTCAGGTGTCTCCTCCCGCTCTCCCTCAAACACAGCGACACCACACCGCCACTAGTGAAGTCGCGGAGAGATGTTCTCACCCTGCCTTTACTACGACATCACGCCACTGTCTCAGGGTCAGTGAAGGAAAGGACCGGAAAGTCCATTAGGATGCAACCGGGAGCTCAATCCTGACATTATCTCAAATGAATCAGAGGAGGGGTGGGAAAGGAGCCAGATGGCAGGTGACTGTGGAGCGAAGAGGAGGCGCCACCTCAACTTCTTTATGAAAAGATGGGAGAAGTACAAATACATACATGCATTTGTTTTCAGTGGGGATAGCAAGCATAGATGACTTTATTTTTCATGACAAAATTAACATACGGTAAACCGTACATATTCAAAATGTACAAGTTTTAACATGTGAATGTTAAAACCCATGAAACCATCACCACATTCAAGATAATGAACATCTGCATCACCCCCAAAGTTTTCTCCTGCCCCTTTATTTCTCCCTCCCACCACTCCTTACCTCAGTGGGTGCATGAGGACAGAAGCCTGAGTTTGTCCAACTTCCTCCCTTCCCTCTGACCTTCACTGAACTGACTGGGTTCAGGCCCCCATCCTCTGCCCCAGAACATGGCAGCAGCCCCGATCTCCGTTCCATCCCTCTTGCTCACCGACAACCCCTAAGCCTGTCCCTACACACGACTCCCCCTGTTTAGATTAAGGTCAAGTCCAAGATCCTAACATGACCCTCAGGGCCCTTCAGGATCTGGATCGTGCCTACCCATCAAGCCTTATTTCCTGCTAAGCTCCCACAAAACTCAAACACCTGCCAGGTACCAAATATGCTATGCTCCCCAAATCCTTTCCAGTGTCTTTTCACAAGCTCTTTTCTTGGTGTGGAACCAACAACCCTAGACCCTCCCGGCCCTAGGAAACTCCTACCCATCCTTCTAGAATCTAGACCAGTGATTCTCAACCAGAGGCTATTTTGCCCTTCAAGGGACATTTAGAAATGTCTGGAGACATTTTTGTTTGTCACAATGCTGACATCAGTAGAGGGAATGCTACTGACATCTAGTGGGTAGAGACCAGGGCTGCTGCTAAACGTCCTACAATGCACAGGACGGCCCCTACAACAAAGAATTACCCAGTCCAAAATGCCAGCAGTGAAGAGGCAGAGAAGCCCTCATCTAGATGCCATTTTCGGTGAAAACCTCCCTGGCCTGGCCCCCACTATAAGTGCCAAGCTCTGTCGTCAGGTCTACCCTAATACCCCAAATATACCTCTATTTTAACATTTATCTCACTGTGCGATAAGTTCTGATTTATATTTCTCTCTGCCACCTTTTTCATCTGTATATGTCCAGTGTGTAACAAAAGACCTCATTCACTGTTCTGTAATTTTAAATAACTTATATTTAGTAATGAATGAAAAAGAGAGAGAAAGAGGCACTTATTCTCGACTCTACCACAAAAACCCTTTAAAAATGACTGCAAAACATTTTTGCTGCAAAAACATTAGAAAATACAGATAAGGAAGAAGAAAAAAACAAATAGAAAAGCAATCTTTTGAATAGGCAGAGGCACCATCTAAAGATGGAAGAGGTAAACTCCACAAAACAAATCCAAGAACTCTGAAAGGCGGCGCTAGGGGTTTTGCAGTACGAATCCTGACACGTACTCACTACTTACTTGAGAACAGCAATCTCTTGAACGGTTATGGCCCTTTTATCTTTGGTTCCCATGTAGGAGAATATGTTTGGCTTGACTCTGATAAGACAAAAACAAAATCATCTGAGGTTGCGTACCATTAGGAAATCATGCTTCTCATAATTTAAGATTTAAAATAAATATACTTAAAAACGTAACGGAATGAGAGAATAGTAAGGACAAACTTTATTTAAAAATATACCCAGGAGGGCTTCCCTGGTGGCGCAGTGGTTGAGAGTCCGCCTGCCGATACAGGGGACACAGGTTTGTGCCCCGGTCCGGGAAGATCCCACATGCCGCGGAGCGGCTAGGCCCGTGAGCCACGGCCGCTGAGCCTGTGCGTCTGGAAGCCTGTGCCCCACAACGGGAGAGGCCACACAGTGAGAGGCCCGCGTACCGGAAAAAAACAACAAACAAACAAACCCAGGAGAACATAAATTAGTGTGCAAGCTAAGAAAGTAAATGATGCCTGAACAATTGTAAAGCAATTATACTCCAATAAAGGTGTTTGAAAAAAAAAAATGATGCCTGAACAACCCCCTCCTTCGCTGTGCTTGACTTTTTAAAATTATTTTTTTTAATTTAATTGTTGGCTGCACTGGGTCTTCATTGCTGCGCACGGGCTTTCTCTAGTTGCAGCGAGCAGGGGCTACTCTTTGTGGCGGTGCACGGGCTTCTCACTGCAGTGGCTTCTCTTGTTGCGGAGCATGGGCTCTAGGCATGCAGGCTCAGTAGTTGCGGCTCGCGGGCTCTAGAGCACAGGCTCAGTAGTTGTGGCGCGCGGGCTTAGTTGCTCTGCGGCATGTGGGATCTTCCAGGACCAGGGCTCGAACCCATGTCCCCTGCACTGGCAGGCAGATTCTTAACCACTGCGCCACCAGGGAAGTCCAGCTGTGTGTGACTTAGAACATTTGTACTAGCCAGCAACAGAGAAGGAAGTAATGCACTTCCTGTTGATTACATGCAATTCATTAATTAAATAACTGTGAAGGTAAAGAAAAATCCATTCTAGATGTATCAATGTACCACTTCAAAAATTTTATACCTTCAATTTCAAAAAAAGTTAATAGTAATGTGAATTTTCCATAAATACATGCTATTTCTTTGTATAAAAGCCAAATGCTAAAACAAGGATCGGAATAGTTTTAATATGAAGATATAAGTGAGCCAGTTAACCAAGAAGAATTTTATAAAAACTGCTCCACACGAACAGGAAAGAAACGGGAAGAATTTCTTGAACTCCGAGCAATCCCAACTCCAGATCTCAGAGGAGCTCCCTCCCCAGCTGCCTACTCTCCCGGGTTCAGGTACAGACAAGGAATCAGAGAGAGCTAGCAACTAGACTAAAGTAAAATGCTACTTCAAATGGTACTGTGTCCTATGGACTAAATTGTGCTCCCTTAAAATTCCTATGTTGAGGCTGTGACAGCCAGTACCTCAAACGCAAGTGTATTTGGAGATAGAGCCTTTAAAGAGGTGATTAAGTTAAAATGAGGCCCTAATCCAATTAGACTCGTGTCCTAATATAAGGAGAGGAAACGTGGACACACAGAGAGACTCCGGGTCACAGACACACTCAGAGGGAAGACCATGAGAGAACACAGAGGAGGTGGCCATCTGGAAGCCAAGGAGAGGCCTCAGAAAAAACCAAACCTGCCAACACCCTGAGCTTGGGGCTTCCAGCCTTCAGACTGTGGGAAAATGAATGTCTCTTATTTAAGCCACTCAGTCCGTGGTATCTTGTCAAGGCAGCCATAGCAAACTAACACACTGTGTGCTGTGTTTAAACTGGGTTAAACATTTATCAGAAAGCAAATTTCCATGCATACAGATTTGCTATGGTACCTGTACCCATTTCCAAAAATAAAATGGCACCTGGCTCATCCTCAGAGACCCAAACTCTACTATATTTGCATTCCTGTGAGAAAATCTGACTGGTGTCAGGTTTCCAATCTAGTCTATCTCCTGGAGTTAAGAGCTTATGGTTTAGAAGCAGACTTCTGCAACCACATCAAAGTGTAGGCTTTCAGGGAACAAAGTTAAATTTTATTTTCAGCTAGGTGAACTAGTAACTCTCAACTATATGTAAACCACTTACTTAAACAATTTTCATTTTGAATCACTGGCAATATGCAAGGAGGTTAAGAAAAATTAATTCAACTGTTGTCTAAGGAAACTATAATTGGGAATTCCCTGGCAGTCCAGTGGTTAGGACTAGGCGCTTTCACTGCTGTGGCCCAGGTTCAATCCCTGGTCGGGGAACTAGGATCCTGCAAGCCACGCAGTGCAGCCAAAAAAAAACCCCCAAAACAAACAAAAAAACCCACTATAATTAGGAGGCACATTTGCTACCTATTTGCCTATTTTCCCACTCCTTTTTCATCAGCATGGAAAGAGGAAAATACACTTCTGTGTCTTGATTTTGTATAGGCAAAAGAACAAGATACTAACCTTAAATATTTAGACAGTAGATTAATAGCATCCATGGTGTCTTTGTTTTCCTTGTACAGTACGAAATGGCAGTAACTTCCCCTAGATTTTGGCCAAGAATGTTTTCTTGGATCTTAAAAAAGAAAAAATTTAACTATTATATACACCATAATAAAAGTTAGCTGAGTTCTTATGAAACCCCACAAGATCATTTTTGCTAGAGAACCTTTGAGAGAGAAATCAGATCTAGTCTGACAAGAAATATGGGTTAAGTGGTTATACCTTGTGGTCTACAGTTATTAAACTTTCTGTGATTGGATACTTATCTGTCTGTATTTAAAATCAAAATCGAGAAATGCAGGTGGTGTGACAAATGACTAAACCTAACCAGCAATCTTCACACAGAGAAACACAGAGGGGTCCACCATTCCCCAGTGGCTTACTTTACAAGCATGTGTCTGAAAGGGGGCCGCCTGGCCCTCCAGAACGTATGCAGGCCAGAGGGAAACAGCAGTCATGGCAGAGCCTACAAGCTTTGCCTCATCTCCCCAGTCAGGTGTTCACACAACAGGCTGGATGCCTTAGCAGGGTTGGGGATAAAGCTTGTGAGGAGCTGCCTCAGTGACAAGTTTAGATTTTCCAAAGGCCACTTCCATCAGAAGTTTAGCTAATACTAGATGGTTTGCAAAGGTCTTCTGGACAGAGAGAGCAGCTGGCATTCAATACCTAATTGTCATTCTTGGGGGAAGAGGAGACTTTAAAAATTAAGTCAGCTTAAATATTAACTTCTGAGCCACTGTTACGTCGCTTGCTCAACTTTTTAGAAACTGGTAAAAATTTTGAGACTTTGGAAAATCTGACTTTTAAAACTGTTCTTCCAAACGAACATTAAAATTACACTACAATCTAGAAATATATATTTAAACAATATTAAGATTTTGACTTCAGTTGCCCAAAGAGTGTTCTGAAAACTCAACACTTTGGGAGAAATGTGTAAGCCACACTGCACGCCCCAGATGTTGTACAATAATGTTTGTGAGTCTTGTGTGACACACAGCTGCAGCTGTTATATGAACACATCTAATTCAGTTGATTTCTGTAACTCTATGAAAGAAAGTCTGTGAAAAAGTATTTCATATAATCCCCAGAAGTCTTCTTCTTTTAAAAATGTTCCTTTGTCTTTGTCCCTTTAGCATGAACTCACGAATCCTTCATCTTCAAAGACATAAGAAACTTCTGATACTAAAGTTACTTGTACACCTGCCTTTGCCAAGGGAAAAAGCACTGCTTCATAGGTTAGGGATATAAGCTACAATGTAAAGAACAAATTGACCAATAAGCTGTCTTGGAAAACTGCCATAGCATGTATGCTTAAAGTATTACAGAAAAAGCACTGCAAGTATTTCTTGGGCTCTTGGTATGAATTCCTCACAACTCATCCTCAGAAAATTGTGAACAGGGATATTATTTTTGGTTTTCCTTCCAGCTCCCTACATTTAAGCAAAATTGTCTATACTTAGCACTTGTGACAAAAATCATTGGCATTTCATTTTATCTACATGAAACGC
>NW_006796766.1:711198-730827 GCF_000442215.2 Lipotes vexillifer | reverse complement strand
CCGCTCTTACCTGCTGCAGTTCTGACCTCTGTCCAAATGCACAGCATAAAGAGCACAAGAGAGCAGTATTTAATTTATAATAATATTAAAGTGCTTTAGAAGTGAACATGCAAATGATCGCATGGAAAGTTTCTACTGAGGACTCCTACAGCGCCTGGTGGTTATGTGGTGGGTTAACAGCCATTTAGACATTAACAATGGAATGTCGCAGAGGCAAACAGTGAACAAGCAGAAAACTCACCGACAGGTCCAGGCCTCCCTGTCTCAATCCCCTCACAGTGGCCTGTCCACTCACCCTCAAAAGCTGCACTGCCTGTGCCTACAGGATGTAGCAAAAGTGTAAGACTGGATGCACAATGCCTCCCCAACCAGAGATTTGTTTTTTTAAATATGGGAGGACGTGTACCAAAACGCTATTTGTGATTATCTTTCGGTTGTGAGACTGCAAGTAATGACTGTTTTGCATTGTGCTTTGCTGTGTTTTATGAGTTTCCTGCACTGATTTCTTTATTTCAAAAAAATGCAAAAAATTATTATGGAAAACAGTTCTCAGACTGATAGATTAAAACAGATTTAAGAGACTTACCCACTGAATGCAATGTTCTGACCTTGTTTGCATCATGATTTAAACAAGTCATCTGTATGCAAAAGGCATTTCTGAGACAATCAGAGAAAAACTGAACATGCACCGGGTATGAGCTATTAAGAAATTATTGTTGATTTTGTGGGGATGTGATAATGATTTAGGGTTTTAGTTCTTATCTGTCAGATACATACTGAAGTGTTTACAAGTGAAATGAAGTACTACGTAGAATTTTCTTTAAAAACACTCCAACAAAGGAAAAAAATGTGGGAGGAAGAGGTCAAACAAAACAACAGAACGTTAATAATACTGAAGATGGCTGATGGGTACACAGGGGTTCAGCATACTACTTCCTTTATTTGTCTGCATGTTTGAAAATGTCCATAATAAAAAGCTTTAAAAAAATTTGTGATAAAAACTGATGAAGTGTAGCTACATTTTCCTCTAACTACCCTTTCAGTACGTTCAAAATTAACTATAGTGGCAAGAAATAAATGAAACCACAAGACTAAAAAACTAAATGCTATTACACCTTAAGGGAAACCATGACAACTGATATGAGTTTGGCTCTCACAAGCATGCATCTTTTATTAGCAAATCCAAGCAGTGAGCATGCATTCAATTACCTCCTCTGCAAGTAACAGACATAAGGATTCTTTTTCCAAGTGCACTCAGTACACAAACTAGTAATAAGCATATGCATTGATTAACTGGGAATGTTTTTTTTTTTTTTTTTTACATCTTTATTGGGGTATAATTGCTTTACAATGGTGTGTTAGTTTCTGCTTTATAACAGAGTGAGTCAGTTATACATATATATATGTTCCCATATCTCTTAACTGGGAATGTTTTGAATAATGGACAATCGGTGAGTCTCAACTTATTTTGGGGAATTTGTTTGACTTCATAAAACTCCAAATCCTTGGAATGCTAGGCAGCATAGATGGTAGCTTTACAATTTAAGTGAATTTAAAATAACTTTCAAACATTTTTGAGACACTCTGATTTAAAATACGAATGCAAAGAATTCTCAGGCTAGGAAGCAACCTTCTGATGGTCTAATATGGCAGCCCCAGGAGAGGAGAAACAGAAACCAGATAAAAAAAGAAAACCACGTTCAGGAAGATTCATGTATTGAGCACAGAGATCCTCATGAATAAAGAAGGAAAAATGTTTGTAGCTCGAGAAGGATGACAGGATGGGTAGCATGCAGAACATTCCTTCCTTCTTATTCAAGTCCATTTCCCCTGCTGCACCTGCACACCCACCCTGCAGCTTCCCCAGGGGTTCTGCTCCAGCCATCATCAGCCCCCTCCCTCTCCACTGACTCTTTGCCATCAGCATATCAATAGGCTCAGGGCTCTTGCACTTTCAAAGTCAAACCTACATCTCCCTCTCCTTAACCATGTTCCTTTCCTTTCTCCTTCTCTTTATGGTGTATTTATCATCTTCCATCTCCACCTACTGTGTAAACTGGTTTGCAGTCACTCCACTAAAACTGCTCTGGCAAAGACACTGATATCTCCATATTGCTAAAAATTGGTGGATATATTTCAGAGTTCCAATCTTGTTGGAACTGTCTGTAATATTTTCCACAGCTAACCACTCTATCATTGAAATCCCCTCTTCCTATGGATTGCATAACACCAGGCTCTCCCAGAAACTTTCTATCTGTCTGGCTCTTCTTCCTGAGTCTCTGTGGACTCCTCCATCCAGGTATGCCTCCTGGAAACCATTCATTTCGCACAGTATGGAGAATCTCTACATATTACATGGCACAACAATTTTTTTTAACTTAAATCTTTAAAAAGGTTTTTGGGGATGTATACTATCTATCTCAAAATATAAGTTAATTTACCTGAGTATATGGTTTATGATAATTATGGTATTTTCAGAAGAATACCATATGTATGCTTTAGTAGGTAAATCAATGTGCCCTGTCTATCAGACTGGATTAACACACAAAATAACGTCTGAGTTAAAACAGTTGGTAATTTGTGTTTGGCCACGATGATTTAGAATCTACCACACCCGTGTTTTAGGATGCATGGCCCTATCTGAGGTAAAGAATGTTGCAAATCTGCTAGGACTTCCCTGATGGCGCAGTGGTTAAGAATCAGCCTGCCAATGCAAGAGACATGGATTCAAGCCCTGCTCCAGGAAGATCCCACATGCCGTGGAGCACCTAAGCCCATGTGCCACAACTACTGATCCTGCGCTCTAGAGCCGGCGAGCCACCACTACTGAGCCCGCGTGCCACAACTACTGAAGCCCGCGCGCCTAGAGCCCATGGTTGGCAACAAGAGAAGCCACCGCAGTGAGAAGCCCGCAAACCGCAATGAAGAGTAGCCCCCACTTGCCACAACTAGAGAAAGCCCGCACACAGCAACTAAGACCCAATGCAGGGACTTCCCTAGTGGCGCAGTGGTTAAGAATTCGCCTGCCAATGCAGGGGACACGGATTCAAGCCCTGCTCCGGGAAGATCCCACATGCCATGGAGCAACTAAGCCCGTGCGCCACAGCTACTAAGCCTGCGCTCTAGATCCCGTGAGCCACAACTACTGAGCCCGCATGCCACAACTACTGAAGCCCACGCGCCTAGAGCCCGTGCTCTGCAACAAAGAAGCCACCGCAATGAGAAGCTCACGCACTGCAACAGAGAGTAGCCCCTGCTCGCCTCAACTAGAGAAAGCCCACGCACAGCAACAAAGACCCAATGCAGCCAAAAATAAAATTAATTAATTAATTATAAGAAAAAAGACCCGGGCTTCCCTGGTGGCGCAGCGGTTGAGAGTCCGCCTGCCAATGCAGGGGACACGGGTTGGTGCCCCGGTCCGGGAAGATCCCACATGCCACGGAGAGGCTAGGCCCGTGAGCCATGGCCGCTGAGCCTGCACGTCTGGAGCCTGTGCTCCTCAACGGGAGAGGCCACAGCAGTGAAAGGCCCACATACCGCAAAAAAAAAAAAAAAGACCCAAATGCAGCCAAAAATAAATTTAAAAAAATGTTGGAAATCTGGTAGATAATGCATGACCCACCAGTAACAATTTATGTCAGGGTTTGGTAGTGAGGGAGCTCTAAAAACATTCTATCTTAGCTTTGCAATGAAGCTTTAAAAGCTAATCCATTCAAATGCTTAGCGAGGTGGCCCAGGAGGATGAGCTGTCACTGGTATTGCATTCTGTTTGCAGAGGCACAAACAGCCGTCTTCAGGCACCAGCTCTCCCTACTTTTTGAATGCTGCTTACTTTAGGCCACTCCCAGTTTGCAGGGAGGGCCAGATCTGTAGAAGATACTCATAGGCTCTCAGGTGCCCATCTGCGTCCATGAGGAGGTGGGCGGGAACAAGCAGATGGCAGACCTCTAGTCCATCTCTGACTAAACGCCACAATCCCTCGAGCCCAAGAGGTCGAGATCTCCGTCCAAGCACTGATTCAGGTGGACCTGCCTTCATGCTTTTTACAGTGAGAAATTCATACTTTACTGAAGATGTGAAAAGGGAAATGGGTGGGGGGGGCAGTGTTCATGTCACACAGAGCTCAGCACCTCCCTTGGAAAACAGGGAAATTTTTTATTTGGAAAAGAAAGAAAGGTGGGTGTGGAATAAGCACAGAAAATGCAGATAAAGACAGAACATGAGACATATGGAACCACTCACTTGAGCGGGCAACTGTACTGGCCACCTTGGCCTGCAAATGCCAACATCACAAAAATGCTTAGGTCATCCTCTAAGATAGAACAATCATTTCCAAGAAGTAACCAGTCAAAAAAAATAGGAAAAAAAAAATTGCCTTTTTCCATCTGCTTCCTCGTGACCAGTCGTCAGAATGAGACCCTGCCTCTTCCTCTTGCCTTTGCAAGAGGGTAGCTGACCAACGAGGACTATATCTCTATAAAGAACACCTCCCTAGCAGCCCTTCTCAACCTGGGCTCCTCAAGAGAATGAAGAATGAATGCACCAAGGCATCTGCTTTATGTAGGAAGTCACCTTCTCTCCTCCACAGCTAGATGAGTTACCAGCTACATGCCAATTGTGGGAGAATAGAAAAAAACAGCCATTCACATCATTTCCCACTGGGCTTAATTTGCCTGGACAACCCTGGCTGCAGAAAAACTGTCAAGGTTATATTTTATTCTGTGACTCAGACATCAAAGAAACATCTAGTACCCAAGCCGTTAGACTGTGGATTGAGAAATGATTAACAATTTGTGCCCTCCATCATTATAGGTCACGATAAAAATAAAAATAATTAGCAAAATTTCTATCTTATCAAATAAGGTACAACAAAAGAAGTATTGAATTCCAACTCAGACCTATGCTGGGGCCTAGGACTGTGTTGTCTAATATAGCAGGTACAACCCACATGTGGGTACTAATCCCTTGAAATGTGATTCGTCCAAATTGACATTGTCATAAATATACACTGAATTTGAAAGGTTTAACGTCAATAACACAGAATATTTAATATATAATTTTTCATGAATTATATGCTGGAATTATAATTTTTTGTGTATATTTGTTTAAATAAATTAACAAAGTTAATTAAAAAACAAAAACCACCACCAAAAAAAGAAACTTGTGCCCTCAAGCAGTCCCAGAACACATCACCTCACTGCCCTTTCTGGTATCCGCTGAGAAGTGACATCAGGCCTCCATCCTCTCCTCCCCACAGCTCAAGGTTTCTCACTATGTCACTAACCAGACTTACTGATTTGATGACATGACTTTCTCAGGCACAGCTAAACCTTATTTCTGCTCCCATTTTTCTCACACCCTCTCCTTTCACTAGAACCATAGTTAGAGACAATTAAGGCTTCATCCACTCACAGCATTAACCTAAGAGAATACTGACAAGACACTGATGGCTTGAATGCTCTTTTGTTATATAACAATCATCGAGTTTTACTCCAACAAATATACCTAGAAATAACTCTTCACTAACAGGTGTCATTGATGGTGGGGAGAAGGTGAGGAAACAATTTTTCCTTCTGTAACTCTCATTAAAATTTTATCTGCTGATTTGACAGGTAAAAGAAGAAAAATTACCCAATTTTTCTTAAGGTTATGTGCAAATAGAAATCTTCATGGCTGGAGAAAACAGAACATAAATATCAACAGGATGCACTGACAACACACCCATTTCAAATGAATGCTACTCAGTGAAAGATGGGCTTGGGCGAAGGAGTGGTTTTCTATATATGCCACGTTTTTAAGTGTAGTGAAGAAGGTACTCACGGTTGGAAAGCAGCAGCACTTTCAATAGAGGGACTTTGCAGAATATGCCACTGGGATAGGTGACAGCAGTTTCTGTTCATCTGACAGCTTCCTTACCTCCATTAAGAGCACAGAATGAGCAATATCCTTCCGTTTTCTTCTTGAATTGCCACTCAGCCTGCTCTGCTCTTCAGGGAACATGTCAAATTCCTAAGACTCTCTCTCAGGCACCACTATCATTTCAGCAAATCCGTACTCACATATAAGACCTACTGTCCCCTTACCAGACACAGTCTGCAGGATTGCTCTGGCATCTGAAATGATATTATTCGCCTTCTTTGAAGGAATGACATGATCAATATCCTTCTCTGAACAACCGCAAAATGACCCTTGAACATGAACAGTCAGAGAGAAGGAGGAGACGGAAGAAATGCCGAGTCACTAGCATACTTACTTGCCAGAGCCTTTTTTCCAGCTGCATGATAGGCTACAATATATTTCTTCCCCTCTCTATCTTCTGTTTTTGTTTCTAGTCCTGGAAACAGAGATTTAATCGCTTGATGGATGACGGTTCTTTTCTCTTTGGTGTCCTCAATAACCTATTAAAAACACAGATAATGATACTACTAATTTGACAAACATTAAATAAGGAAATAATACTAAGGAATTAGTAAAAACACTACTCATCTTAATCATGATGTGAAGTAACCAAAGTACAGGGGTATGATTTCACGTCTTTTTTTCAATTTTTTTTTTAAATTGAAGTATAGTTGATTTACAGTGTTTCAGGTGTACAGCAAAGTGATTCAGTTATACATATATATATATATTCTTTTTCAGGTTCTTTTCCATTATGGTTTATTACAAGATATTGAATATAATTCCCTGTGCTACACAGTAGATCCTTGTTGTCTATCTATTTTATATACAGTAGTGTATATCTTTTAATCCCAAATTCCTAATTTATCCTCCCTCCCCCCTTTCCCCTTTGGTAACCATAAGTTTGTTCTCTATGTATGTGAGTCTGCTTCTATTTTGTAAATAAGTTCATTTCTATCATATTTTAGACTCCACATATAAATGATACCACATTGTATGTCTTCACTGTCTTATTTCATTTAGTATAATCATCTCTAGGTCCATCCATGTTGCTGCAAATGGCATTATTTCATTCTTTTTTATACTGAGTAATATTCCATCGTACATATGTACCACATCTTCTTTACCCATTCATCTTTCAACGGACATTTAGGTTACTTTCCTATCAGAAATCTTTTAGAGCTTCACAATACTGCAAATCCTAAGGGCCCATTTGGGAATTCCCTGGTGGTGCAGTGGTTAAGAATCCACGTGCCAATGCAGGGGACACGGATTTGATCCCTGGTCCAGGAAGATCCCACATGCCGTGGAGCAACTAAGCCTGTGCGCCACAATTACTGAGGCTGCACCCTAGAGCCAGCGAGCCACAACTACTGAAGCCCACGTACCTAGATCCTGTGCTCCGAGATGAGAAGCCACCGCAACAAGAAGCCCATAAACCACAACATAGAGTAGCCACAAGGAGAGAAAGCCTGCACGCAGCAGCGAAGACCCAACACAGCTAAAAAAAAACCCAAAAAAACAAAAAAAAAAACCAGCCCATTTATTGACCTTGTACAGCCGCCAGGCACCGTACCAATCACTTCACAATCACTGTCTTACTTAATCCCAATCAGCTCCCTATCTTGCCACCAGTATATCTACTTAAGAGATGAGGAAAGTGAGGCTGAGAGAAGTTAAGGAATGTGTCTAAGATTATATAGCTGTAGGATGGAAGAGCCAGATTTGAAATTCATGCTGTCTGACTCCAGAGCCACCCGTCACAGTCGCTCCCCCTTAGGGACTCGGCTGAACAATGAATACCTCAGGGCTCATAGATGGAAAAGCAGGTAAGCTGGGTCTTTGGGGATGTCAAAACTCATTTCCCCGGATAGTCAAGTCTACTACTGCCTCCAATGAATCCTGTTCTATACTGAGTAACTTTATGATGACATTCTAGTACATCTGTTCACAAAAAAGAAAAATCTACACTAAGAAAATGTAACCTTATTAGTTACACAACTGTTTTTCAATTTCTGAGCATGTCTTACACTGAAAAATACATTTCATACTTGGAATCAATAGCCAGCAATATGTATGTGTTTGCTCCTTATTAAAAAATCTAACAAAAATTTACAGAACAGTATTTATCCTTACGATGTGCAATACACTGTTACTTTCTATTTTATTTTATTACATTTTAAAAATGTTGGTGAACAAGAGCTGGTTCTTTAAAAGGGTAAACAAAAATCGACAAACCTCTGGCCACACTCACCAAATAAACAAAATAAGAAATGAAAGAGGAGAAATAACAACCAAAACCATAGAAATACAGAAAACCTTAAGAGAATACTATGAACAATTATATGCCAAGAAATTCACCAACTTAGAAGAAATGGACAAGTTTCTAGAAACATACAGCCCACCAAAACTGAATCTAGAAGAAATAGATAATTTGAACAGACCAATCACTAGAAGTGAAATAGAATCTGTAATAAAAAAAATCCCTGCAAACAAAGGTCCAGGACCAGATGGCTTCACTGGGGAATTCTACCAAACATACAAAGAACAACTTATTCCGATCCTTCTCAAACTTCCAAAAGACTGAGGAGGAGGGAACACTCCCTAAGTCATTCTATGAAGCCACCATCACCCCATACCAAAACCAGACATAGTCACTATCAAAAAAAATAATACCTTTGATGCAAAAATTCTTAATGAAATATTAGCAAACTGAATCCAACAACAAATAAAAAAGACTATATACCATGATCAAGTTGGATTCATCCCAGGGTCACAAGGATGGTTCAACCTATGCAAATAAATCAATGTGAGGGACTTTCCATTGCAGGGGACACAGGTCGATCCCTAATTGGGGAACTAAGATTCCACATGCCACATGATGCAACCAAAAAAAAAAATTCAATGTGACATCAACAAAAGAAAAAACAAAAACCACATGATCATCTCAACAGATGCAGAAAAAGCATTTGATAAAATTCAACATCCAGGGCTTCCCTGGTGGCGCAGTGGTTGAGAGTCCGCCTGCTGATGCAGGGGACGCGGGTTCGTGCCCCGGTCTGGGAAGATCCCACATGCCATGGAGCTGCTGGGCCCGTGAGCCATGGCCGCTGAGCCTGTGCGTCCAGAGCCTGTGCGTCCGGAGCCTGTGCTCCACAACGGGAGAGGCCACAACAGTGAGAGGCCCATGTACAGCAAAAAGAAAAAAAAAAAAAAAATACAACATCCATTCATGATGAAAACTCTTATCAAAGTGGGTATAGAGGGAACAAAGCTCAACATAATAAAAGCTATTTATGACAAACCCACAGCCAACCCAATACTCAAAAGTGAAAAGCTGAAAGCCTACCCACTAAAATCTGGAACAAGGATGCCCACTCTCACCACTTCTATCCAACATAGTATTGGAAATCCTAGCCACAACAATCAGACAAGAAAAAGAAATAAAAGGTATCCAAATTCGAAGGGAAGGAGTAAAACTATCATTATATGCAGATGACATGATTTTATATACAGACAACCCTAAAGACTCCACACAAAAACTACTAGAGCTGATAAATGAATTCATAAGGTAGCAAGATACAAGATTAACATAAAGAAATTAGTTGCATTTCTTTACACTAACAATGAAATATCAGAAAGGGAGAGCAAAAAGACAATCCTTTGAAAAACTGCATCAAAAAAAAAAAAAAAAAAAAAAAAAACCAAAAAACTGGGAATTCCCTGGCAGTCCAGTAGTTAGGACTCAGCACTTTCACTGCCATGGTCCCAGGTTCAATTCCCAGTAAGGGAACTTAGATCCTACAAGCTGCACAATGCAGTGAAAAAAAAAAATAACACTGAGGAATAAACCTGACCAACAAGGTAAAAGCCTTACATGCTGAGACCTATAAAACACTGATAAAGGAAACTGAAGATGATTCAAAGAAATGGAAAGATACCCCATGTTCTTGGATTGGAAGAATTAATATTGTTAAAAATGGCCATACTACCCAAAGCAATATATAGATTTAATGTGACCCCTATCAAATTACCCATGACATTTTTCACAGCACTAGAACAAATAATCCTAAAATTTATATGGAACCATATAAGATGCAAAATTTCCAAAGGAATTCTGAAGAGGAAGAACAAAGCTGGAGGCATAACCCCCCCAGACTTAAAACAATATTACAAAGCTACAGTAAAACAGTGTGGTATTGGCACAGACGCACGGATGAATGGAACAGAATAGAGAGCCCAGAAATAAACCCACACACCTATGGCTGATTAATCTTTGACAAAAGAGGCAAGAATATACAATGGGAAAAAGTCTCTTCAGCAAGTGGTGCTGGTAAAGCTGGAGAGCTGCATGTAAATCAACAAAGTTAGAACACTCCCTCACACCATACCCAAAAATAAACTCAAAATGGCTTAAAGACTTAAATATAAGACTTGACACCATAAAGCTAGAAGAGAACATAGGCAAAACATTCTCTGACATAAATCGTAGCAATGTTTTCTTAGGTCAGTCTCCCAAGCCAATACATATAAAAGCAAAAATAAACAAATAGGATCTGATCAAACTTGTAAGCTTTTGCACAGCAAAGAAAAGAAAAATGAAAAAACAACCTACCACCTGGGAGAAAATATATGCAAATGATGTGACTAACAACGGATTAATTTCCAAAATACACAAACAGCTCATATAGCTCAATATCAAAAAAAACCCCCAAACAACCTAGCCAAAAAATGGGCAGAAGACCTAAACAGACGTTTCTCCAAAGGAGGTAATACAGATGGCCAATAGGCATATGAAAAGAGGCTCAACAATGTTAATTACTAGAGAAATGCAAATCAAAACCGCAATGAGGTACCACCTCACACCGGTCTGAATGGCCATCATTAAAAAGTCTACAAATAACAAATGCTGGAGAGGGTGTGGAGGAAAGGGAACACTTCGACACTGTTGGTGGGAATGTAAATTGGTGAAGCCACTATGGAAAACAGTCTGAAGGTTCCTCAAAAAACTAAAAACAGAATTGCCATATGATCTAGCAATCCCACTCCTGGGCATATATTCAGACAAAACTATAATTTGAAAAGATACATGCACCCTAATGTTCACAACAGCACTATTCGCAATAGCAAAGACGTGGAAACAACCATAATGTCCATCGACAGATGAATGGATAAAGACGACGTGGTACATATAATATATACAAGGTAATATTACTGAGACATAAAAAAGAAGGAAATAATGCCATCTGCAGTAACATGCAAGGACCTAGGGATTATCATACTTAGTGAAGTAAGTCAGACAGAGAAAGACAAATACCATATAATATGTGGTATGTGCAGTCTAAAATATGATACAAATGAAGAACTTATTTACAAAACAGAAACAGACTCACAGACGTAGAGAACAAACTTGCGGTGACCAAAGGAGAAATGGGATAGGGGGAGGAATAAATTAGGAGTTTGGGATTAACAGATACAAACTACCATATATAAAGTACATAAACAACAAGGTCCTACTATAAAGCACAGGGAACTATCAATATATTCAATATCTTGTAATAAACCCTAATGGAAAAGATTATGAAAAAAGAAAAAATATATATATATACATGTAAACTGAATCACTCTGTTGTACACCAGAAACTAACACAACACTTTAAATCAACTATACTTCAATTAAAAAAAAAATGTTGGTTAAGCTACACTAAATTGATTTCATGACCCACTGATGGACTGCAACCTGCAAGCTAAGAAGATGTAATGTAACTACTACTACCTAAACCTAACAATATTCTAGCAAAATTAAAAATGTAAAAGAAAAGTACACTATAATTATAGATAAGTGACATTTTCATATCAAAAAGTGAGCCAGGGAATTCCCTGGAGGTCCAGTGGTTAGGATACTGTGCTCCCACTGCTGGGGGCCTGGGTTCAATCCCTGGTGGGGGAACTAAGATCCAGCAAGCGGCAAAGCACAGCACGCCCCCTCCCCACACCTCCACCAAAAAAGTGAGTCTACATCTAGAATTCACTGAAAGCAATGAGCTGGAATCATAGTGTGTATGAATGAATACATATTCAGACCTCAAAAATTCAGAAAGTCCATCCTCCTATTTTTTAGATGAGGACACTTGCCCATGGTTAATACTCTTTAATGTAAAACCTTTCAGTAGATGGCATAACTATAATTTTTAAGGTGACAGTAAATCTTGCCACCTCTGTAGGAAAAGTGTATTATGGGGCTAAGATATGTATCTGCATCACGCAAGCAACGGAAACCTGGATCATCCTCCTAGACTGCTCTCAAAACCAATTCTTAGGAATTTTCTCCTTGGCATTGCTGGACATTTTGTCTATGAGTAAATTCAGTAATTAAAGATCCCTAAAATTTTAACAGTACATATTTTTGGGAAATTTTGGTGGGTAGACGAGGAGATGAGGGTTGGAGGCAAATAATAAATTCTGAAAAGTTACAGTAAACTCTTTTTACCTGGGAGCAATGGAAGGAGAAATTTCAAACAACCTCAAATCCAGCAAGTCGCCAAAATATAGGACAAAATGAATTTAATAAACTTTAAATTCTAATAATCTTGTGTTTCAAGATTCTTAAAATCTTGTAACATATTTGCTTTGCTTATAGAGATCACCTAGAGCTGCTCTGCTCCGTATGGTAATCACTAGCTACACGTGGCAACTGAGCACTTGAAATGTGGCTAGTCTGAATAGAGATGTGTTACCAGTATAAAATAACACTAGATTCTGAAGACTTAGTAGGAAAAAAAGAAAGTAAAACATGTCATTAGTAATTTTTTAAATATTGATTACATATTTTGGGTAAATAAAATATACTGTCAAAATTATTTGCCTGTTTTTACTTTTACATTTTTTTTGAAGATTTAAAATTAAAAACATGGCTCGAATCACAGTTCCACTGGACAGGGCACTTCCCTGGCCATCCAGTGGTTGAGACTCTGCACTTCCAATGCAGGGGGCGCAGCTTCGATCCCTGGTCAGGGAACTAAGATCCCACATGCCATGCGGCACAGCCAAAAAAACAAAACAAAACAAACAAAAACAAACAACAAAACAAAAAGAATCCACCACAATTCCACTGGACAGCACTAATCGGGAATAAAATTTTCGTAACGAAAAGCTTTTTAAAAGGCATTTACTGTTCTATTTAGTAGCTGAGCTCTCTTTTTCTTGAATAGCAGAAGTAGACTCAAGATGAGCAAAGCAACGCTCCCTTACCTCCGTCCCCCAATTCCTCCCCCTCCCAGAGTCCAATTTGAGACCATGAGGCCTTTGGAGCTAGGGCTCCCCTATCAGGACCACTGTCAGGATGCGACAGTCCTTTGCAGCAGACACTGTGTGATATAATGGTCACTTTGCAGTTCTAAACAACAGATTTCTTTGTTGATTTGTGGACACATAAAAAATTTTTTAAGCAGAAACATAACTTTTTTTTTTTTTTTTTGGGCCATAGCTTATCTGGATACTCGTTCCCTGCCACTGATAAAAACATTTTTAGTGCAATGCACTTTTAGATCAAAAAGGGCAAAGCCATCCGTTTGTTAACTACTGTAATTTTTCCAAAAGACATTTATTAACATCCACCCAACAAGAAGCAATTCAAACCCTGGGGACTTCCCTGGTGGTCCAGTGGGTAAGATTCCGCACTCCCAATGTAGGGGGTCAGAGTTCGACCCCTGGCCGGGGAAGTAGATCCTGCATGCATGCCGCAACTAAAAGTCCACATGCCACAACTAAGAAGTCCACCCTCGGCAACTACAGATCCCGCATGCCGCAACTAAGAACCGGTGCAGCCAAAATAAATAAAAAAATAAAATTAAAAAAAAATAAAATAAAACCCTAAAAGACCTTTTCATATGTTTTTGTGCTACTTACCTCGATGGCAACACTGGTTTCCTTATTTTTAAAAAGCTGGAGCTCTTCTAAACGTTGCTTTTCTTCAGCTGTTAAAACCGTAAATACATCTTCTGAAGGATCCTTTAAAATAACCATGAGAACTCCCAGTGAGTCACACACCGAATTCGAGGCTGTCAAAGCTCTCTATTTCTATGATCTCCAGGAAAGGCTATTTTTATTCAGAAGGTGACTTCTGCTAGAGAGCTGCTCTTACCTCTTCATCTACTGGGACAGACAAGTCACTCAAATGGCTGATCCGTCCATTTTTTCCTATTTCGTGAACAACGAAGTCAGAATATCTGAGGAAAAGAAAACGCAAACTCTCAGAGCATTAACATTTTGCTGCCTATTAATTTTAGGAGAAAGTTTCTCAACAGTAAGCCTAATCATTGTGCAAAACAGGGATTAAAAATAAAAACCTTCAGTCCAAAGTCACGGAGTTATTGTTTTCTGGTTTCACAAAGAATTCTAAGCCACACCTTGGCTTGGTACCAGAATGTACAGAAAAGACCCTCTGAACTTCTAGAACAGTCTTCCATAAAAATGCCTAAATCAAAGCTTATTAATATTGGCCTATGATTATACAGTCCATTCTAAAGTAAATCACAAAACATAGTAAATTTAATCAAATCAGAAGCCTGTGAATCTACTGTGAACCACCCAGAAGCTTACCTTTATGCTAAATACTTTACAGACATTATTTAAAATACTCTCAACAACCCTCAGGTAGAATTATGATCCAATTTTGGACAAGGATACTGAAGCTCAGAGGAGTTAAGTAACTATGAAGTGGCTGAACTGGATTCACACCCAGATCCACCTGGCTCCAAAGACCACCTTCTTTCTCCTGCAGATGTGGCCCATTCAGGTGAAAGAGTTTAAGATTTTAAGATCAATTCAAGGGAAAACTTGAAACCATTTATAAGGAAATAAACAACACCCATTCACATACTGACAGGGGACGCCACAGGGAAACTGTTACTTAGTCATTTTATCTTCAGGTAGTTTCGTTTACTCATCCAGGCAGCTTTCCTTCATCCTATTCCTTATTGACCATCAGTGTGAACAATCCTTGGGGACAGAAAGCTAAATGGAAAAAAGGACTCCTGATTTCTTTCTAGAGAAAAGAACTAATATAACTAAAACAACCTGACATAAACGAAACATACCTTTCTTTTAAGATTCCTGAGAATCCTTGGTGAGAACTCACGAACTTGGTGATGCCCACATCCAGCTCGGTGAGCCCATGCTTCATCATGCTGGCGAAGCTCTCTGCCTCTTCCTCCTCCTCCCCCTCCTCTAAAAGGCCATCTTCCTCCCCCTCCTCCTCCGACTGGGGGTCAGAATTCTTTTTACCCTCTCCAGCCGTTTCGGGTGGCCCAGGCACCTTTTCACCGCTGGGTCGAGAGTTGTTCTCTAGCCCGTCTTGACCTTTGGTCGGACAGCATTCTGAGACCTTCTGTCTCTTTGCCTCACCTGGGGCCACACTGTCATTATCTTCGACGGCAACGGACCCCCGTTTCAATGACACACCCGTCATTTCTGTCATCTCCATTTTCAAGGTTCCAAGAAAACATTTAAGAGAACCTTTTAGAAGCAAGAAAGAGCAGGCAGTAATAATCACTTCAATAAAGAATTGAGTTTCAGCAAATAGAGGCACATTTAACTTTGTTCCTAGGGTCCTAAATATCATTTATGAAAATAATTCTCCCAAATATATTTTTAGTGGCATAGAAAAATGGCACAATATTTCTGCAGGGAATTTGACAGCAAAAACCTTAAAAATATGGATGCCTCTTGACCCAGAAATACTACTTTCAGGGATTATCCCAAGAAAATGATTAAGAAAGTGCTTAAAGTTTTAATTGTAAGGATGCTCATCTCAGTGCTTTTACATTAACAAAAAATTAAGAACAATGACATCTAGGTACATAAACTGAACAACATGTAAAAACAATGTGAAAAGAAACCAGGAAAGGTAGTTACTTCTAGGAGAGGGTGTAGGTGGCTGCGGAGAGCAGGGAGACTCGTTTTTAGTGAATACCACAGTTGTAGCACCTGAGTTTTGTTTCACATATATTGTTATCTTTTAGAAAAGCTGATTAAGTTAAAAGTATATAAATAAATTTACTAACATGAGTCATTTACTAATATGACTGATACCATGTCTTTTTTTTTTTTCTTTTTCTTTTTTTTTGCAGTACGCGGGCTTCTCACTGCTGTGGCCTCTCCCGTTGCGGAGCACAGGCTCCAGACGCGCAGGCTCAGCAGCCACGGCCCACGGGCACAGCCTCTCCGCGGCATGTGGGATCCTCACGGACCAGGGCACGAACCCGTGTCCCCTGCATCGGCAGGCGGACTCTCAAGCACTGCGCCACCAGGGATGCCCCATGTCATATTTTTTTTAAAAAGCAAGGAGAATGGGGAGTTCTTTAATGAGTATAGAGTTTCAGTATTGCAAGATGAAAAAGAGCTCTACATATTGGTTCCACAATGTGTATGTACTTAACACTAATGAACTGCACACTTAAAAATGGTTGGAATGATGTTATGTGTATTTTGCCACAATTTAAAAAATACAGATTATCATTTAACTGGCCCATACACAATGTACCAAGCAAAAGTCTAGGAAACCATATGCACTTCCCAGTATGGAGCACACATTTATCTAAGACCGCAAGTGCCTGTCTAATCTGATCTTATTTGATGCTCTTGGTGAAATAAGGATAAAGCTTCTTCCTATATTACCTATATAGGGAAATGCTAAAATTAACATACGAACTTGGTAAACATAAAGAACATAAATGAGCAGAATATTCTAGTTCTCCAAGGCTTGGTTAATAAGCCCACCTACAGAAGCATCTACAGTAGAATAATAACGATGAACTAAATTTTAAAAATCCGTATTTGATCTTGCCTCATTGTCAAAAGTCAAGAATGGAAAGAAAAGTGAAAAGTGGAAGGCTACAAAAAAAAGAAGGGGGGGGAGTAGAGAAAAATGTCAGTAAAAACAATTTCCTTTGAAAGACAAAAAAAAAAAAAAAAAAAGAAAATGGAAGAAACCAAGAAATGGGAACTGAAGTAGACTACAGCTAGTTATACAAAATTCTCTCTAATCCAAGTAAGAAAGCACTTATTCTTTATGTGTTCTAAGCAAGGTATAGTAGAAGAGAATGCTAGTTTATGAGATGCTGATGGTGTTTCATTCTCATTTTATATCAACAAAACTGTCCTCAGAGCCTGCACACCAGTGATGGAGGCAGGCAGGGCCCAGGGCTTCCTTGAGACACGGGAACACACAGAAGACCTCAGGGGGCTTTGGCATGAGGGGGTCTGAGAAGACCTCTTCCTAATGGAAGACTAGATGTGAACACCCGAGTCAAGCTTTGAGGAACGAGTAAGAGAGAAGCTGTGCAAAAAGCGGTAGGAAGGTGGTACAGCATGTGCAGAGGCACGGGAGAGCATGGAGCGCTGGAGGAACCCCACTGAGCTCACCATGCATCACGAGGGTAAAACACAGAGAACCTACACTTAAAGCTGGGGAGCTGGCGGAAGCCACACCAAGCTGAACTGAGGAAATTACATCCGAAAAAACAAATCGTCACCTGATTCATAAGTCAGAGAGATTCTGCGGTATCCCTTCAAAGAGAAAAACCGGGGTTAGGCTGGGAGATTAGGTAAGACGGCAACTGAGGTAAGAAATTAGTACAACCTGATCTAAGGCTGAGGCAAAGGTGACAGAAAGGAGGGGTGGATTCAGGGACACTTAAGAGGTGGTGCGGACAGGACTGGGTGATAAATGTGACAGGAAAGAGGGAATACTACAGGATGACTCAGGTTTTCTGCCTTGGGGAATTGAGAGGATAAGGGGAGCTCTTCCCAACACAGGGACCCTAGGAAGAGGCATGGGGGGTAGGAGGGATATAAGCACACATACAGTCCTGTGGTGTTGTTGGCACCTGGGGTACATCCCATGGCCACTTATTATGTAACACACTGTGTCACATATTCTTACCCCCAAACCCACAATGGCTTCCCGATGCCCCAGTGGCGGTGTGGACCTCAACCAGGGGCTGGACATGTCCTGTGAGCAGCTGATGCGGAACCGCGGGCTTCGGAGGGAGCAGCGTCACTGCATAAGTGCCTGCACGAGGCCAAGAAGGCGGTGCCGCCTACAGAGAAGCCCCAGGTGGTGAAGAAGCACCTGTGCAGCGTGATCATCCTGCCCGAGACGGTGGGCAGCACGGTGGGCATCTACAACGGGAAGACCTTCAGCCAGGCAGAAATCAGCCTGGGATGATGGGCCACGACCTAGGCGAGTTCTCAGTCACCTACAATCCAGCACTGAGGCCACCCGCGCCTCCCGGTTCGTCCCTCTCAAGCAGCCTGCTGGCCACTAAAGACACAGACAGCTCTAGAAAAAAGCGAAAACAAAAAACCCTCACAACGTTCCCAGCTGGCATGACAGCAGGTCCTGATACCCTCCTTGAGGTGAGAAGAGGAGAGCACGGCCAGTAACAGCCACAGCCGCAGCTGGGCTCAGACTTCACGGTCTGCAGGACGTCTACCTCCTACCCAGGACGCAGAGAACTCATCAGCCTTCCTCTCAACAATGTGATGGCCATAAGCCTGGATGGAAACACCAGTTACTTCCTCTGCTCCAACCTTCTGCTTCGGCACCATCCACCATCCAGCACCATGTGCCACTATCTTCCACACAGGCCTCTGACGACCGAGGCCCAGCCTGCACAGGTGCCCACTCCCAGCCTGACCATTCATGAGCTCTCTCTTGTGGGAGGTCCTCCACACCTGTCTCAGCCCTGGGCTCCCTTGTCCTTTGAGACTCATCTGAAGACCACGAGCCCTGACTCCCATGCCTTCTTCTCTGTTAAGTCCATGTCTTCCCATTTTACCTCCCTTCATCTGCACTACCCATGTGGGCACCCAGATACCATGCTTTCCCTCACCACTTTCTAGCTGTGTAACTGGTCTGAGTAAATTACTTAATCTCTCCAAGCCTCTGTTCTTCAGCTGTAAAACGGGAATGATATGTGCTTCACGGGACTGTCATGAAGATTAAATGAGATGACAAACACAGAGTGGCTGGCCACAGTAGGAACTAAATAAATGCCAGTCCCCTGTTCTCCCTCAAGAGGTCTGCAGATTCTTTGAGGATAGTAATTCTTTTGTACCTGCCAGAGAATCCAGAGAGGTATAACAAGCATCAATAGATATTTTGAAGAATTCTTGAAACAGGTGCTGAAACTGTTCCCCATCTACAGGTATCAAAGACCTACTAAGTAGCAATTCCCTAATGAAATACTGGACCTGGGCAATGACATCCATGGCCACTAACATCACAAAAAATAGACAACCAGACACTGCAGGCCCCTGAAAGGACATGCTGTTATCTATGAAGTTCTTACTGATTGAAACTCTACATCTAACTACTAGTTTAGATGGCATACACGGACAGAAGATGTTAAACACCACCATGCAGAAGCAATTAGCAAAAGTGTGAATGTGGGAAACTCAACAAGGACCAGGACAGTCCTTCAACTAATAAACAGCAAGACAAAAAAGAGGAAAGGGTAACGTACAGATAAACTACAAAGAAATGCAATGGGTGGATTCTCCTTTGAATCCAGGTTTAAACAAATCAACTGTTTAAAAAGGTATTTATGAAACAATCAGGTATACTGAAACAGTAAGGACATTTGATGACATTAAGATAGCATGGGGGGCTTCCCTGGTGGCGCAGTGGTTGAGAGTCCGCCTGCCGATGCAGGGGATACGGGTTCG
>NW_006796766.1:691863-711038 GCF_000442215.2 Lipotes vexillifer | reverse complement strand
AAAAAGATAGCATGGGGCTTCCCTGGTGGCACAGTGGTTAAGAATCCGCCTGCCAATGCAGGGGACACGGGTTCAAGCCCTGGTCCGGGAAGATCCCACATGCCACGGAGCAACTAAGCCCGTGAGCCACAACTACTGAGCCTGCACTCTAGAGCCTGTCCTCCGCAACAAGAGAAGCCACCAGAATGAGAAGCCCACACACCGCAACAAAGAGTAGCCCCCGCTCTCCACAACTAGAGAAAGCCCGCACACAGCAACGGAGACCCAATGCAGCCAAATATAAATAAAATAAATTAATTAATTAGAAAACAAACAAAAAAAAGTATCTTCATTAAAAGTAACATGGTCAACTTTTTAAGGTAGAATAATATCATTGTGATTACACTTAAAAGTAGAATCTTTGTTTTAGAGATACAGGATGAAATCTTTATGGTTGAAAAGATATGAAGTCTGGACTTTGTTTCAGAATAATTTACCAGTGATGAATGAAAGTGCAGTGGGGTATAGATTTAAAACAAGACTGGCCATGAGTTGATAATTGTTGAAACAACAATGGGTGATGAGAATATGGGGATGTCATCACATCATTCTCTCTACTTTGCATGTTTGAAATTTTTTATAATAAAAATAAGAGTTCAAGGTATAAAAAGGTACACTAATTATTCTATTCTCATCAAACCACCACTCGGTCCAGCTCTACTGCTCCCTCTCTCCCATCACCTGTTCTTCAAACACAGAGACCTGCAGTCCCAAGATACCACCCCTTCCATCTTCATTTCTTCAAGCACCCCAAACCTCAACAGCTCTTAACTCCTAAGCCACACTCAACACTCCTGCTCACTAGCTCAGCTGCACGATCCTTGCTAAACCTCAACCAAGTACCAATCCTACTGTCTCCATCTGTGTTCCTGGCTGCTGCTGGAGAAAACATCACCAGGTGAGGGGACTTCCTCTTGTGACAGCCCTCCACGCTGCCTGGCCATCCCTGGTCAGCAGGGTCTTCTCCAAGTCCTGTGTGCCACTCACAAAGAAAACAGGGATCCTGGGACAGACACACCTACTTCCAGCACATTCACAAGACCCCTTATTATAACCATTCCCCTGCAACTGCACCCCTCTGAAGGGAATTCCAGACTCATTTTAACAGTCACTCACTCCTCGTCCCTGCACTCCATCCCCTCAGCAAATACTCACCGTGCACCCCTGTACCAGGCGTTATTCCAGGTACTGCATGCGACACCCTAGCGAATCAAATAAATGCCCCGCCAGCGTGGAGCTTACATTCTGGTGGAAGATCTGGCTTCTACTCCGTGCTTTTGTCCTGCTTCTCGGGTGCTCTTTTCCCCTCCTGTTCAACATGCTGCTTAAATTTGGGCTTCCCCAGGTTCCTTCCCCAGTCCTGTTCCCTTCTCATTCCCAAGTTTTCCAGCCAAGACACATCTCCAACTCCCTGATTTACTCAGGGGAGGGGTTCAAGGCAATCATAACGACCGCTAAACAATGATAGTGTACAGGGAGCTCAGTCAAGCCTTGCTTCAACCCTGTGACTTAGGTGTCATTAATATTCCCATCTTAGCCACTAAAAAAGAGTATCTTGCTCTAGGTCACACAGTCTGGTAAGAGGTAGAATCAAACATCAAATTCAACATGCCCCAAAGTGATCTCATCATTTCCCACCACAAATGCACTTCTCTTATTTTTTAAATTAATTAATTTATTTTTGGGGGCTGCACTGGGTCTCTGTTGCTGCACGCGGGCTTTCTTTAGTTGCGTGGGGCAGGGGCTACTCTTCGTTGCGGTGCGCGGGCTTCTCATTGCAGTGGCTTCTCTTGTTTCGGAGCATGGGATCTAGGCGCGTGGGCTTCGGTAGTTGTGGCTCACGGGCTCTAGAGCACAGGCTCAGTAGTTGTGGCGCAGGGGCTTAGTTGCTCTGCGGCATGTGGGATCTTCCCAGACCAGGGATCGAACCTGTGTCCCCTGAATTGGCAGGCAGATTCTTAACCACTGTGCCACCAGGGAAGCCCTGCACTTCTTTTAAATTGTACCTCTTACTCAAGCAACAAACTACCAGTCACCTAAGCCAAAATACAGACATCACCCCATCTCCTCACTCTCCCCTATGTGAATGAAATTCTAGAAGGTTTAGGACAGCACTGTTACACCTAACATCCCTGGAATGAGAATACTAGCAGATCGTGGATCTGAAGTATCAACCACTGGTTTCAACTCTTGCTTGGCAGTTTGGGTATATGACTTGGAGCCTGATCTAGGTTTTGCCATTTACCACGAGGGTCACCTCTCTTAAGTATCAGTTCCTTTCTCTTTAAAGCTGAAAATGATGACTTGGTCAAAGGTCTGTACTAGCTGCTGCTATTCAACTGTTGGTCATTAATATTTATTATGGATGGTTTCCACCGCAGAACTGTATTGCTGAGTCTGGGGAAAAACAAAGCTTCTTATGCTTCCTTTGTTCTCTGGGCTAATGATTAAACATGGCTTTCTCCTTCAGATACCATTTAATTTTGAGACCCTCAAAGCACTGCCAAGAGCACCAAATAAACAGACCTTTAGTATCTTTTGGCAGTCCTTTTCTTGATACTTGTGGACACTTGCCTGATCTCTTTTTCTTGTTACATTTAATTGTAAAGACAAGCTCATTAAACAAAAGCATACTTTCCATTTGTTTTAGCCAACGGCCCTAACACAGAGATTATTAAAGTATATATAGCACAAGTGATTATAAATCACTCAATATAAATTTTGCTAAGTTCTGTCTGTGGGCCTAGAAGCCGAGAACATACTTGCTAGAATAGGTATGCAAACGTCTGTGCTAAGGGAGGCAGAACTCAAATCAGTGTTGTTTTCTTAAGCAGAAACTACACAAAAGAGAAGACTGAAATGAAATATAATTTTTAAATGAGAGAGAGAGAGAATGAATCATGTGAACATCCAAGAGGCCAAGAAGAATTCAACCAGAAAAATAAAACCACCCTGACTGCCCCCATTTGATTTCCCTAAGGAAATGAGCTTTGCATTCAGGATGATCTAAATATACATATTCAAGCCTTCTACCTCAAAGCTGTAAAAAGTGACTGGCTTTAAAAAAAAGGGGGGGGGGGGATGAGGAGTAAAGGGACCAGCTTTATGAGTTTTCTAAATGGTACTAAAATTTAAAAAAAAATTTTAAGAAACATAATGCTGTACAAAAACACTATCCATGATACTAATGAGAGCTTCTCAAATGTCAACTAAAATCTTTATCGACCAGAAACTTGATGCTACGACTGGGAAGAGAATGAAATTTAATGATACTTACCCATGAACTCAAAGTCCTACACAATTCTTTAGAGGGAATACTAAAGTAATAGGTTTTGTTTCTTTTACACTCTGAACGAGCCAAATGGGATTAGAAATATTACAATTTTAACAGTATTTAAAAGTCTTTTTCATTAAGACATTAGATTCACCAATAAGCTTCCTCTACAATCCACAACAAAAATAAAGTTTAGCATTTTCAAAATTTTAATACAAGACTGACAGTCCCTTAACATTACTTCCTGAAAAATGAACATCTAAAGAAGAGCCATAATAATCTTACCTGTACTTCAAAATCCTCCACAACTTCCACTTTTTAAATGCATCTATCCTCCATCCTCTGCAAACCATCAAGAATCCCTCCAGCTTTCACAATAAAGAACACTCTCTTCAGGGCAGCGCACATACCACACTCTAATATGCGAAGTCATTAAGTCCCTCAGATTCATTCATTTCACAAATATTTATTAAGCACCTCTTATGTGTCTGGCACTGTTCCAGGCACTGGGGAAAAGAGGAAAATTTCCTACTCCCATTAAGCTTACATACCAGAGAATAAAATAAAACAATCTCAGAACATGCACGCATGAGAGCTACAAGTCAAGCAGAGTAACGACCGTGAGAGTACGAGGGGTGCTCTTTAGTGAAGTCTCTCTAACGAAGAGCCTTGTGAGCAAAGACTTGAAAGAAGAACTAGACATGAAAAGATGTGTGTGTTTGGGCAGCAGGTACAGTGCCTGTAAAGAGCCTGAGGCAGGAGCAAACTTATTCAACAGACCAGCTGGACTGTTATTTCTCTCTCCTACTTGGGGCCAAAAGCCACGTTTCATTAACAGCTCTACTGCACCAGCTTCTATCAATCAAAAGATACGTTCAAAAGGAGTTGTAAATTAATACACAAGAACTGTTGGCTACTTTGCCTAATGATTGAACAACATCACTGCCTATCCAGTATGAATGTACAGTCTGATTTTGGGCAGGTGCCTCGATTGCCAAGGCAAGGAGGTGCAAGACAAGGATTGCCAAGGTGATGGGGGGCATGCCGGCTTCACAGATTAGAGACTTGAAACAAAAGTCCTTAGTAACCCTATATTTTCGGAATGAAAAAAAAAAAAAGTGGTCGGACAACGGAACCAAATATTTGAAAGACTAAACTCTCCAAACCTTATTTCTTGGCAGGCGCTAATACCCAGGCAATGAGGGTGTACTGTTAAACCTCTCGATGCAGGGTTTGCGGTAACGACTCCGTGTGGATGGGTCAACACGCCCAGCAGCACCTCCTCCATCCACTCATTATAACACTGACCGAGAAAAACTCCGGTTTGCTCCTACACTGGGAGACGTATACAAAACAAGCAGTCACCTGAGTGCCTGCTTGGCACGTAGTAGGTTCGCTGTTAGTAATGACAGATAAATAAGAGAACGAAAGCACGTGGGCTGGACCCGGTAGAAGCCTGGCTCAGCGGTGTACGGAAGCTATAAAGGGCTTCGGGATAAAGGCGGGTTTTCTCTTCCGGGAGGAAGAAGAGTTTAGGGAGCCTCAGGGGCAAAGAAAGGGAGGAGTGGGACTGAGATCCTCGGGCTAACAGCGCCGCGGGGAGGAGGGAGGGCGCGGCGCCTGCGAGGACCCGCCGGGAGAGCTGGGGGCGGGGCTGGCACCGTCGAACCGCAGAACCCGCCGGGCTCCCGCCACGCTCCCGCAGGCACGATCCGTAATGGAGGCGCCACGGGCGCGCCGCGGGCTCAGACCGCGGCCGGGACGCCTTCCCAGTCTACGCTGCCCCTCCGGGCGGGGTTTTGGGCCGCGTGGCAGGGCCGAGGGCTGGCCGCAGAGCCCGGGCGGCTGTGGGGAGGTCGCACACTTACCCGGGGCCTGAGAGCGCGCGCGCGGCGCGGACCGGGCGACAAGGAGGCGGGCGCGCTGCTCCGGGCGCAGGAGGGCGGCGGCGGCAAGGGCCACTCGTAAGAACCAGCCGCAAGGGCGGCCAAGCATAAGCAGCTAGCTTGGTGAGCACCTGGACCCCGCCGCGCTCAGGCGGACTCACAGCGGCTGGCCTCGCACACGTGCGGCGCAACGACGCGCCGCTGCCGGGTGGCCCCACCCCGGGGCGGAGCACGCCCTCCGCCGCCGGCCACGCCTCCTCCGCCCCCGCCCACCAACCTGTGGAGGAGGTCCCGCCCACTCCCTCCCACCCGAACCTGCGAGGCTGGAGCTCGCCGTGGTCCTTTCACTCCATGAGCTTTCAGGCGGTCGCACCTGCGCTTTGGCGGGGGGTATATACCCAGAGGGGAACTGCTGTGTCATACGGTAATTACATTTTTAAATTTTTGACCAACCCCCATATAGTTTTCCATAGCAGCAGTAGACTTGTTTTTAAAATCTGGGTTTACATGTGGGAATCTGGTTAGCTGATCATACGTAATTCGCTAAGACTGGTTGCGTTCTATGCTGCCTTCCGCTGATATTATTCACCTCAGTTAAGTACTTTGAGTAGTTTTCTGTCCCTAATGCATGTACAATCACATTTTCTTGACCTGTGGTTAATTCATAGGTTAATGTAGCAATGACAGCAACTGCAAGTATTTTTACCACACCCACACAGTAGAAATTCAATCTAAACTTTTAATTTTCGTATACAGTTGGCCCTTGAACAATGCAGGGGTTAGGGGCACCAACTCTGTCCAGTTGAAAATCCAAGTATAACTTTATAGTCAGCCCTTTGTATCTGCAGTTCCACATCTGTGGATTCAACTAACTGTGGATGATATAGTACTGTAGTAAGTATTTATTGAAAAAATCTGTATAGATGGACCTGGGCAGTTCAAACTTGTATTGTTCAATGGTCAACTGTACTTTAAAAAGTATCTTCTCTGAGATTGTGGCCCAACTACTCACAAGCACGTATGGAGGAAAGAATGTTCACATTTCTTTGGACATTAACTGGGTCCATGGTCAAAACCTACCCTTTTTGCATTTCAGCCTAAACTTCCTTAGACAAGATCCAAGTAAACATGCATTTTTTGCTTTTTTGTTTTCCAAAAAGGCAGCTCTTTATTGGCCTTTATAGTTAAAATAACACAGGAGTGTTCAAAACTTCCCCATTCCAATTCCCTCTAATAAACATTTGACAGTTTAATGTTCTCCTTGACTCTAAAATTACATCCTAACATGTATATTATGTATAATATTCAGGATCCTACTTTTAACTCCACACCAGTACTATGGATTGCTAAGTGCCTAGCACACACAGTTTATCTCGTTTCATCCTTATTATTGTCTAGCATTCTGTCCATCTTAGATAACTCTCTCCATTCCCCAGATAGTAGTTAATTGTTTTCTGTGCTCCCTCAGTCATTGCAAACATTTCCCTTGTTGAACTTACTGCACTCAATCTTAAACTTCATCTGTTTCCTTCACTGAAATATGAATTGTTCAGAGGTAAAAATTGGGGTTTAGAGCAATGTTTTTTCTCCTTTAATTTTATTTTTTATTTTTATCAGTTATACATATCTGTGATTTACAGTCAAATAATTCTATAGAAACCTTTTAAGTTTTGCAATGAAACAGAAGAGACTGTATTCCCACCCTGCCCCTTCCCTGTTTCCCTTTCCTCAAAGTCACTTCATCTTTCAACTGGTTATTTTGATTTTTTACCTTCATTTCTCTATGTAAAATGTTTGCATTGCTATTTCTTGATGTGTCACTTTTAGGCACTATCTATTGACTTCACTTGTGGAAAATGAGGGTTTAGCTCTTCTTCCTTCCCCCAGCCCCACCACACTTCCCTTCCCTTTATCTGCCTAATACAGTTATATTGTACCTTTTTAAAAATATTTGTTTATTTGTTTGTTTGCACCAGGTCTTAGTTGCGGCAGGCAGGCTTCTTAGTTGCAGCATGTGGGCTCCTTAGTTGCAGCTCCAGGGCTCCTTAGTTGTGGCATGCAAACTCTTAGTTGCAGCATGCATGTGGGATCTAATTCCCTGACCAGGGACTGAACCCGGGCCCCCTGCACTGGAAGCGCAGAGTCTTATCCACTGCACTACCAGGGAAGTTCCCAGTTATACTGTACTTTTAAAAACAGATTTGTGGGCTTCCCTGGTGGCACAGTGGTTGAGAATCTGCCTGCCAATGCAGGGGATACAGGTTCGAGCCCTGGTCTGTGGAGGATCCCACATGCCGCGGAGCAACTAGCCCCGTGAGCCACAATTACTGAGCCTGCGCGTCTGGAGCCTGTGCTCTGCAACGAGAGGCCGCGATAGTGAGAGGTCGGCGCACCGCGATGAAGAATGGCCCCCCACTTGCCACAACTAGAGAAAGCCCTCACACAGAAATGAAGAGCCAATACAGCCATAAATAAATAAAATTTTTTTTAAAAAAAGGCAAAATTCCTTTAAAAAAAAAAGATTTGTGTTTACTTCATTATAATTAGGTAAATATTACTCACATCTTGAGCGAAGTAATATACTATGATTACTTCTCAATTTTTTGTTTTTCTTGCAGTTAATAATGATCTTATTTTTACTGTTCATCACTAAGCCTTCTTAATGATTGTTTAAACCTCTCCCTCCAGAGATTCAGATAGATGAGAAGTTCTATCAGTCTCATCATTCTGAAGGAGCCTCTTCTGGAGCCTTCTGACCTGCACCATCTACGTCTAGTGCACAGCTGTTGTCAGGGCTTCCCACTTAATTTTTCTCCTGTGTTGTGTCTTCTGTTTCCTATATTCCATGCATTCTTCTTCTTTGTTTAGCCCTCATTTTAGTGGAGTACATCTCCAGTAGCTTCCTGAGGAAGGAGAAATAAATGAAAGGGAAATTTTTTGAGCTCTTGAATGTCTGAACACACCTTTATTCTTTTTTTTTTTTTTTGGTTGTGTTGGGTCTTCGTTGCTGTGCGTGGGCTTTCTCTAGTTGTGGTGAGCGGCGGCTACTCTTCGTTGTGGTATGAGGGCTTCTCATTGCAGTGGCTTCTCTTGTTGCGGAGCACGGGCTTTAGACCCTCGGGCTTCAGTAGTTGTGGCACACGGGCTTAGTTGCTCCGCGGCATGTGGGATCTTCCCGGACCAGGGCTCAAACCCATGTCCCCTGGAATAGCAGGTGGATTCTTAACCACTGCGCCACCAGGGAAGGCCCCACATCTTTATTCTTTATCCACACTTGATTGGTAGTTTACTAGTCACGTACAGATTTTCAGTTTAAAATAAATTTTCTTTGGAATTTAATAGACCTGCTCCCATGTCTTCTAGCTTTCTTTGTGACCCTTGAGAAATCAAAAGATATGCTGATTCTTGATCCTTTCTAAATGTCTCTTTTTCTCTTTGGAAGGCTAGGATTCTCTTTTTGCCCTCAGTGTGCTGCAATCTCACAATGATGAGCCTTGGGATGAGTCAAGTTGTACCCATTGTGCTTGGCACTCAGTGGGACCTCTTCAAGCTGGAAATTCATGACCTTTAGTTTGGGGGAAATTTTCTTGAATTGTTTTGTTGGTGATAACTCCTTCCCTAATCCCAGTTGTTGTTGTTTTACAATTCTTATTTTTTGTATTTTGAACCCCCTGTAGTGGTCCTCTAATTTATTTTTTCTTTCATATTTTTCATTTCTTTGTCCTTTTGCTTTTTTTCCCCCTAGGATACTTCCCAACATTTATCTTCCACCTTTTTATTGAATTCTCATTTCTACTATCATATTTTTTGTCTCTGAATGCTCCTTTTAAAATAGTAGCCTGTTACTGTTTTATGGTTGCAATGGTGTCACACATCTCAGTGTATAAATAAATAAGGTTTTCTCCTCATTGAATGGTTTCTGTTTTCTCTAAGGGCTGCTTTTTTTCCCTTCCCCTGTTTGTTTCTGTCTCCGTGATACCACCTTCCATGTTTGTTTCTGAAATTGTCAAATCCCTAGGTCCTCTACTCAGCTCTTGCTGGCACTCCTAGGTCCCTTCCTTGGCAAAGGACAGGCTTTTTTGGTCTCTGCACTGGTTGAGGTGTATGTTAGCGGAGAGTCCTTTTCCTCCTTTCAGGTTCCAGAGTGTTTACAACCAGATCTGCACCCTCCAGGTAGGAAGCTGGAGGGTCACCTCTAGTTGAATTTGATCTGCCTTAAAAGAAAGAGCCAAAGATAAAGACACTGGAAATTCCGCAACTAAACTGTCCAACCAAATTACCTTAAAGCTAGTCAGCACGCCTCCTCACACTCAGAACATCTGGGATATCATCTAAAATATAAGTTGAAATGATTCATATTGAATTTACACTGTGCAGAGAGGGATACCTGCAAGCTCCATCCTTAACGACCCCAAATGCTGTGGAGGAGGTTTACCGAGGTTGAGAAGGACCTCCTCCCCCGCCCCCTTCTCCTTCCAGAGCAGCCGATCCGGCTCCCTGCCGCCAGGGGGAGCCACCGGGCACGACCGGCGGCTGCGTGGGCAGGGCCTCTCTGGGAGGAGAGGAAGAAACCAGAGAGACGGCAGAGGAAGTTGCTGTGGCTCTGGGAGCTACGGTATCGAAGCCCTACTGGTGTCTGATCACTGGCCGGAGCCGGAGTCCATCGGCCACGCTGGCTGCGCAAGGACCCGAGGACTCGCGCGGAGGCAGGATGCTCCTGGCCGGCGATTTCGGCAAGGCGCCGGCAACCCGGGTGAGGCGGCCCTTATGGCCCGGGGCGGGGACACTGGTGGCCCAGTGAGGTGGCACAGACCTCCCAGGGGAGGGTGCCTCGGTGAAGTGGCCTTGGCGGCCTGGGGACGCGGTTGCGGTGGCCCGGAGGAGATGACTCTTGCAACTCTGGTGAGGTGGCAAAGACCTCCCGGGGGAGGTGGTCCCAGTGCGGTGGCTCTGGTGATCCCGTTGAGATGACACAGGTCATTCTGGGGAGGTGGCCCTGGAGGCCGGGCCTGGAGAGGTGGCAGTGGTGGCCCCAGGGAGGTGGCCCGTTTTAGAACCTCCAGATCCTGACCTCTCAGGAAGGCCCCAGAGGGAGGGGGCTGGGACCTTGTTGTCTTCCAGTGGATGCCCTCTGGGAACCCTGTGCGAGTTCCACCTATCACTTCAGTCTTAATGTGTTTGTCACACCTGATCTCCTTCTAGTGCTGCTCTGAAAATGGTGACCAAAGGAAGAACATCAAGGAGAAAAGTAAGCGGACTCCAAACACCTTAGCACTTTCTACGCAGCCATCTCTCCAAAACTCTGCCCTCAAGGGTCTGCATCGAGAAGGGTCTTAGCCTGTTATCTTTTAGATGAAGCATCTCTTTTTCTCTTTCTGTATTAAATACTGATTATCATCATACACATATTTTTGCTTTTCAGGATGGTAAAATATGGGATGATTTGGAGAAGAGCACTTCCTGTCCCCTACCTAGTGCAGGGACTTGTGTGGTTTCACTCCAGTGCTGCCCTTCATACTGGATTCAGAGTAATTGGGGCCTGCCTGTTATTTCAGTGAAGCATCAACTTATTAAGCATCAGGAATTTCGAGGGGCTAATGATCTAGGAGAGATGACCACCACCTTAGTTGCATTCAAAGGAGTCAAATGATCATTGTTCAGTTGTATTCACCTTCAGTGAATTTGCAGGTAATCGTTGATCTGGGAAGAGCACAGCAGATAACTTGGTTCCTGGATCTTGAACTGGATAGGGAAAAGGTCAATATCTCCATTTCCTTCCTAGGACAGAAGCATACACCAGGGGGTAGACATTTGGTATTTTACTTTTATAAGCTAAACGTGGCAAGATTTTGGAAATCAAGGAATCTTGAGGGCCTTTTGAAGTGAAATTTACTGGGAGAGGAAGCGGGAAGCATGGAACAGCTGTTCCATCAGAGGGTTTTTGGTTCTTCTCACCACGGCAAATAGTCTGGGAATGAGTAGTAGTAACAGAAAGGGTGCTTGTGTTACCATATTGGCTTTAGGAGTTAGACTTGCCCTTAACATTGCCTGTTGCTGCAATCTGCCTCAGAAAGAAAGCTCTGAGTACTTCATAGCACTTGACAGTCACAGCTGCCACAAGTTAGCTCCTTTTCCTTAAAGGATTTGAGAGTACCTCATATCATTCAGTTTAACCCTTCCCATTTCCACCTTTGCCCCATTCAGATGCCTGGGAAGTTGATGCTACTGAGCCGTAGACCCGCCTTTGTTGGCTTGGTCAATTTCTTTGCCATTGGAAGTGCTCTTTACAAAAAATAGAAGAAAGGAGAGACATTAACCACCCCCCCAAATCACCATTGTGTCATTTTGAAGAATGTCATTTGACTAAGAATGTACTATGCTGCATTTAAATGGTTAAATCAAAAAAGTATAATTTTTTGTAAAAAGTGAAGATAGAATTTACTCCCTAAGCTACAGCAAGCTTATCTTCACAAAACATTCCCTCTGCACATAGCCCTGCCTCTGTGTCTGCAGTTACACCACACAACTCACATGTTTTATATAAGATAAATAAAAAAAGTCGACATTGTGGGCTTCCCTGGTGGCGCAGTGGTTGAGAGTCCGCCTGCCGATGCAGGGTACACGGGTTCGTGCCCCGGTCCAGGAAGATCCCACATGCCACGGAGCGGCTAGGCCTGTGAGCCATGGCCGCTGAGCCTGCGCGTCCGGAGCCTGTGCTCCGCAACGGGAGAGGCCACAACAGTGAAAGGCCCGCGTACCGCAAAAAAAAAAAAAAATTTATCGGTGGAAGAGCCTGGGCCACTTGACCTGTAGTTCGTGGGGTTTTTTTGTTTTTTGTTTTTTTTTGTTTGTTTTTCTTTTGGCCACACCCTGAGACATGCGGGATCTAAGTTCCCCGACCAGGGATCAAACCAGTGCCCCCTGCAGTGGAAGCATGGTGTCTTTACCACTGGACTGCCAGTGAAGTCCACAACAGTGAGAGGCCTGCGTACTGCCCAAAAAAAAAAAAAAAGAAGTCGACATTGTGACTCCTGTACTTAATAGTAGATGGAGTCCTGTAGTAATAAAGTTTGATGCAGACCAGCCAATTCTGATCGTATCTGAAGGAGAAGAAAACAAGAATATTGTTTTGAAATTCAGGAAACATGGATTTTAGTCCCATTTACAACCTTTGAGTGTAGGCTGGGCAAATGTTAGAATTTATAGTAGGGAAGTTGAGGCATAGACTCTTACTAGTTTCACTTCTACCTACCAGTGAGCTACTCGTTCTCATTGCATGTGAAGAAGCTTTTAATTCTTATAAATTGAAGAGAACAAAGGAAAATTTGGTTTTTTTAAGGCCTGGGGGAGGGGAACATACACAGTACTAAATACTGGTATATATTATGTTAATCTCTTGTAGTTACATTTTGCATTTAGGCATATCTTTATCTAGATATTCTTATCTTCATTTTGTCAGAAGTGACTGTTGTTTTTTTTTTTTTTTTTTTTCCTTGCGTTATGCGGGCCTCTCACTGTTGTGGCCTCTCCCATTTGCGGAGCACAGGCTCCGGACGCGCAGGCTCGGTGGCCATGGCTCACGGGCCCAGCCGCTCCGCGGCATGTGGGATCTTCCCGAAACGGGGCACGAACCCGCGTCTCCTGCATCGGCAGGCGGACTCTCAAGCACTGCGCCACCAGGGAAGCCCAGTGACTGTTGTTTTTTAATGAGACTGATTATAACCTCTTGCCTTTCATTGCTGTTTCCTTAAAACTTTATTTTTGAGAAGCAGACTCACAGATATAGAGAACAGACTAGTGGTTACCAGTGGGGAGAGGGAAGCGGGGAGGGGCAATATAGGGGTAGGGGATTTAGAATTACAAACTATTATGTATAAAATAAGCACTGAGTGAAGTAAGTCAGAGACAGACAAATATCATATGATATTGCTTATGTATGGAACATAAAGAAATGGTACAAACGAACTTATTTACAAAACAGAAATAGACTCACAGATGTAGAAAACTAACTTATGGTTATGGGGGGGCGGGCGGGGAGGGGGAGGGAGGGATACGTTGGGAGATTGGGATTGACATATACACCATACTATATATAAAATAGATAACTAATAAGGACATACTGTATAGCACAGGGAACTCTCTCAGTACTCTGTAGTGACCTATATGGGAAAGAATCTAAAAAAGAGTGGATATATGTTTATGTATAACTGATTCACTTTGCTGTACACCTGAAACTAATACAACATTGTAAATCAACTATGCTCCAATAAAAATTTTTAAAAAAGCTATGAGGATATATTGTATGATGTGGGGAATATAGCCAATGTTTTATAATTACAAATGGAGCATAACCTTTAAAAATTTGTGAATCACTATACTGTACACCTGTAACATATAATACTGTATAGCAACTATACTTCAATTAAAAAAAAAATAAAAGAAAAATGCTTTATTTTTGGTAAAGAGCCACTTCTACAAGGGCAGCTCCAAGGAAGAACAGAGGTGAAGTCCAACTAGCAGAGCTCTCAGGAGGTTCTGTATTGTTGCCCCAGCTTTATCTCTCATGTACACATCTTGTTTGTTTTTTGTTTTTGTTTGTTTTGTATTTTAGAAATTGTTGTAGTCCTTGAACGAAATATATACTAGTACAGTCAAGCTTTTAACAAACCATTAATGGTTTGTTTAGAGACAACCAAATCCTTCAGGCAAACCTGAAGTAGAGAAATGCACTGTAAGTTCAGTTTTATTCTAATGTTTGGTTTCTATGAACTCTGCTCTCTTTTTCTCAGGGCCCTTATTTTATAGTATTTATTTTCATTTGGAGTTCAATGGCTATTACTCTGAATTTTTACAGTATCTTGTTTTGTGTTTGTTTTTTAAATTTCTAGGTACAACTCATCTCTAGGGAGATTAAACCCTGTATGTGGAATCATTCAAGTTGTGGACTTACTAGAGTTGAGCGTGGTTTATTTATTTAAAAAAATTTTTTTTTAATTTCTATGTTTTAAAATTTTAATTTATTTATTTGGTTGCGCCAGGTGTTAGTTGTGGCAGGCGGGCACCTTAGTTGCGGCTCACTGGCTCCTTAGCTACGGCATGTGGACTCCTTTTAGTTGAGGTGTGTGGGCTCCTGAGTTGCGGCATGTGAACTTAGTTGTGGTGTGCATGTGGGATCTAGTTCCCTGGCTAGGGATCAAACCCGGGCCCCCTGCATTGGGAGCACAGAGTCTTAACCACTGCACCACAAGGGAAGTCCCTTGAGCGTGTTTAATATCAGGGAACTTAATGGCTGCACAGTGACATGGAGTTACCATTATAAAGTTTGACCCAAACTTCAGGTTTCCTCAACTTCTCAGGAAGAAGGAAACCATAAGTAACCAAAAGGAGTAGCTTACACATGAAAACACACTTCAAAAGGAAGCAGTTCATCTTAGCACATGGGGGTGGGAGTAGGAGAAGGACATGGCAGCCGGCTGTGGGTCTTTGTCAAGAAACTGCTTTGAGCCTTCAGGTTTCTTGGGTTCAGGGCACATTCCGAAAGCCATGGGCACAGATCAGCAAAGGTATAGGTAGAGATACTCTGGAAGAGAGGAGCAGTGCTGTTGGTCCACAAATGTAGGACCACAGAAAATAATTTAATTGCCTTTGAAGTGGATTGTGTACTAGAAATTTGTTTTAAGTGTTTTGTTTAAATAAAAATCAGAATTTTAAAATTTATATATTTGAATCTTCCCTCATTCCACAAAGAATTCAAGGTAACTTAAATTGCTTAATTATGCCTTAAATATTCTGGATAGTGGAAGAAGGTATAGACTCCTGCAGAGTGAAAAACTGACTTGTGAACTACAGGAAATGATCGACTTTCAAGCATAGAATAAGGAGTGGACTCTGGGAAATTTCATATACTTGGTGGGATGAGAGCAAAGCTACATAGCGTTCCTGTTTTCACTGGGTATTGTGTGTTCTGCTATTAGTACATGTTGCTTCGGCTACCACTCTTCTTAAGAGGGTTCCAAATCACCTGTTTTTGTCATATTTAATAAGTCCAATATGAACTGGCCAATTCTAGTTTATTTGCCATGGGAAGAATCTCACTTTAGATTGTACAATGTAGTGGTTGCATTAGCCATTTTGAGTTTTCCTGGTAATCTGTGTTTTCTCTCGTATTTCTTTTTTTTTTCTGTTTCTGAAATGGACATCTTTTTTTTTATAATTAATTTATTTTTATTATTAAAAAAAATTTGTTTTTGGCCGTGTTGGGTCTTCGTTGCTGTGCACGACCTTTCTCTTGTTGCAGCGAGCGGGGGTTACTCTTCGTTGTGGTGGGCGGGCTTCTCTTTGCGGTGGCTTCTCTTGTTGTGGAGCATGGGCTCTAGGCGCGTGGGCTCAGAAGTTGTGGCTCATGGGCTTAGTTGCTCTATGGCATGTGGGGTCTTCCTGGACCAGGGCTTGAACCCGTGTCCCCTGCATTGTCAGGCGGACTCTTAACCACTGTGCCACCAGGGAAGTCCCTGAAATGGACATCTTTGTACAATTGTATCTGAAGCTTTTAAAACTCTTTTATATAAGGAGGAGTTTTTACTCATTGGTCTCCCTTTCAGATTTTTTTCATATACTTGAGATCTTTCAATACCTTTTTTGTTTCTTTTTTTTTTTAAACATTTTAAAACCAGAGTCCTCCTTTGGTGTTATTCTAGACTATACCATCTGGTTCCTCACAAATTTTGAAAATATATTACTAATTTAATAAAAGCTGCATCAGCAGAATCAGATTTGACCTTTTTCCCCCCAGTAATAAAAGATTCTTAAGATACATAGTTGTCTAGAAAAGTTTAGTTCTGTTTGTAACTGCATTGTCATGCCAACATCTATTGCAACCTGTGGGTACTAGGACAGAGTTTAGTAATTTTTCTTTCACTCAGAATTTCCTAAGTTCTTAAGCATTTTGTAGTAGTACTTGATCGATAGATTGCTTCATAGCTATTCATTTGGGTATTTGTGTGCGTGTGTGTGTGTGTGTGTGTATTTATATGCATATATATACACCCATATATATATATAAATATATACAGTCATCCATTGGTATCCATGGGGCATTGGTTCCAGGACCTCTGCGAATATCAAGATCCCTGGATGCTCAAGTCCTTTATATAAAGTGGCGTAGTATTTGCCCATAACCTACACATATCCTCTGTATGCTTTAAATCATCTCTAGGTTACTTAATGCCTAATGCTAATAATAATAGTTTTGCATACAATGTAAATGCTATGTAAATAGTTACTGGAGCATGGCAACTTCATTTTGCTTTTTGGAACTTTTTGGATTTAAAAAACTTTTTTTTATCTGCAGTCGGTTGAATTCATGGATGTGGAGGGCTGACTGCTTTATATAAATATACAAAATATAGTGTGTATGTATATATACATATATTCATTTACACACACTATATTCATTAGGGTATTTTTGTGTATGCGTGTATATATATATATATATATACATATACACACAAGTACTATATATACAAAAATGCCATATATAGGTAGTGTTTTCTTTAAATTAACTTTTGAAAGTAGATATGTTGCCTTGTATATCTTTTGCATTTCCTTTAACTCCATAGTACTTGGTGGTGTTGAGTAATTGTTATTCTTTCATTTTAGGTGACATAAATATTGCAGCTGTCGTTGGAAACCAACCAGTCTGTGAAGGTACAGATAACAGTGATCTCCCTTCCTATGTGGCGGTATTTATAGAAAAGGAAGTCGGAAATGACCTTAAATCTTTAAAGAAACTTGATAAACTCATAGAACAGATGACAGAAAGTAAAATGCAGTTAGAAGAACAGGCAAGTATTAAAACTCATTGAAACAATATCAGTACTATACTCATTATAATGTAATGTAAATATAACCATTAATATATAGGCATTTTTGAAAATGTAGATTGTGACAGTCTAATCATTTAAAACTGCTTAATAGGTTTTAAGGACCTACAATGTGCTAGGTGTTTTACAAATTGTGTAAAAGAGAAAGTTCCTACTGATAATGATTTATGTCTGACATTTTCATACAATGACTTTTAATGTGCTTTTAAAAGTAAATTCATGGGATACCAAAATGTTACAACACTATCATTACAATTTTTTTATATATGCACATATAGGGAGAAAACATTAAAATAAGTATAACATTATAATAATGGTTATTTCTGGGTGGTTGGTTACTAAGTGATTTATTTTCTTTTTTTCTTCTTTTATAAATTTATTTATTTATTTATTAGTCTGCGTTGGGTCTTCGTTGCTGTGAGTGGGCTTTCTCTAGTTGCAGTGAGCTGCGGCTACTCTTCGTTGCGGTGCTCAGGCTTCTCATTGCGGTGGTTTCTCTTGTTGCAGAGCATGGGCTCTAGGTGCACGGGCTCAGTAGTTGTGGCTCGCGGGCTCTAGAGCTCAGGCTCAGTAGTTGTGGCACAAGGGCTTAGTTGCTCCGCGGCATGTGGGATCTTCCCGGACCAGGGCTCAAACCCGTGTCCCCTGCATTGGCAGGCGGATTCTTAACCGCTGTGCCCCCAGGGAAGTCCCACAAGTGATTTCTTTATATCTTTTTGTATTTTCAAGTTTTTTTCTTTTTATAATAAACACATTACCTGAAATAATGTTTTAAAAAATCCAGTGGGGGACTTCCCTGGTGGCGCAATGGTTGAGAATCTGCCTTCAAATGCAGGGGACACAGGTTTGAGCCCTGGTCTGGGAAGGTCCCACAAGCCGCAGAGCAGCTAAGCCCGTGTGCCACAACTACTGAGCCTGCACTGTACAGTCAGTGAGCCACAGCTACTGAGCCCGCGTGCCACAACTACTGAGCTCGTGTGCCTAGAGCCTGTGCTCCACAACAAGAGAAGCCACCGTGGTGAGAAGCCCGCGCACCGCAACAAAGAGTAGCCCCCGCTCTCTGCAACTAGAGAAAGTCTGCGTGCAGCAGTGAAGACCCAACGCAGCCAAAAATAAATGAATAAATTTATTAAAAAAAAAAATCCAGTGAATGTAATCTTAAACTGAAAAATGAGTGAGTTCCTGTACTTGCAACACTGTGTTTGTCAAACATAAAAGATTTACATTGTGTAACTACTTAACTATGTTAAGTAAACTCTGCAGGGACACGCTGGTGTTAAGCCCCAGGTTATCAGTCCTCTTATGTTTTCCCATCCCAAGCATCTCAGTTCTCTCCATCTTCTTTTCTAAAAGAAAAATTTTATTTATTTATTTATTTATTTATTTATTTATTTTATTTTGGCTGCGTTGAGTCTTCATTGCTGCATGCGGGCTTTCTCTGGTTGTGAGTGGGGGCTACTCCTCATTGCAGTGCAGGCTTCTCATTGCAGTGACGTCTCTTTCTTGCGGAGCACAGGCTCTAGGTGTGCAGGCTCAGTAGTTGTGGCGCACAGGCTTCGTTGCTCCGCGGCATGTGGGATCTTCCCAGACTGGGGGTTGAACCTGTGTCCCCTGCATTGGCAGGTGAATTCTTAACCACTGTGCCACCAGGGAAGTTCCCATTTCTACTTCTTAATTCAGCAGAGGATCAATCTAGGGCAGTCCTTATGCCCCAGCTCCTACCTGCTACCTCAGTGGACTTGCTTCACTCTCTTATAATTTCATTCTCTGCTCCTCAGCCAGTCCTGTCCCCTCAGCATATGGACATCCCCAGATCTTTTCCTTAAAGCCAAGAAAAAAGAAAAACAAAAAGGGGACTTCCCTGGTGGTCCAGTGGTTGGGACTCTGTGCTCCCAATGCAGGGGGCCCGGGTTTGATCCCTGGTCAGGGAACTGGATCCCACATGCCACAGCTAAAAGAGCCTGCGTGCCGCAACTAAGGATCCTGCACCCTGCAGTGAAGATCCCACACGTGGCAACGAAGATCCTGTGTGCTGCAACTAAGACCCGGCACAGCCAAATAAATAAATAAATATTAAAAAAAAAAAAAAAAAAA
>NW_006796766.1:685356-691807 GCF_000442215.2 Lipotes vexillifer | reverse complement strand
TTAAAAAAAAAAAAAAAAAAGCAGCAGCAGAGGCCCATTAAAAAATAAAAATAAAAAAAAAAGAAATCCCAAAAAACTCTCCCCTCTTTCTTAGTAGATACTAGTCCCTTTTACTGCTAGGCTTCTTCAAAAAGTCATCTTACTTTGTATCTGCATTCACTTCCTAATTGACCATTTGCTCTTGGACTTAATATAATCAGGCTCGTTTCCCTGATGACCACGGAAGCTTCTGCTGAAGTCCCTAACTGAACCTCAGATTCAGCATGTCCAAAGCTGTACTGATCCATCTCTTAAGATGCTTCCCTGTCTTGGAAAATGGCACCAGCATCTGCCTGTCAGTCATTCCTGAGACCTGGATGGCGCCTCCTTATCCTTACTCTACCCTCAGCACCAAGACACCTGAGTTCTGCCTCCTTGATGTCTCTGGTGTCCATCCCCTGCCACCACCTCAGTTTAGAGCTGCATTCTCTCTTGCGTTTGATGGTAGTTTGCCCATCTTCTGTTTTTTTCCTACTGCCACAGTAACTATCTTTTTTATTCCTTACAGAAACTTTACTATATGTAAATAAGCAAATACATAACTGTATAGTTAAAATGTGTATGCAAGCATATATGTATTTAAAATATGCATAGCTTAACTTTTTACAATTAATGTAATATACTACTTGTTTTCCTATTATATCTATATGTATAGATCTCTTTTTTAATGGTTTTATGGTATTCAAATACAGCTGTACATAATTTATTTAATCAGGACCTTATTGGTGGACCTTTTTGCTATTCCCAGTTTTTATTATTATAAATAATATGAGAATAAACATGATTATTTATCATTAAATCATAAATCTAACTTTCTAAATCATAAATCCCACTGAATTATTCCCTTATTAAAAACTCTTAATGGCTTCCCATTGCCTGTTGGGAAAAGCCCACATTCTTCTAATGCTCAAGATGCTGCCTGTGATTTGGTCTCTCCCTATCTAGGCTTATCTCTTCTCTCTGCATTTCTTTGAACTGGATTCTGTGCCCTACTCCCCTCTTTGCTGTTTTCTCATCATGACTGAGCTGTTTCTTTACCTGAAATGCCTTTTCCTTCCAAACTTCCTTAAAAATTTCCACCCAACCTGCAAAGGTCTGTGCATGAGCCATGCAAGCACAATTGCCGTGCACCCCAAAACCTTCTATTTAAAGTGTGGGAACTTGTAAGAAATGCAGAATCTCAGTCCCTACTTCAGGCCTATTAAGTCTGAATCTGCACTATAACCAGCTCTCTAGGTGATTCCTATGCACGTTCAAGTCTGGGAAGCACTGCCTTAGTACACCATTACACCTGGCATCTCTTTTATTGCACTAATCCCACTGTTGAAGGTTTGCCTACATCTCTCTTCCATACCAGCTGAGCTTAAGGGCAGATGCTGTGTCTAATTTATCTGTCAGACCCTAGCACAGTGCCTGGTATAGAGTGTCTAATCAGTGTTGATTAAATTGAAATTCCTTTATAATATTCTTATCATATTGTACTGATGCCTGATATTTGTATATGTTTTTCCATCTGCTGTAAGAAAAATTCATTTAATAAATATCATAATACCAGGCATTACCTGGGTATCATCTTACCAAGTCAATAGTTCCTTCTCAATCTGGGCTTAAATCAGAATCACCTGGGGAACTTTTGCAAATAGTTACCCAGACTTTTAGAATCAGAGCCTCATTTGTTTTTGAAAGAAAATTATTAGTAGATAAAGCAGGTAAATGTTCTTTGGCTGGACCCTCTGAAAGTGCTGAGCTTCATGATGGTAGATCCAAAGATGTTTACTGGGGCCCTCCCTACACACCTCCACATAGAGCATTTCATGTTGAGGTTTGGTTAGTACAGGATGCAGAAACCCAACGTTTCTTTTGAAGCTTTTAAATGACAATTTTCATTTCTATTAGAACAAACATGCATTTTGAAGGTAACTAATAAAAAAGAAAAAAAATGAGAATCTTATCTGATTGCTGCTGTTTTCTATTTTTTGTTTTTGGTATGGGCAGGTACTTACAGTTTCATCAGAAATCCCTAAAAGAATTCAGAGTGCCTTAAAAAATGCAGAAGAATCAAAGCAATTCCTTAATCACTTTCTGGAGCAAGAAAGCCATCTCTTCAGTTCCATTAACAGCCATCTGCTGACTGCACAGCCCTGGATAGAAGATCTCGGAGCCATGATTAACCAAATTGAAGAGATTGAACGGCATCTTGCTTATCTTAAATGGATTTCACAAATTGAAGAACTCAGGTAAAATAGGCCTCTTTGTTCTCATAATTATTATTTTCCTTTGAGGCTATGTCTTAGAGAGTACGTGCATGTCATTAAATAATTGAGTTAATTAAAGATTATAATAATGTGATTTTACCAGTTACGAAAATAGCATTATGATAATGATTCTTTTTCCTTTATTATGAATGAACATAAACTTTTAAGGGAGCTTAATTTGCGTTTGAAAGAAAGTAATCCAAGTAAAACGTTTTAAGTCTTATAGTTATATTGTGAACACATGATAAAAATGATTATAATGCCAAATTAATAAAACAACTCATCAGTGTGGTAATATTCCTCTTTTACCTTTTAGAGCCGGTCACTTAATGAAATGGATTGCTTTCTCTATAATTTGAATTTTTTTCAGTGGGTATCACCTAAGAAGAGCTACACAGTATTTATTATTAGATGAAAAACAGAGTCCTGCTGCTTTTGAATAGGGAAAAATAAAGAAATACAGTGGACCCCTGAACAACGCAGGGGTTAGGAGCATCAGCTCTCCTCAGATGTCAAATCTGCATACAACTCATAGTCAGCCCTCTGTATCCACGATTCCTCCCATCCTTAGCTCCACATTCACGGATTCAACCAACCAGGGATTGTGTACTACTGTAGTATTTACTACTGAAAAAAATCTGTGTATAAGTGGACTCGTGCACTTCAAACCCATGTTCCTCAAGGGTCTATTGTAACTTTTTTTGAATTGAATACATATCACTGGTAGTTGATTGTGAGTGTCTGGTATTGCCTTTCAAACAAGCTATATTAACATTTCTGCCTACATTGGTAGATTTTTTGGTTTCATGATTTAAATTCTGAAAATAGCTATAAAAGACAAAATCTGGGGACTTCCCTAGTGGCGCAGTGGTTAAGAAGCCACCTGCCAATGCAGGGGACAGCGTTCGTGCCCTAGTCTGGGAAGATCCCACATGCTGCAGAGCAACTAAGTCCCTGCGCCACAACTACTGAGCCTGCGCTCTAGAGCCCACAAGCCACAACTCCTGAGGCCGCGTGCCACAACTACTGAAGCCTGTGCACCTACAGCCCGTGCGCCACAACAAGAGAAGCCACCACAATGAGAAGCCCTCACACTGCAACGAAGAGTAGTCCCCACTCACCACAACTGGGGAGAAGCCTGCGCGCAGCAGTGAAGACCCAACACAGCCAATAAGTAAATAAATAAATGAAAAATTTAAAAAACAAGACAAAATCTGTTAAAAAACTTAGTAAGAATGACTAGGGAAGGAGAAGAACGAAAAATGAGAGAATGAGCATAGGGGAAGGCCAAAAGGGCTGTCAGAAATAGAATAATACACACATGAGATTAGTATGATTGTTGAGGCCTGAAGCAGTGATGCTGGAAAACAAAGGCCGCTCATGGTGCAGGGAGAAGGGAAAGTACTAGTGCATAGTGGAGATGGGCAGGGTGGCGGTACACATTCCTGTGCTTAAGGAGGGTGCTGTGCCCACCCAGCAGCGTAACCGAAGCATGGCACTCAGCGGGGGATGAGAGTCCCAGCTTACTCTCACCTAGCGAAGTGGCCAGGCCTGGGTAGGATGTACACAGGCTGCCTAGAGGGAGAGCACTTCCGACCTCTGAACTGAGATTAATTATTGAAAAGGTTAAATTTTGTTCCTATTCTGGCTTAAGATATGGAATGTTATTTTCATCAAAAGAAACATTTCAGTTTTAAATGTTTCGTTTTATTTAGCCAATATGCAAAATGGTAGTCATGGGCTGAATGAATCCTGAAGATAGGTTGTATTTGGCTTCTTTTAAAGAATTTGATTAATTGGTTTGATTTTACATGGAAATCTTGATTTCTGGATTCTCTTGAAAAATTTTAAGATTTGGCTACATTGGACCTAACTCCAGTGTGGCAGCACTTGGCTGGAGCCTTAGGATGGGGTATGTGCTTTTTAACTTGTCCTAGTCCCCGCCCACTTTGCTTTTTTCATTTACTGTGCCCATCAGGCCTTTCCACGCATTTGAGTTTGCTACCCTTGCTGTACAGCTTACCTTAGATTTTGTCTGCAACCTGGCTAACAGTAACTTGAAAGGACTAGACTCTGAGGTGCCACCTCCCTAAGTTTCCTATAATCCAGTTTAGCTGGGCAAAGTAGGTAAAAATTGAAGTCTACCATATTTGACCTTACCAGATGCCACCCACATTCTCCCCTTTTGATTAAGATATGACAGACTTCTGTCAAAGACAGATTTATTAGAAATGAGTGGTGCCTGAGGGAATGTGACAAAGGAAAATTCTGTTACCTTGGGAGGGGTGGGAAGGGAAAGGTGGAGGGAGGTATCCTGAACACTGGCTACTGTTCTTAGAAGGATGCTGAATTTGAGGACTCCAGGCTCGCAGAGACTTGGGTATCAGGTAAAAAAGCCACTACAAGGTGGCGCTTCCTTCTTTCTTGGATGTAGCTTTATATAAAGCAGGAGGAAGCAGCAGTTTTTCCACGTTTGGAATTATTGTGAACAAACTGTCTTTACAGTTTGCTTTGCCTTGTTTTGCAGTGATAACATTCAGCAATATCTGATGACCAATAATGTCCCAGAGGCAGCTTCTACTCTGGTCTCTATGGCAGAACTTGACATCAAGCTTCAGGAATCATCCTGTACTCATCTTCTTGGTTTCATGAGAGCCACTGTTAAATTCTGGCATAAAATTCTCAAGGACAAGCTTACAAGGCAAGAAATTTATCCATATTTCATGGTAATTGCTTTCAGATGGATATTTGGTGCTCACTGTATTTTACTGTAATACTTGTGTCACTTTTCTGTTACAGTGACTTTGAGGAAATTTTAGCACAGCTTCATTGGCCATTCATCGCACCCCCTCAGTCTCAAACTGTTGGCATAAGTCGACCAGCCAGTGCCCCTGAGATACACAGTAACTTGGAGACACTATTTTGTCAGCTCCTGAAACTACAAACCTCGTATCTTTGTTGGAGTTAAAACTCACTAAAATTTCTTTTTTCTAGAGTGGATTTGTGGCCAGAGAGTAAAGCTTTCTGAAAGTGGCCAGGGAGTAGTGGGTTTGGACTTGATCTATGTATGCCCATGGACTGTTCTCCTTGCACATAAATTGCATGTGGGTGGGAGGGCTGTGAGGAGTTCTGAAATGCATGACTGCACAAGTTTGCATCACATATAGGTCTCATGGGACAATCAAAAAAATGGGCAATTGGGAAGAAACCTTAGTAACTTAGTACTAATTTAATAGCACGATTACTTGAATATGTTTCCTTACTACTTATTATTCTTTATTTTAGGAAAGGCAGATTAATTCTAATTACATTTTTCATGTACTTTTTACTGAAGTCATATGTAATGTAAAGTTAGACTACATATTATCTGTATTATAATTAATTTTACTTAATATCATATATGTCTCTTGGAAAAATGTGTGTATACATACATATACGTGTGTGTGTGTGTATATATATACATACGTATATGTATGTGTGTGTGTATACACACATATACATATGCTTTTCTTTTTCCTTGACTTGACTATGTCAGAGATGAATTACTTACTGAGACAAAACAACTTCCAGAAAAATACTCTCTTCCTGCATCCCCTTCTGTCATCCTGCCCATCCAGATTATGCTGACTCCCCTTCAAAAGAGGTTCAGGTATCACTTCAGAGGGAACCGACAAACTAATGTTATAAGCAAGGTGTGCTTTGCCAATTCTTGCCCTTGGTTTTTATGAATAGCAAATGTTAAGGCTTTCTGTACTTATGCTGGTTTGAGTTAAAATCTGATTCTATTCACATTTCTGTTTTTCTCTGAAGAGCTAAATTCCTGTTTTGTCACTACCCTTTATAGATATATTTTGGGACTTGTGTTGATTTGTTGTAGGAGTCAGCTCACTCACTAGCACATCATCTGACCAGTTTCTGAAGTTTCCCCTGGGGTGTGCTGTAGCATTTGCTGTGGCACTTTTTACAGCTGGATCCACATGTGTTCCACTGTGCAGATTGCTCCTTCAGGTTTATAAATATATCAGAAAGAAAAGTGAGAATCAAAAGATAGTAGGGGGCTTCCCTGGTGGTGCAGTGGTTGAGAGTCCGCCTGCCGATGCAGGGGACACGAGTTCGTGCCCCGGTCCGGGAAGATCCCACATGCCGCGGAGCGGCTG
>NW_006796766.1:680247-685306 GCF_000442215.2 Lipotes vexillifer | reverse complement strand
TATACCTATAGCTGATTCACTTCATTGTACAGCAGAAACTAACACAACATTGTAAAGCAACTATACCCAAAAAAAAAAAAAAAAAAAAAAAAGATAGTAGAGCATTAGTTTTTGAGTACAAGTGCTGATGCTAAAATGATTTGTAGCTGTGCAAGACAGAGTATGGGGATAAGTGACAGGAATGGCTTTGAGGAAATTATCACCAACATTTTAGTTGAGGGACTATACCCATGTGTATTGGGCATACTGTTGAGATTTTTTTCTTTAATTTGATCAGAAAAACAATCACTGACAACTGTTTTCAATGAAATTTGATTGAATTTGTTGAGAATTATAACCTTGGGAGTTGCTAGGGGGTGGATACTATTTATCCTTGAGTCTTGCTACGTCGAATGCAGTGCAAGTAGCAGAGGGATTCGGTGGGGTTTTTTTTTGTAATAGGGACATGTTTTATTTTTAAAATATATATTCTTAATTTCTCAGTGTTTTGAAGTCAGTTATTAAATGCCAGATTATACCAGGCATTGTATGTGTCATCTATAAATGAGTTTATAGGCTTTATAGAATATTAAAGGAATCAAGGGATAGGCAGTTACATCTGTATAGGAAGGGAGTATAGTGACAATGGATTTCTGGTTCTTAAATTCAGCTTGTTCTTTTGTACTTCATGGGTCTCCTCCTTTTTTGGATGGGGTGTTGGTGGAAAGAAGAGTAGAACCTATTAGTAAGTGTAAGTGAGACAAAACAATAAACCTAAACTGTAGAGAGGCAGTGATCATATGAAGTAAGAAAATTGTGAGTTATATTGTTGCTTCCTGAAGTGTGGTTCCAGTGGTCCTAGTACTCTGACATCAAGCTTGAACTATGCAGCCCCCGACAATAGCTACTGCCCCTTTTTCATTTCTGTATTCCCAGCATCTGGCACACAGCAGGGTTTTACCTTTCAGTAAATGTTTTAGAATTCCTGTCCAACAAAACTTGGAAGGTTTATAGAATCATCTCTAGGGACAGTTTAAAAAGCTGCATACTTAATATTACTCTTCTATAATTATACCTGTTTTAAAGCATTTGTATTTCTTGTAATGCAGACCAGCCAAATCTTTTTCTTAATTTAGCTTTTGAAAAAAAGAACAAAACAGAAGACGGTCATATTTAAAAATTATTTTGGAATGTTATTTCAAAAAAAAATAATATTTATACTTTACATATTTCTAAAGTACTAGGTTTTAAATATTTATGGCATTGTAAATATTGAGTTTACTGATATAAGCCACATTATTGAAATTTATTGGGAGTACATTGGGAAACATTTGATTATTAAGCCTTGCATGAATTTAAAGTTCAGAGTAGAAATTGTGCTCTTACATATAGGAATTTTCAACTAATTTTTGTAAGTACTGTGTGTCTACAATTAAGTAGAGACATTTAACTGTAACTTTCCAGTTGGAATGACTTAAGAATTCAAACTGTTTACCTCCTTCCTTAGCCCGAATGGTACTTGGCTCAGGTACTTATGTGGATTGGGAACCACACTCAGTTTCTGGATGAGAAGATTCAGCCAATATTAGACAAAGTAGGCTCTTCGGTAAATGCAAGGGTAAGAGACTTTGTCCAAAGCATTTCAGTTTTAGAGTTGTAGGTGTCCATGAATAACTTGTCATTTTCATTACCTTATGCTTATGTATATTTTTTTAGCTTGAATTTTCTCGGGGCCTTATGATGCTGGTTCTTGAAAAGTTAGCTGCTGATATTCCTTGTCTGCTCTATGATGACAGTCTCTTCTGTCATTTGGTGGATGAGGTGCTTTTGTTTGAAAGAGAACTACACAGCGTTCATGGCTATCCCAGCACTTTTGCTAATTGTATGCATATTCTGTCAGAAGAGACCTGTTTTCAGAGATGGTTGACTGTGGAGAGAAAATGTAAGTGCTCACGTGGCTGTGGGGTGGGGAGAGATGCCTCTTTTTGCGTATATAAATTTTCTCCAGTTCTGGGTAGAAACTAGAGCCATCTATATTTTTCTTGGTTAGGGTTTACCAAGTTGCCTTCAGAGATCATCTTATTTTCTTTTCTTCCCATCAAGCTTCAGTTTTTCCCAGAATTGCACTCTACAGGTTTCTAGGGTAGAATATTCAAGCCAGTACAGTATATAGTTAACTGTTTTATAGATTTTACGTATGGTATTTCTGTTCTTGCTGGAATCATATTGGATGTGGCTTGTTTAGTGAGTGTAACTATTTTGAAGATTTTGGGTAGGTACGGCAGGGAGAAGTAAAATATCGTATTTAACCCTAGAATAGAGCACGTTAAATATAGTACAACTAATACGAGGTTATAGATTTATTTTTTCATGAAAAGTTACCATTCCTAAGAGATTATGAGTTGAAAGATTAGAAATTTGTAATGTAACAATCTGTAACTAGTTGTTTGACATAATCCTTTTTCCTGCTTATCAGTTGCTCTTCAAAAAATGGACTCAATGCTCTCGTCAGAAGCTGCCTGGATATCCCAATATAAGGATATCACTGATGTGGATGAGATGAAAGTTCCAGACTGTGCAGAGACGTTTATGACACTACTCTTGGTTATAACTGGTAAGTGTAGTCTTTTAAGATATAACTTTGTTTTTTTTTAAAGTACTGACTCTTAACAGACTTGTGGTTGCCAAGGGGTTGGGTGGGGTGGAGGGATGGAGTCCATTATGTGATAAACCATAATGGAAAAGAATATGAAAAAGAATGTATATATGTATAACTGAGTCACTTTGCTGTATAACAGAAATTAAATACAACATTGTAAATCAACTATACTTCAATACATAAAATTGTAAAAAGTAAATGAAAGTACTGATTCTTCACATGGTACTTTTCAAGTTGTTTGACAAAATATATAGTGGTTATTGTAATATCTTCAAATTCAGTTTCTATTTTGGCAGAACTCTAGCACAGCATTCCAGCTTTTAGATTTTTAGTAATCTAAATAGGATCTTAAACATTAGTTTCCATGAGGGGAAAATTCCTGAATCGTTACATAAAAACAAATAAGAATTTAATTTTATTACCTGAAATCTCTTGCCTTTCAACTTTTTGAGTGTCTTCAGTAAATGGTGATTGACCTAAATTTTATATATTATTTTCTTCACCTCGATATATCAAAGATTGTAGAACAGTAAAATAATAAAGTAACTTTAGGGATTGGAATAGTAATAGGACCTCTTCTTACGGTGCAAGAATGTTCTGGCTGGAGGGTGGCCCAGCCGCCTCTAGCCCTGGTTGGTCTGCAGCCATCCATGTTGCCCCAGGGCACTGCAGGCCTGCTGGTTCTCCAGGTGCCACTGAGCCCTCACTGCCACTATCCTCCAGTGTCTTGTCCATTGCTTGGGCCTGTCTAGTAACCTGAAGAGGTGTCATTCCAGGCCAGTCAGTAAATTCTATATTCTAACTGTAAGAAAGATATGAAAAACACTAAAATACAAAAAAATTTAGCAAAACTGATGAAAAAAATTTTTTTATTATGGAAATTTTCTAATATATATAAAAGTAGCATAACAAACCCTCAGGTATCTGTTACTAAGGTTTAAAACTATCACTTTTCTATTATGTGTTTTTCTCCCCCCAAAATCCAGAATTTTTTCCCCTGAAGTATTTTAAAGAACATTTCAGACATCTTAGCATTTCACCTATAAATCCTTAACTATGTATCTCTTTTAACCTATCCTAGTTCCTCCTTCCTTTTTTAAAAAATGTCATTTATTTCTTGAAGAAATAGAATAATTTTGGTATATAACTTTCTCATATGCCTTTTTAAAATATTGAGGCATAACTTTTAAAATTGCAGTATAGTTAATTTACAATGTGTTAGAAGCATAACTTATATACAGTGAAATGCATAGATCTTTATTTGGTATACAGATCAATGAGTTTTGACAAATACCAATACCTGGGAAACCCACGTTACTTAGAGAGTTTAGAAATAGATCCACACTTGAATGGTCAATCGATTTTTGACAAATGCACCAAAGCCAGTCAGTAGGAAAAACCTATAACTATGTCATGGATGGTACCATAAACCTTCATATGTCTTGTTAACTTTCTCCACAGACAGATATAAAAATCTTCCCACAGCTTCCAGAAAGCTGCAGTTCCTGGAGTTACAGAAGGACTTAGTAGATGATTTTAGGATACGATTAACTCAGGTGATGAAAGAAGAGACTAGAGCTTCCCTTGGCTTTCGATATTGTGCAATTCTTAATGCTGTGAACTATATCTCAACAGTACTAGCAGATTGGGCTGACAATGTTGTAAGTTAATCTTTTATATTAAGTAATATATTAGTAACTTCAATAGTTTTACCTTTTGAAATGTTGAATCTGTAGCAAGCAATTGTTGAATCTCTAGCAAGCAAAATATATTAAGTAATATATTAGTAACTTCAAAAGTTTTACCTTTTGAAATGTTGAATCTGTAGCAAGCAAGTTAGGCAGAATCACAGTTGGGCCAAACTTAGGAGGTGTGATTAAAGTACATATTTTTCTCATTCAAGTCTCAAACGGTTAAATAATCCTGATATTTTAATCACTGGAAAAGCCATCTTTTCATGAAATTGCTGTTTATAAAGTGAACCATTTTCCTTTTTTATTTTATTTATTTTTTTTTTAATTTTTATTTTATTTTTTTGCGGTACGTGGGCCTCTCACTGCCGTGGCCTCTCCCGTTGCAGAGCACAGGCTCCGGACGCGCAGGCTCAGCGGCCATGGCTCACAGGGCACAGCCGCTCCGCGGCATGTGGGATCTTCCCAGACGGGGGCACGAACCTGTGTCCCCTGCATCGGCAGGCGGATTCTCAACCACTGCGCCACCAGGGAAGCCCCCATTTTCCTTTTTTAGACTTTGAACTTGGTAAATGTCATGAATAGTAATTGCCATCTCGTGAAAAGCTAAGATTGTATAATGGTGTCAAAATCAGTAAAGTTCAAGACTTTAAGGAAAATAAAAGAAGAACATTTGATACCTTTTTAGTGCCTTCGAAACATAAATTATGAAGAGTCATAAAACTTTTTT
>NW_006796766.1:647389-680197 GCF_000442215.2 Lipotes vexillifer | reverse complement strand
CGGCCGCAGCGGCCGTGCCCCCGGGCCCCAGCCGCTCCGCGGCATGTGGGATCCTCCCGGACCGGGGCACGAACCGGCATCCCCTGCATCGGCAGGCGGACTCTCAACCACTGCGCCACCAGGGAAGCCCTAGAAACATTTTTTAACCTAAGTATTTCATACATTAAAAAATTATTTAATATTTTGTTTACTTTCAAACATATTCAAGAGTGAATAGAATGGTAAAATGAACTCCCATGTGCCTATCACCCAGCTTTTTTTTTTTTTTTTTTTTTTTTAATTTGGCTGTGCCACATGGCATATGGGATCTTAGTTCCCCAACCAGAGATTGAACCCGCACCCACCCTGTATTGGAAGTGTGGAGTCTTAACCACTGGACTACCAGGGAAGTCCTCACCCAGCTTCTTATACCAATTGCGTTTCATTTAAACCTTTGCTCTACCCCCATGTGTGATTATTTTGAAGTAGATCTCAGATACATTTCATGGTAAATATTTTCATATGTATCTCTAAAAGACAAGAACACCTTTTTTAAAAACACAACACCAGGGGACTTACCTGGTTGTCCAGTGGTAAAGAATCCGCCTTCCAGTGCAGGGGATGCGGGTTCAATCCTTGGTCAGGGAACTAAGATCCCGCGTGCCGCGGGGCAACTAAGCCCGCGTGCCACAACTGTTGAGCTCGCGTGCCTCAATGAGAGAGGCCGCATGCCGCAACTACAGAGCCCACATGCCCTGGAGCCCGCACACCACAACTAGAGAGAGAAAACCCGCACGCCACAACTAGAGAGGAGCCCGTGTGCTGCAATGAAAGATCCCGCATGCCACAACTAAGACCTGATGTAGACTAAATAAATAAATAAATAAATAAGGAAAAAAAATACAGTTATCACATCCAAAAAAATTAACTAATTTCTTACCCTGGAAGGTATATTTTAAATAAATCTAAAAATCAAAACCCTGGATTTAGTAACAAGTACTGTGAAAGGGCTTTTACCTCCAAGGATTTTACTTATCCTTCCTTTCTCCATGCAGAGTCCATGTGTTGGCAGATTTGATCTGCCTAAATATAATTATTAACTAGTACTTTAGTTTTACTCTTTTTATTAATCCAAGGAATATATTGGTGATCAGGGCTTTTGGTAACCAGATTTTCTAATATGTACTTCCAACTAAAAGTGAAGAAACGTAATTAGTCTTTATAGCCTTAACATAAATAGATTAATTCCTTTAGCTGTTTTAGATATTAAAATGATTGCAGAGGGCCTCCAAGACCTCCTTTTTTTTTTTTTTTTTTTTTTTTTTTTTTTTGCGGTACGCAGGCCTCTCACTGTTGTGGCCTCTCCCATTGCGGAGCACAGGCTCCAGACGCGCAGGCTCAGCGGCCATGGCTCACGGGCCTAGCCGCTCTGTGGCATGTGGGATCTTCCCAGACTGGGGCACAAACCCATGTCCCCTGCATCGGCAGGCGGACTCTCAACCACTGCGCCACCAGGGAAGCCCCAAGACCTCCTTCTTGGACACGGTGTCCTCAGGTTAGGAATCACTGTTCTAAGATTATATGTGTGGATACAAAAATCCAGCAAGGCCCATGAAGTACATTTCATGGCAGAAAGCATTAACACAGGATTAAGATGACCATAAAACAGTAAAATATACAGTTAGTGGTGAAAAAACTATACTGAGGATAATGAATATGAAGACACATTATAAATATAAGTATTATGTGTATAATTGTGTCATTAAATGACAGTAGGAAAATAAAACAACTATAATTTTAACTAAAGACTTAAAAACATGCCTTTTAAAATGTGATAAAGTGGGAACTGAATAATTACAGAGTTAAATAATTAGAAAGATTGATTAACTGAAGATTGGTGGTAAGTCCACAGTATACTAAGGGAAACACAATTTTTGAGTGTGTCCAGCTGAGTCACAAATATGAACAAAGGTAAATTAAAATTTCTATACATTATCAAATCTTAATGTAACAAAACAAAAAGCAGAAATGAAATATAGCCACACACAGGCACTTAAAATATTCAGTGCCTGAGTTAGAAAGTCTAGAAAACATGACAAGAATATATTTTAAATTATGAATTTATGATAAAAAATTGTAGACTGCTAGCACATTATATAGAAGATATTTTCCTTTACTGTGAAAGAAAAAGCAAAATGAAAAAGTCTTTATCAGGGTAATAAGCCAAAAAAATAGGAAACAAAAATAAATATACTAATAACAGATACAAACAAGATAAATATCTAATAAACACAATCATAGTTTATTCTAATCTGGACTCTTTGGCTGGGACTTTGTAATTATTTAAAGCCTTTTCTACAGAAATGTTAACTGAAATACATGTGCATATCATTCTGCTGAGCAAGGAAAATAATTATTTCATAAAATGAATATAAGTGGAGTGTAATGATGAATGCATTTATCTTTATAAAGTCACCTAATCAGAATACATTCATTCATTATGTACTTTTATGTGTCATGTTCCTAATTTTAGTAAGTGCTTTTATTCACTCACCCCACCACAGCGCTCCATTTTCTGCTAAGCTTTCTCGTGAAACAAATTGTCATTCTTGATTCTTATGCCAGTGATTTTAATAAGAGACTCATTCAGGGCCACATTTTAAGCTTCAATGAAATATTTGTGGAACATCATTAACTACTTTACTCAGTGCCATAGTCTGTTAACAAAGATGAATTGGCCATCATCCCTAGCCTTAGAAAATTTATAATCTTGATACTGAATTAACTGGGTCCTTCTGTCAAGAGAGAAATAACCAATTTAGAGTTGACTCTTCAAGTCATGAATGAATTTTGTGTTTGGTATGTTACTATGGTACAAATTCTGTTTAACATCAAAAATCATTTAGGGCTTCCCTGGTGGCACAGTGGTTAAAAATCCGCCTGCCAATGCAGGGGACACGGGTTCGATCCCTGGTTTGGGAAGATCCCACATGCCGCGGAGCAACTAAGCCTGTACGCCACAACTACTGAGACTGAGCTCTAGAGCCCTCAAGCCACAACTACTGATCCCACGTGCCACAGCTACTGAAGCCTGTGCGCCTAGAGCCCATGCTCCACAACAAGAGAAGCCACGACTATGAGAAGCCCGCGCACGCAATGAAGAGTAGACCCCGCTCACCACAACTAGAGAAAGGCCGCACACAGCAACGAAGACCCAACACAGACAAAAATAATTTAAAAATCACTTAATCACATTCACAGTCCTTCAGCCTGTGAATACTCTAAATAAAAATCATGCAAGCTCTTGTATTACACAGAAAAAAGTAGAGTTTACCTTCCATTCATTTAGATTCTCCACTAACAGATGTCTGTCCATTGCTAGACTGTGCTAAGCCTGACATAACCCAGCCATTCAGAATTAGGAATGTTTCAGTCATAGGTGACAGAAACCCAGATTCACACTGGCCTAAGTAGGGGAGTGGGGTGGTGTGAGGAGGTGAGGAATTTGTGTAACTGAAAGGATTAGGCATGGCTGCTCTAAAGTTGTTCATTCCTGGCTTCACTCGTAGGCCAGCTCTGGTAAGTATTACCATGGGTGGCTCCAGGCTTCCATGGTCCATGAGCAGGCTCAAAAGGACACTGCCACTTCCCTGCCAGCTTCAGCAGAAATGCCAAGATGGCCTCTCACATGTCATCCCTGAACAATCCCTAGTAGCCATGCCCAGTCTCCTATTAATAGACATTTAGGTGGTTGTTTTTAACGTTTTGCTAATTACCCACAGCACTGTTTTCCTGTAGGGCAGAAAGAATAATACTAATTCTACCTAAAATAATACTGTAAAAAAATGACATTTTAATTCTCTTAACTCATATATCTTCTAGGTTTACTACAGCTCTCAATCTGTGTCTAGAAAAACATGAGCACTTAAAGAAGGTAGCCATTAGGGGAATGCAAATCAAAACCGCAATGGGATGCCACTTCATACAAACTAGAATGGCTATAATAAAAGACACAGTAACATTTATTAGCATGACGTGGAGAAATCTGAACCCTCACTCACCGCTGATGGGAATGTAAAATGGTACAGTTGCTGTGGAAATAGTCTGACAGTTCCTCAAAAGGTTAAACATAGATTTACTATATGATCCTGCAATTCTACTCCTAGGTATATATCCAAGAGAAATGAAAACATGTTTGTGCAGAAACTGTACACAAATGTTCATAGCAGTATTATTCATAAAAGTGTAAACAACCCAAATGTCCGTCAACTAATGAATGGGTAAATATAATGGAATATCATTTGGCAATAAAAAGAAATGAAATACTGATATATATTACAACATCGTTGAACCTTGAAAACATTATACTAAGTGAAAGAAGCTAGTCACAATGAACCATAGGTTGTATGAATCCATTTATATGAAGTGTCCAGAACAGGCATGTCTAGAGACAGAAAGGAGATTCGTGGTTGCCCAGGAACAAGGTGGGGGTGGGGTGGGGAACCACTAGGAGGGGGTTGGGGGATGATGGCAGAGAGTGTGGGATTTCTTTGTGGGGTAATGAAAACGTTCCAAAATTGTGGTGACAGATGCACAACTCTGAATGTACTAAAAGCCACTGAACTGTATACTTTATTTTTTAAATTTTATTTATTTATTTATGGCTGTGTTGGGTCTTCACTGCTGTACACGGGCTCTCTCTAGTTGTGGTGAATGGGGGCTTCCCACTGCGGTTGCTTCTGTTGTTGCAGAGCATGAGCTCTAGGCACGTCAGCTTCAGTAGTTGTGGCACGTGGGCTCAGCAGTTGTGGCTCATGGGCTCTAGAGCTCAGGCTCAGTAGTTGTGGTGCACGGGCTTAGTTGCTCTGTGGTAATGTGGGATCTTCCTGGACCAGGGCTCGAACCTGTGTCCCCTGCGTTGGCAGGTGGATTCTCATCCACTGCTCCACCAGGGAAGTCCCCAAACTGTATACTTTAAATGGGTGAATTGTACGGTACATGAGTTACATCTCAAGCTGTTAAAAAAAAAAAAGTATCTTAAACATGTTAACATATTTTTGCTTTCAGTTCTTTCTACAACTTCAACAGGCAGCATTGGAAGTCTTTGCAGAGAATAACACTCTCAGTAAATTGCAGCTGGGGCAACTGGCCTCTATGGAGAGCTCTGTCTTTGATGACATGATTAACCTGTTAGAGCGTTTAAAGCATGACATGCTGACCCGGCAAGTAGACCATGTTTTTAGAGAAGTTAAAGATGCTGCAAAATTGTATAAAAAAGAAAGGTAAGTCCTCTGTACTTTCTTATAAGTCAACTCTCAACTCCAGTTTGATAGAAGTTAAAAGGTGACATGCAGTCAGATTTCCAAAGTGTCTAGATAGCACAGAGCTTGGCCTTTTGCACTCCAGACTTTTAACTGTTTCTAAAATATATTCATTCTTAATCAGAATAAACTGATCATAACTTAACCTTCAGATGTGTCTGTAATTCCAGCGAGCTGGTGTCTGACATGGGGTTGAATGCCTAGCCTGTCACCCATTGACAAAGCAAGGTGCTGCTGTAGTACCTGTGCATGCCTGTGCTATAGTTTAGTCCACTCTCGTGATTCCTGTGACATCTGTTACCTCCCAGACGGTGAGCTCCTTGAGCGCAGGCAGTGTCTGTCCTAGCAGTCCTGTCACACAGAGGACTTGTTATCAGTTTGGAAGTGTTAAGTCCCTGGTGTTTTGCTGAAAATTAGAGTGTAAAATTAGCTGATGTATTAAATGTAAATGCATTTTACATTTTAACTCATATCAGTAAGTCATATTAAAATTGGGGATTTAAAAAATTTATCATCCTCATTAAGTAAAGAGTATTTTACTGAGAACTAAAATATAGACATAGGTACAGGGAATTCCCTGACGGTCCAGTGGTTAGGACTAAGCACTTTCACTGCCAGGGCCTGGGTTCAGTCCCTGGTCAGGGAACTAAGATCCCACAAGCTGTGTGGCATGGCCAAAAAATAAAATTAAATAAATAAGCAAACAAACATAAGTACACTTATTTTCTGAGAGAGCTTTTAATGTTGGGCTGTACATTTTTTCTTATCCAAAATGCCCCAGGACAGTGCACTTCCCACATTTAAAATGATTTGTTAAATCTTTAAAAATACAGAGAGATGAAAAATTTCATAATAAACATTAATGTGCTTCAGGCAGTGCTGTTTCTGTTTTTTTCCAGGTGGTTGTCCTTGCCATCGCAGTCAGAGCAGGCAGTGATGTCCCTGTCCAGTTCGGCTTGCCCCTTACTGCTTACTTTACGAGACCGTTTACTGCAATTGGAGCAGCAGCTCTGCTTCTCCTTATTTAAAATCTTCTGGCAAATGCTTGTAGAGAAGCTGGACATATACATCTACCAAGAAGTGAGTAAGGGTAGGCTGTATGTTGGGCTGTGACGATAAGAGGCAACTGCTATATGAATTGTCCTTTTTTTCAGATAATTCTTGCCAATCACTTCAATGAAGGAGGAGCAGCTCAGCTGCACTTCGATATGACTCGGAATCTTTTCCCTTTGTTTTCCCACTATTGCAAGAGGCCAGAAAATTATTTTAAACAGTAAGTGCAATATTTAACAATTAATTTCGATGTATCAAATTGTTAGCGGAAGTTGATTCGTTTTTTAACAGCTTTAGGGTTCTAGTGATGTTAAATATATATTGCATCAGTTAACAGTTTAAAGTATTCATTATGTACCAGTAATACAAGATGTGACCCATGACCCCAAAAACTTGACCGGAACTGGATACAAATGGTATGTTGGGCTTTGTTTTCTAATATTTGGTGTAATGCTCCTATGTGCTTATTACTGGGAAATAAATAGAAAATGAAAGCAAATGCAGTTCTGCCATATTCAATAAATAGAAGAAATGTGAAATATATTTAGTACTGAATAACAGGCCAGGCCTGAAGAAAATTTGTTTTCTTAAACATTTGTTATTAATTTTGGTTCTAAGTATAATTATCAATGGATGTAAGAGAATTCTTACAAGTATTTTTAGAAATTGTTGATGTAAAATTTAAATTATTTAGGTTTTTGAGATTATAAAGTATTCCTTTTAAACATATAAAATGAAAGTTTTTTTGCTCATTTCAGTAAGGTATCTATTTCTGCTTTTTTTTTAGTATTCTACCTTTCTGCTTTTATTTTGTCCCTTAATTTTCTCTCTTCCTGTATCCTAATGTACCTAAAGTCTTAGCTACATTTAATAGACTGTTACTATCAAGTATCACATTTTGGGAAATAATGGATACGTACTGAAAACAATGATCCTATTACCTTATAGTAATCTAATGAAATATAAACTCTGTCAAAACACATTAAAAGAGCCAAATAGCTAATCTATAAATAGTTTTTATAAACTATAAATGATATGATCTAGCAGTGCAGGGTAGTTGTATAGTTTTTCAAAATGAAATTGTTACAGGGTAATATGGGATGATATAGATAATGGAGATCTCATTTACCTCCAGCTTTTTTTTTTTTTTTTTAAACAGTGTAAAAGAAGCTTGTATTGTTTTGAATTTGAACACTGGTTGTGCCCTACTTCTGAGAGATGTCCTGCAGTCAACTTCAGGGCAACCTCCTGCCACAGCGGCATTAAATGAAGTCGGAATTTATAAACTGGCTCAACAAGATGTTGAGATTCTACTTAATTTAAGGACAAACTGGCCTAACACTGGAAAATAAAGTGTCTTTTTTCCTTTTGGGGTTTTTTGTTTTTTTTTTTTAATAAAGAAAAAGCCAGAGCCAGTTGGATTTCAAGTTATATGATGAAGTTCTGAATTAATGAAACTGAACAACTGAAAACTGTGTAGAATCATTTATTATCTCGGACTTACAGTGTTATTAAAATGCTGACCATATTTCTTGAGTCCTCTTGTTCCTAAGAAAACAAAAACAAAAAGCTCAGAAGCCATGAAAACTCAGAGTAATTGCATTTACAAATATAAATGATGAATATGTCTGTTGAATAAAATACAAGAGCAGAGATAATAAATTATAATCAATTTTTAATTTTCTTTGCCAATTCAGGGAGACTGTTGGAGATAATCTAACATAACAAATAAACTTTAAAAAATCACTTTAAAATGTATGTTTAACTCTATGACATAAATCACAGCAAGATCCTTTTTGACCCACCTCCTAGAGAAAGGGAAATAAAAACAAAAATAAACAAATGGGACCTAATGAAACTTAAAAGCTTTTACACAGCAAAGGAAACCATAAACAAGGCAAAAAGACAACCCTCAGAATGGGAGAAAATATTTGCAAATGAAGCAACAGACAAAGGACTAATCTCCAGAATATACAAGCAGCTCATGCAGCTCAATATCAAAGAAACAAACAACCCAATCAAAAAATGGGCAGAAGACCGAAACAGACATTTCTCCAAAGAAGATATACAGATTGCCAACAAACACATGAAAGGATGCTCAGCATCACTAATCATTAGAGAAATGCAAATCAAAACTACAATGAGGGGCTTCCCTGGTGGCGCAGTGGTTGAGAGTCCACCTGCCAATGCAGGGGACACAGGTTTGTGCCCCAGTCCGGGAAGATCCCACATGCCGCGGAGTGACTGGGTCCGTGAGCCATGGCCGCTGAGCCTGCGCGTCCAGAGCCTGTGCTCCGCAACGGGAGAGCCCACAACAGTGAGAGGCCCAGGTACCGCAAAAAAAAAAATTAAAAAAAAAAAAAAAAACTACAACGAGGTATCACCTCACACCAGTCAGAATGGCCATCATCAAAAAATCTACAAACAATAAATGCTGGAGAGGGTGTGGAGAAAAGAGAACCCTCTTGCCCTGTTGGTGGGAATGTAAATTGATACAGCCACTATGGAGAACAGTATGGAGGTTCCTTAAAAAACTAAAAATAGAACTACCATATGACCCAGCATTCCCACTACTGGGCATATACCCTGAGAAAACCATAATTCAAAAAGAGTCATGTACCACAATGTTCATTGCAGCTCTATTTACAATAGCCAGGACACGGAAGCAACCTAAGTGGCCATCGATACATGAATGGATAAAGAAGATGTGGCACATATATACAATGGAATATTACTCAGCCATAAAAAGAAACGAAATTTGAGTTATTTGTAGTCAGGTGGACGGACCTAGCGTCTGTCACACAGAGTGGAGTAAGTCAGAAAGAGAAAAACAAATACCGTATGCTAACACACATATATGAAATCTAAAAAAAAGGTTCTGAAGAACCTAGGGACAGGACAGAAATAAAGACTCAGACGTAGAGAATGGACTTGAGGACATGGGGAGGGGGAAGTGTAAGCTGGGACAAAGTGAGAGAGTGGCATGGACATATATACATGACCAAATGTAAAATAGCTACTAGGAAGCAGCTGCATGGCACAGCGAGATCAGCTTGGTGCTTTGTGACCACCTAGAGGGGTGGGATAGGGAGGGTGGGAGGGAGACGCAAGAGGGAGGGGATGGGGGATATATATATATATATATATATACACGTATAGCTGATTCACTTTGTTATACAGCAGAAACTAACACACCATTGTAAACCAATTATACTCCAGTAAAGATGTTAAAAAATAAAATAAAATGTTTATAATTGAAGTTTCTGTATCTAGTTTGGAAATTCACTATATTTCCCGTAAGAAAACATATTATAAGATAGTGACTGAAATAGGATTGCTCTCATTTTCTACAAATGTCTTTCCATTCAGAATACTTCCTAGTTCCATTCCATGTAACAGTGGGCAACCTTTGCTTTGTGGATGAAACATTTCAGCTACAGCACTGTGCTACCGTCATTCTCTGGGGTAGGTAATGTAATTAAACATTTTTTGTTGAATATTTATGTAACTAATGATGAGATGAGAATCTTAAACTTTCTTTTTTCTTCTAACTTCTCCTTGGTCTTGGATTATGTTAAATAAAACTTTTAAACAAACTGAGCTAGATTAGCTAGAGGCTTCCAGAACTATCAAGTTTTATTCCGTCGGTTGTTTTGGTTTTTTTTCTGACTTAGCATTTAGTTAGTACTTTTCATGCTGTAATACCTCAAACCCGAAATTGTCAGGCTGGCATGCAGTCTGTACTATTGATAAACGTTTACAAAATCATTTTTAGGAAGTATTTTGCAAGAAATTTTATTACTCTATATACAGAGATTTTCCAACTAGTATATTGAGCTTAAAGTTTTTCTGTTAGTTCTTCTAGCAGATCGGGGCTTCTCTACCTCATTCTTTGAGAATTGCTGGGGTTTCCCATTGAGAAAAGAAGGAAGCTGCCTCCGGATCCTCCTAACCCCAGCATCCTCTCCCTCCCCTCCCCCCAGGCTTAGAGCGTACTGTCAGCCCTGCCTGTCCTCACTTTCTAGTCAGCTGAAAGTTTCAGGGGAATGAAATGTTTCTATCAGAAGGTAGGAACCTTTGTTTTAAAATGTATTAATTGTACTTCAAAATCATGCCACGTTATTTAAATATTAGTCACTTAAAAATAAACTTACACTTCACGCATGAATTTTTCACAAGTTATTCCAAGTCCATCATCTTTTAAAACTTCATCTGCAGTACACAGACCCAGGGTTTTTAGGGCTATGAGAATAAGAAGAAAGGAAAATTTACAAAGTGAGAATTAGTTTCAGCTAGGGAAATTTATGGAATGACCACAAATCATTACCTCAATTTGTAGAAGATACTGACCTTCTTTATACTGTATAAATGATATGGATCCTTTATTCGAGGAGTCCAGCATCTGAAACATGGCTGCAATGTTAGAGTTATCCATAAAGAAAGGGAAAGCCACGCCTGATACTTTGGCAATTCTCAGCCGTTCCAATATAGATATTAAATACTCTCTTGGTTTTTCTGTAAAAGAATAGTTCCACTTCTTTGTGATATGAAATTAAAATATGTCACAAATGGAAATAGTCATGTAACAATGATTAAATACCTATATTTGAAGTACTGTACAAGGCACTGGGAATATAGGCCTTGCTTACAGGAAACAAAAGACAATAAACAATTAAATAAATATATACAAAAGTGCTCTACTCGGGATGACTGAATAAAAATGTCCAGAGACTGGATCTACGCATTTTCCAAAAGAGCTCCTCAGGTGACTCTTAATTTATAGACGGAGTTGAAAACCCTCAAAATGGAACAACATGATGCAGGAAGAAAGGCCAGCTAAAAGAAGGAAAAAATAGATTTTAAAAAACAAACACTTGGATTAATATAGTCCTCCAATTAGGAAGCATAAATGCTCATTCCTAACATAAGGGCAGTATTTTGGATAAACAGGCTTTCATCTAAACAATGTGAAAAATGAAAAATCAAGATCAATCCACTTTTCAGAAATAATGCAGGTTAGTTATGACAATAAAAGAAGCCAAAAGAAGTAAAAATGGTATTATGGCTTAGATGATGAATGTTCCAGTGCTCCATCACTGTACATCAACCCTAGGATTTAGTAGGATTGTGTGTGTGTGTGTGTGTGTGTGTGTGTGTGTGTGTGTGTGTATTTTAAAAGTCTTTTAAAAACTCTGTCACTGAGAATTTCATACATATAATAAAAGTAGACAGAAAAGTATAATGAACTCATCACCAACTTCAACTATTCAGTTTTATGGCTGGTCTTATTTCACCATGATCCCACCTAGGTCCCCTCTTCCTGTATTATTCTGAAGTAAATCACAGCAATCACATTTCATTACTGAATGTTTCCGTGTGCATCTCTAAAAGATAAGGACCCCCTTTTCTCTTTTTTGTTGAGCTATAACTGACATAAAATTTTGTAAGTTTAAGGTGTGCAATATGTTGGTTTGGTACCTTTATACTGCAGTATGATTGCCACTACAGTGCTAGCTAATAGTTCCATCACATCACATAATGATCATGGCTATTTTGCAGTGGGAATAACTGTGCATTAGATCTCCAGGACTTAGTTATCTACTAGTTGCAAGTTTGTACCCTTAAACAACATCCTATCCCGCATCCCCCAGCCTCTGGTAACCACCATTCTACTCTGTTTTTAGGAGTTTGGCTTTTTTAGATTCCACATGTAAGTGATATCACACAGTATTTGTCTTTCTCTCTTTGACTTATTTCACTTATCACAATGTCCTCAAGGTCCACCCATGACAGCTGTTCTAACAGGTGAACTTGATATCTCATTGTGGTGTTAATTTTCATTCCCCTGATGATTTGTGATATAGAGCATCTTTTCATGTACGTGTTGCCATTTGGATGTCTTCTTAGGAAAAATATCTATTTAGTTCCTCTACCCATTTTTAATCAAATTGGTTTTTTGTCATTGAGTTATATGGGTTCTTCATTTATTTTGGATATTAGCCCTTTATCATATATATGATTTGCAAATATTTTTTCCCATTCCATAGACTGCCTTTTCATTTTGCTGACTGTTTCTTTTGCTGTGCAGAAGTTTTTAAGTTTAATTTAGTCTCACTTGTTGATATTTGCTTTTGTTGTTTGTGCTTTTGGGGTCATATCCAAAAATCACCGACAAGACCAATGTCAAGGAGCTTCTTCCCTGTGTTTTCTTCTAGGAATTTCACAGTATCAGGTCTTATGTTTAAGTCTTTCATCCATTTCGAGTTAATTTTTGTGAATGGTGTTAGACGCGTCCAGTTTTCTTTTTCTGCATATGGTTATTCAGTCTTCCCAACACCATTTGTTGAAGAGGGGACTCCTTTTTCTTTTTTATGTTACCACAATACTGTTATCATGATACAATTTACACATCTAACAAAATTCTTAATATTCTCAAATAGCCAGGCATTATTCAAATTTCCAGTTGTCTCACAAATGTCATAAATTGTAAACACTCTTTAAAAATCAGTAATCAAACAGAGTCCACACATTGTGATAGGTTATGTTTTTAAGTCTCTCTTAATCATATAGGTTTCTCCTCCGTGTATTTCACTCCTTGGAATTTATGTGTTGAAACTAGAAGTAGGCAGACTTTTAATCTAATATAGTGCCTTTTTGTGCAACTTTTAATACATTATAGCAGCAAATAGGTTACTAAGGCAATCACATCATGTATGTAGTCTTCTGTCATTTCTTTCTGAACTGTATAACAAAATTAGAAGGAGAAAAATGTCCAAGTTTGATTTCAACTCACTACATTTCTTTTTAAGGCTAGAATACGTAAATAATGCTAATGAACTTGGTATGTTACTTTGATGAAGATTTGTTGCTGTATATCCTTCAGACTACATGAGGTGCTATAATGTCTATATTTGGAACCTATAATTTATACTCCACCTGCTTCTAAAAATGTTTTGAAAATGCTTACAACGTAAGTATATAAAATAAAGATATAAATTTTTTAAAACATGAAGCGAAGAGCCAAATGGCACTAACCACTTACATAAATGTCAGCTGATAATGACCATCAGTTCTTCAAGGCAGACAAACTTCAATTTCAAAGTGGTAATACTAATAGCTAGTATTTATTGAGCCCTTATTATGTACCTGGTACTATGATAAACATTTTCTTTGGCTTACTTGATTTTCTCCTCACAACAGTCACTTGCTCAAGGCCACACAGCCAGTGTGAACCCAGTCAGTGTGCTTCCACAGCTCCGAGATTCTACCACACTCAACTAACTCAAACATGGGAAGCACCTGCGACACCCAAACCTAGTCAGTCATGACAATCTCTCCGGAGTCTTTCTACTCAGTAGCTCTCAAAGTCATCTGATCCCCACCACTGCCACAGCAGTAGTTCTCACCTGGGTGACTACAACTGCCTCCTTAAAAAAACTTCCAATTTCTTTAAAGTCATCCCCTAAAAATAAATACTCCCTCCTTCCACAGCATAGAATTGCCACTGGGAAGGGCTGCCCAGTCAGGGGCTATATTTCCCAATATACTAGAAAAGGCCAGATTTTCCTACCAAATGACTTCAGATTATGTCAAATTTGGCTGTTAAATGAGTTATGAAAATCTGTTGGGTTTCAGAGCTTCTAGAATTTAGGGATCAAGGACGTGGGATTGTGGACGTGTTCTCACAACAGTAATAGCCCAACCACGCTGTGTAGTCTTCTTTTCCATAACTCCCTTACAATTCCAAGGTTTTCAAACAGATACATATCATAATGCCAGGGGCTTTGCAAAGACCCAAGATAAAGATAGTGTTTCTTTCTGAGCATCAATCATACAATAGTGAGTAATATGGAACATATTAGAAATGGACATACAGGGACTTCCCCGGTGGTGCAGTGGTTAAGAATCCTCCTGCCAATGTAGGGGACATGGGTTCAAGCCCTGGTCCAGGAAGATCCCAGCCCGTAAGCCACAGCTACTGAGCCTGTGCTCTAGAGCCCATGAGCCACAACTACTGAGCCCGCATGCCACAGCTACTGAAGCCCGCATGCCTAGAGCCTGTGCTCCGCAACAAGAGAAGCCACCGCAATGAGAAGCCCATGCACCGCAGCCAACAGTAGCCCCTGCTCACCGCAACTAGAGAAAGCCAGTGTGCTGCAACAAAGACCCAACACAGCCAAACAAAAACAAACAAAAAAACCTTTTAAAAAATAAGTAAATAAATAAAAGAAAAGCTACTTAAAAAAAAAAGAAATGGATATACAGTAGCTCCCCCTTATCCATGGAGAATACATTCCAATACCCTCTGTAATGCCTGAAACCACATGATAAAGTTTAATTTATAAATTAGGCATGGTAAGAAATTAACAACTAACAATAAAATCAATTATAATGATTTACCATAATAAAAGTTATATGAATGTGGTCTCAAAATACCTTACTGTACAAATTTAATGCCTTTTCCATCTTAACTAAGCACTTATGCACTGTGGCTGTAACCTTTGCAGTCTGAACCACATCAGCAAAACTCAAATGAATTTCTTTTCCTTCTTCACAATTTCATAGGCTCTGGAGCCTGCGTGCCACAACTAGAGAGAAAAAACCCACATGCCACAACTAGAGAGAAGCCCACGTGCCACAATGAAGATCCTGCGTGCCACAACTAAGACCCGTCACAGACAAAACTAAATAAATAAATAATAAATAAAATCTTTAAAAAAAAGGAATGGTGAACAAAAGTTTTTCTTTACCTTTAATGTAATCTGCCTAGGAAACAAAAATGTATGTCCTGGGGTTTCCTGGTGGTGCAGTTGTTAAGAATCCACCTGCCAATGCAGGGGACATGGGTTTGAGCCCTGGTCTTGGAAGATACCATGTGCGGCGGAGCAACTAAGCCCGTGCACCACAACTACTGAGCCTGTGCTCTAGAGCCCGCGAGCCACAACTACTGAGCCCGTGTGCCACAACTACTGAAGCCCGCAGGCCTAGAGCCTGTGCTCTGCAACAAGAGAAGCCACTGCAATGAGAAGCCCATGCACCACAATGAAGAGCAGCCCCCGCTCACTGCAACTAGAGAAAGCTGTAAGCAGCAATGAAGACGCAATGCAGTCAAAAATTTAAAAAAGATGTACGTCTTATGAAAATAATTTACTGTGCTTCATGTTGTCATTATCAGGTCTTTGACTATGTAGGAAAAAAACCCTGACTCATCAAATTAAAAGAGCTAATTTTTGTTTGTTTGGTTTTTTACAACTATATAACCTTCTGTATTTGCCTTTGAAATCTTTTGTCACTTTGGTTGAATGGATAACTGAGTATTGTTTCACAGTGACCTGTGATTCTATTTGATCACATATTTTCAGTGTTTTGACATTTTAAACAGACTTCCCAAATCAAATTCTGAATGAAGCTAAAAGAGAAATGTTAATTTACTTAGGGTTATTTGATATATTAGATTGCATGGGAAACATCGTCAAATAAAAAGCAATATTTAACCTACCTAGGTCATATTTATAAGGGATATATATTATTAAAATAAGTAATTCAGAAATTATATGAAATTCTTAAAAATCTATATCCTGGCATAATGTTATCAGTCATAATTCCAGCTATTATCTTAAAACATTATATATCATAAAAGTAACCAAATTTCCTTGTCAATTGCATCATTTTTGGTGTGTGTATGTGAACACTTACCAGATCTTTTTTTTTTTTTTTTGCAGTACGCGGGCCTCTCACTGTTGTGGCCACTCTCGTTGCAGAGCACAGGCTCTGGACGCGCAGGCTCAGCGGCCATGGCTCGCGGGCCCAGTCGCTCCGCGGAATGTGGGATCTTCCCAGACTGGGGCACGAACCCGTTTCCCGTGCATCAGCAGGTGGACTCTCAACCACTGTGCCACAAGGGAAGCCCTTACCAGATCTTTAACCATGACTATTTTTAGGTCTTTTGCCACTCACAGACAGTTATTGTTTTACTGTTATACTTTTGCAAAAATGTTCCTAAAAAGTACTTCATCTTCGAGAAGAGTCATGGAAAAGACTCTGAAAAGTAAAGGTTTCTGATAATTATAAAATCATATTATTGAACTGGGTAAGAATTTCTAGAACGCTAGTGGAAAACTGATTCATAAAGCTGCCTACTGGGCTTCCCTGGTGGCGCAGTGGTTGAGAGTCCACCTGCCGATGCTGTGGACACGGGTTCGTGCCCTGGTCTGGGAGGATCCCACGTGCCACGGCACGGCTATGCCTGCTCCGCAATGGGAGAGGCCACAGCGGTGAGAGGCCCGTGTACCGCAAAAAAAAAAAAACAGCTGCCTACTAAGATCAAGCAAAATAAGAATTAATTATGTAAGACTGAATGAACTGATGATGATTTTAATTTTTATGATTTAATTTAAAACATTGCTGGTTCTTTAATGTTTTGTTTTCCAGATTTAAAGAGGCCTCTTTTCTCCTCTCTTTTAAGCTATCTATAACTTATTGCAATTTGGTGAAGAATATATTTGCAGCAAAGGTTGAAACATTTATCTTTTTCTCCCTACCTAATTCCTCCAAAATTTTGAAACTCTTACTAAATATTCTTATTTTTCATGACAATATATATATTTGCACAATGGAAACAATGGACAAGTTCTTGGCTTGGCTTCTTAGCCTAAAGAGACTTTAAAAGTCTAATCTGAGATTCCTTATGAAAAGTGCCAGCAAAGCAGATTTAAAAGAGTCCATACAAGCCTCTTAGATAACCTCATCGACCAGAGGGCAGACAGCAGAAGTAAGAAGAACGACAATCCTGCAGCCTGTGAAACAAAAACCACATTCACAGAAAGACAGACAAGATGAAAAGGCAGAAGGCTATGTACCAGATGAAGGAACAAGATTAAACCCCAGAAAAACAACTAAATGAAGTGGAGATAGGCAACTTTCCAGGAAAAGAATTCAGATTAATGATAGTGAAGATGATCCAGGACCTTGGAAAAAGAATGGAGGCAAAGATTGAGAAGATGCAAGAAATGTTTAACAAAGACCTAGAAGAATTAAAGAACAAACAAACAGAGATGAACAATACAATAACTGAAATGAAAACTACACTACAAGGAATCAACAGCAGAATAACTGAGGCAGAAGAACGGATAAGTGACCTGGAAGACAGAATGGTGGAATTCACTGCTGCAGAACAGAATAAAGAAAAAAGAATGAAAAGAAATGAAGACAGCCTAAGAGACCTCTGGGACAATATTACACACAACAACATTCGCATTATTACGGGTCCCAGAAGGAGAAGAGAGAGAGAAAGGACCTGAGAAAATACTTGAAGAGATTAGAGTCAAAAACTTCCCTAACATGGGAAGGTATTTTTTGAGGAAATCAAAAAATAGCTAAGACAAATGACAATGAAAACACGACGATCCAAAATATATGGGATGCAGCAAAAGCAGTTCTAAGAGGGAAGTTTATAGCTATACAAGCCTACCTCAAGAAACAAGAAAAATCTCAAATAAACAATATAACATGGGAAAGGAAATAGCCACCCAACTCCAGGAAGCACAGAGAGTTGCATACAGGACAAACTCAAGCAGAAGCACACCGAGACACAAAGTAATCAAACTGGCAAAAATTAAAGACAAAGAAAAATTACTGAAAGCAGCAAGGGAAAAGCGACAAATAACATACAAGGGAACTCCCATAAGGTTAACGGCTGATTTCTCAGCAGAAACTCTACAAGCCATAAGGGAGTGGCATGATATACTTACAGTGATGAAACGGAAGAACGTACAACCAAGATTACTCTACCCGGCAAGGATCTAATTCAGATTCCATGGAGAAGTCAAAAGCTTTACAGACAAGCAAAAGCTAAAAGAATTCACCACCACCAAACCAGCTCTACAACAGATGCTAAAGGAATTTCTCTAAGTGGGAAACACAAGAGAAGAAAAGAACCTACAAAAACAAACCCAAAACAATTAAGAAAATGGCCATAGCAACATACATATTGATAATTACCTTAAACGTGAATGGATTAAATGCTCCAACCAAGAGACACAGGCTCGCTGAATGGATACAAAAACAAGACCCATCTATATGCTGTCTGCAAGAGACCCACTTCAGACCTAGGGACACATACAGACTGAAAGTGAGGGGATGGAAAATGATACTCCATGCAAATGGAAATTAAAAGAAAGCTGGAGTAGCAATACTCATATCAGATTAAATAGACTTTAAAATAAAGAATGTTACAAGAGACAAGGAAAGACACTACATAATGGTCAAGGGATCAGTCCAAGAAGAAGAGATAACAATTATAAATATATATGCACCCAACATAGGAGCACCTCAATACATAAGGCAACTGCTAACAGCTATAAAAGAGGAAATCGACAGTAACACAGTAATAGTGGGGGACTTTAACACCTCAGTCACACCAATGGACAGATCATCCAAAATGAAAATAAATAAGGAAACAGAAGCTTTAAATGACACAGTAGACCAGATAAATTTAATTGATATTTATAGGACATTCCATCTGAAAACAGCAGACTACACTTTCTTCTCAAGTGCGCATGGAACGTTCTCCAGGACAGATCACATCATGGGTCACAAAGCAAGCCTCAGTAAATTTAAGAAAACTGAAATCATGTCAAGCATCTCTTCTGACCACAACGCTATGAGATTAGAAATGAATTACAGGGAAAAAAACGTAAAAAACACAAACACATGGAGGCTAAACAATACGTTACTAAATAACCAAGAGACCACTGAAGAAATCAAAGAGGAAATCAAAAAATACCTAAGACAAATGACAATGAAAACACGACGATCCAAAACGTATGGGATGCAACAAAAGCAGTTCTAAGAGGGAAGTTTATAGCTATACAAGCCTACCTGAAGAAACAAATAAACAATCTAACCTTACAGCTAAAGGAACTAGAAAAAGAAGAACAAACAAAACCCAAAGTTAGCAGAAGGAAAGAAATCATAAAGATCAGAGCAGAAATAAATGAAATGGAAACAAAGAAAACAATAGCAAAGATCAATAAAACTAAAAGCTGGTTCTTTGAGAAGATAAACAAAATTTATAAACCGTTAGCCAGACTCATCAAGAAAAACAGGGAGAGGACTCAAATCAATAAAATTAGAAATGAAAAAGGAGAAGTTACAACAGACACCGCAGAGATACAAAGCATCCTAAGAGACTACTACAAGCAACTCTATGCCAATAAAATGGACAACCTGGAAGAAATGGACAAATTCTTAGAAAGGTATAACCTTCCAAGACTGAACCAGGAAGAAATAGAAAATATGAACAGACCAATCACAAGTAATGAAATTGAAACTGTGATTAAAAATCTTCCAACAAACAAAAGTCCAGGACAGATGGCTTCACAGGTGAATTCTATAAAACATTTAGAGAAGAGCTAACACCCATCCTTCTCAAACTCTTCCAAAAAATTGCGGAGGAGGCAACACTCCCAAACTCATTCTATGAGGCCACCATCACCCTGATACCAAAACCAGACAAAGGTACTACAAAAAAAGAAAATTACAGACCAATATCACTGATGAATATAGATGCAAAAATCCTCAACAAAATACTAGCAAACAGAATCCAACAACACATTAAAAAGATCACACACCATGGTCAAGTGGAATTTATCCCAGGGATGCAAGGATTCTTCAGTATACGCAAATCAATCAATGTGATACACCATATTAACAAACTGAAGAATAAAAACCATATGATCATCTCAATAGATGCAGAAAAAGCTTTTGACAAAATTCAACACCCATTTATGATAAAAACTCTCCAGAAAGTGGGCATAGAGGGAATCTACCTCAACATAATAAAGGCCATATATGACAAACCCACAGCAAACATCATTCTCAATGGTGAAAACCTGAAAGCATTTCCTCCAAGATCAGGAAAAAGACAAGAATGTCCACTCTCACCACTATTATTCAACATAGTTTTGGAAGTCCTAGCCACGGCAATAAGAGAAGAAAAAGAAGTAAAAGGAATACAAATTGGAAAAGAAGAAGTAAAACTGTCACTGTTTGCAGATGATACATAGGGAATCCTAAAGATGCCACCAGGAAACTAGAGCTAATCAATGAATTTGGTAAAGTTGCAGGATACAAAATTAATGCACAGAATTCTCTTGCATTCCTATACACTAATGATGAAAAATCTGAAAGGAAAATTAAGGAAACACTCCCATTTACCACTGCAACAAAAAGAATAAAATACCTAGGAATAAACCTACCTAAGGAGACAAAAGACCTGTATGCAGAAAACTATAAGACACTGATGAAAGAAATTAAAGATCATACCAACAGATGGAGAGATATACCATCTTCTTGGATTGGAAGAATCAATATTGTGAAAATGACTACTACCAAAGCAATCTACAGATTCAATGCAATCCCTATCAAGTTACCAATGGCATTTTTTTACGGAACTAGAGGAAAAAATCTTTAAAATTGTATGGAGACACAAAAGACCCCGAATAGCCAAAGCAGTCTTGAGGGAAAACAATGGAGCTGCAGGAATCAGACTCCCTGACTTCAGACTATACTACAAAGCTACAGTAATCAAGACAATATGGTACTGGCACAAAAACAGAAACACCGATCAATGGAACAAGATAGAAAGCCCAGAGATAAACCCATGCACCTGTGGTCAACTAACCTATGACAAAGGAGGCAAGGATATACAATGGAGAAACGACAGTCTCTTCAATAAGTGGTGCTGGGAAAACTGGACAGCTACATGTAAAAGAATGAAATTAGAACACTCCCTAACACCATACACAAAAATAAACTCAAAATGGATTAAAGACCTAAATGTAAGACCGGACACTATAAAACTCTTAGAGGAAAACACAGGAAGAACACCCTTTGACATAAATCACAGCAAAATCTTTTTTAAATTTTTTTTATTTTTTGGTGGTATGTGGGCCTCTAACTGTTGTGGCCTCTCCCGTTGTGGAGCACAGGCTCCGGACGCGCAGGCTCAGCAGCCATGGCTCACGGGCCCAGCCGCTCCGCGGCATGTGGGATCTTCCCAGACCGGGGCACGAATCCGTGTCCCCTGCATCGGCAGGCAGACTCCCAACCACTGTGCCACCAGGGAAGCCTGCATGATCCACCTCCTAGTGTAATGGAAATTAAGACAAAAATAAACAAATGGGACCTAATAAAACTTAAAAGCTTTTGCACAGCAAAGGAAACTATAAACAAGACGAAAAGACAACCCTCAGAATGGGAGAAAATATTTGCAAACGAATCAATGGACAAAGTATTAATCTCCAAAATATATAAACAGCTCATGCAGCTCAATATTTAAAAAATAAACAACCCAATTTCAAAAATGGGCAGAAGACCTAAATAGACATTTCTCCAAAGAAGACATACAAATGGCCAAGAAGCACATGAAAAGCTGCTCAACATCACTAATTATTAGAGAAATGTAAATCAAAAGTACAAGGAGTTATCACCTCACACCAATTAAAATGGGCATCATCAGAAAATCTACAAACAACAAGTGCTGGAGAGAGTGTGGAGAAAAGGGAACCCTCTTGCACTGTTGGTGGGAATGTAAATTGATACAGCCACTATGGAGAACAGTATGGAGGTTCCTTAAAAAAAAAAAAAAAGAATTACCATATGATCCAGCAATCCCACTACTGGGCATATACCCAGAGAAAACCATAATTCAGAAAGACACATGCACCCCAGTGTCCATTGCAGCACTATTTACAATAACCAGGTTATGGTAGCAACCTAAATGCCCATCGAAGGATGAATGGATAAAGAAGATGTGGTACATATATACAATGGAATATTACTCAGCCATAAAAAGGAACAAAATTGGGTCATTTGTTGAGACGGGGATGGATCTCGAGTCTGTCATACAGAGTGAAGTAAGTTAGAAAGAGAAAAACAAATATCGTATATTAACGCATATATGTGGAACCTAGAAAAATGGTACAGATGAACCAGTTTGCAGGGCAGAAATTGAGACACAGAGGTAGAGAACAAACGTATGGACACCAAGGGGGGAAAGCGGCAGGGTGGTGGTGGTGGTGGTGTGATGAATTGGGCGATTGGGATTGACATGTATACACTGATGTGTATAAAATTGATGACTAATAAGAACGTGCTGTATAAAGATATAAAATTCGAAAAATAAAACTAAACTCATGTATTTCCTGGTTCAATCTGAAATAAAAATGTGTGGTTCAAGCATTTGAAATAGAAAAAAAAAAGCAGTCGATACAATCACTGTTCTTAATGCACTTACGCAAATAATCAGATCAAGTTTATTGAAACTAGACTTAATTTGCAAACAAATTTCTCTTACTGGTTATCCTTTATAACAGTCGGGATGATTATAGAAAGAAAAATTATGTTTTAGTAATACAGGTTTGTAGATATCAGATTTTAGTACTGTTAACCCTCTTTGAGGTTTTGTTTTCTACCTGTAAACTGGACTGGATCCTGAATTCTTCTAGTTTCTTCCAGTATTTGACTAGAACTCTCCAAACTAATATTTCCAATTTTCTCCCACTCTTCTGACTCCAAATCACTATGAAACTCAACTGCCCTTTTCCCAAAGCCATACAAGTTAAAGCTGGACAACTTGACGTAAACCTCAGAGAAATCACAACAGCTCAGGAGTGGGCAATCTGCATGCTTGTTTTTACATGGCCACTCAGAAGCTCGCCAGACACATTCAAACTGCAAGCCAGGAAAATCCATTAGACTGTCACTGCCATCCTCATTCCACCACCTGGAGATGTTTCAAACTCAAATCTACAAATTTTCTCAAATGGCTGCTCTCCAAACTCAGAAACTGAATTTATAATTTGCTCAAACTATTAGCCTTTGTTTTTCTTTTGTTTCCCTAGAAATGCCTCTTGTTAAATTACCTGATTGCTCACAGCACACAGACACCTCATTTAGGTGGAAGCTCACCTGCAGCGCGGTCTCCTAAAATACAACATCCTCCCTTCATTCTGTCTTGAGGAATCATGAGGATATGTGATTGCTAACACACCAGGTTGTGCCTATGTAAATAACCTTTAAAAACTGAAACCTAGGGCTTCCCTGGTGGCGCAGAGGTTGAGAGTCCGCCTGACAATGCAGGGGACACGGGTTCGTGCCCCGGTCTGGGAAGATCCCACATGCCGTGGAGCCGCTGGGCCCGTGAGCCATGGCCGCTGAGCCTGTGCGTCCGGAGCCTGTGCTCCGCAACGGGGGAGGCCACAACAGTGAGAGGCCCGCGCACCGAAAAAAAAAACAACTGAAACCTAATGGCACATTAATCAAAAGAAATTGTCGGTTCACTTAGAAAGGTAAAACTTAAAAACTGCTGGTTATAACCCATTTGAGTTATTTAACTGGTTAAATCTTGGGTCCTGAGAATCTCTGCTCTGGACCATTTTTCAATCCTTGGTTATTATTTTCCTTATAGTTATCATATTAACCTTTCCAGTGTGTTGTACACTCTCCAGGGTTTTAAATGCCTGTCTCCAGCCACTCGCGTGCCAAATGGCATCCATCAGGATCACACAACTGGACAAAATCAACAATAACCATATAAAGAATTAAGACAGTGACTACACGGCTCTCCTGCCTAAGGACTCAACTAATGCAAACAGTGTATATGCAATTCTTCAGCCTGATTACATCAACAGTGGTAACCAGGAATAATGCTATACTGGTTGCTCATACTCTCCGCGCACGGAGAGAATGACCAAAAGCAGGAGGGGGCAGGGGGGGATTGTTAAAATCAAGACCAAATGGAAACCAGCCTTGAAAAATTCCCTGGGCAGACAAAACCAGTTAAGTTACACAAGCAAAGCTTAATTTAGCTTATTTTGCAAGACTAACTTGACCTGGGTCATTTCTTGCTTCTGCCTCTGTAAATAAGCAAAATTTAAACTGTTTCCCAAGGTTGATATGAAGTAACCAATTCCCTATCATTTAAGATGATGATAATATTATAACCAATTACTGTGAAGAATAAACAGTCACTATCTTCTCACCATATAAGCTGCTTTTTAACAATTCACCCCTGAGCCTCATTCCTTGTTTTGGTTTGAGTGCTCTGGTTTTCAAACTATCTTTTTGGTGTGTGCAAAATAAACTTTACTGATTACTACTTTGGTGATTCATTGGCTTTACTTCTGCTATTTCTGAAGTTTTGACACACACACATATACATATATGTCTGCATCTTTGTCACACACACATATACATATATGTCTGCATCTAACAGCAAAAGACTATTTTCACCACCACAGTACCAGAGACCAGCAAGAGATGGTAATTAGTCACTTTTTCAAAAAGTAGGTTTTTAAAAATTAGTTTGATAGCAACTTTTTCCCAGTGCATTAAAAAAGTGCATTCCTTTGTACTTTGTTTTTTTGATTTTCTATTTATTTTTAATTGTTGCAGAGTTTTTGCTGGTTTATCATTTTAAAACAACTAAAGAGAACCTGATCGCCTTATACAGGATCATATTAGTTGGGTGGCTTTTGGCAAAATTGGAATATTTGGTTTTTATATTTCCTTACCCAGAGGCAAATGGACAATTTGGGCATTTTGGACACTCCATATGAGACTAGTAAATTACAATTCTGCACCCTGGGGAGAAGCACATCGAGTCACTTTCACCTTAACATAACTTTTACATTTACAGACCACACAAAAATTATGAAATGATCCAAACTTTGTAAGGGAATCAGACATAGAAAACATGTCAGGAAAATCTATCTCCTCAAGAATATCCTTCCTTTTACCCTATCAGTTGTTTTTACCAGCTTACAAACTCTTTGAGGGCAGGGATAACACTAGAAACATCTGTTGCTTACCAGGCATAAGGATGATTTATACATTATTTATTTAATCTTCCCCACGTTGCCATGAGATCGGTATTATTATAATCCCCATTTTCCAGAAGAGGAGACCGAAGTTCAGGCTCTTGCCCACTATCACAAAGTAGTAAGGAGTGGAGCCAGGAGCCAGGCTGCCGGACCCCGGAGCCTCTCTCCCACTGGCGAGTGCCCTCCACCGGCGAGAGTCCCGCCACACTCCGCTAGTGGCAGGCACAAAGAGGCCGTTCAATAAGTCTTGCTTAATTTGAAGGCCACAGCGTTAACTAGCAGCAGAAGGGCTCGAGCAGCCGAGAGGCAGGAGAGTGTATGTGGAGGGGCTGGGAGTGGTAGCCGGGAAGGAAGCTGGACCCCCGGGACGCGGGCGGGGAGGGATGGCTACACCGGGAATTTCTGGGGACCGCTCGGTGTGGGACAGAAAGCCGAGTGGTAGGCAAGACACTTACCCGGCCGGAAAAAGAGGAGGGCGCTGGCGAGATAGGTCAGCAACTCCATAATCCGATGTTTTTCCAAATAATTCCTGGCTTCAAGCTCCCTGCTGCTGTTGGCCTCCATCGCTCCGAATTGGGACGTTGCTAGGCGACCAGGCAGCGTCACTGCCGTTCGGCTCCGCCCCTTCCGCCCGACGCGGGTACGTGATGCGCGCCCTACAGGCTGAGACCTGGGCACCAAATCCTGCCACCTCATCGCGAGGGAGGCAGTCTGGGAGGTGTGGGGTGGGGCTTACGCGGAGGCCGGAGGGAAACCCGTGCAGAGCTCCTTGCGGGCGGAGGGCCGCGTCCGCTTTCTGGGCTGAGTGCTGGGCCTGATGGTATTTTCCTGTTTCTGTCTCTAGCACCCAGCTCAGTACTTGCTGCCCCAAGGTCTCATGTGGTAATCATAACACATGAGGATAGACTAATAACAGAAGGAACTTGTGTAATAACGGGGGTGTCCAGTGGAGAGTCCTAAGCAGCATCTTTGGTGTGAGCAGCCTGCAGCACGGCGCTGGCGGCGGGGCAGGAAGGGAGACCGTTTTCTCTACCAGACTGCGGGGTCGTGAAGTGCGTGGATCCTGAGCTCCTACATGTGTTTGCTGCTTAACTAGACCGTATGGAGCTGGTCTTAATGAGACAAAGACCACCTGACAGTAGTTTTGAGGGAGAGCCACTGAATAAGGTGGGACGCAGGTGGCCAGGAGGGCCTCTACTCAGCCATCGAAATACCTGAGAAACTAAACTCTAGGCTGGGACTTCTGTCCTTGAGGGCCAGGCTCTGAGGTCTGTGCCCTTACTCCCCACCAGAGAGTTATCCCAGAATAGCCACTTCAAGAAGAGGAAAGACAAATGGCCAATAAACATATGAAAATATTCTCAGTCTCTCCAGCAATCCTGTAAACAAAACTACAAGAAAACGCCATTTTACATCTACCAGACTGGTAAAAATTAGGAAGTTGAACAAATTAGACTGCCGGCAAGGATATAGGGCATCAAAACAGCCAGTGATGATGGAGCTTTCCAAAGGAGAACATCTACCTTGGAAAACAATTTTGAATTATCTTGGTAGCATAGACATGTTTCTACACCATGACTCAGAAATTCCACGCCTAGAGCAACTCTTGTACACCTGTACCAGGAGATATGCACAAGAATGTTCAGAGCAGCAGTGTGCATGACAGAAAACACAGCAGCCCAAAGGTCATCAAAACTAGAATGAATTTTTTAAAAAACTGTGATATATTCACAATGCAATATAAATATATAAATATAAAGCTATGCAACCATAGATTGTAGCTACTTGCAACAATATGGGTGACTCTCAAAAACATAATACTGTCTCAAGAATATATACTGTATGAATCAACTTATATAAAGTTAAAAAACATACAGAATGAAGTAATATATTCTTTACAGATTCAAGCCTGTGTAAGAGATCTACTAAGAAATGCAAGGGAATGATACAAAATTCAGCACAGTATTTGCCTTGGAGGTGAGAGGAAAGGGAATGGGTTTGTGGAAGAATATCCTGGGGACTCCAGGGGTAAAGGTAATAAGATTTTCTTTACCTGAGTCGTGGGTACACAGGTGCTCATTGGATTATGATTTTTTTTAATTAATTAATTTATTTTTGGCTGTGTTGGGTCTTTGTTGCTGCTCGTGGGCTTTCTCTAGTTGTGGCAAGCTGGGGCATCTCTTCGTTGTGCTGCACGGGCTTCTCATTGTGGTGGCTTCTCTTGTTGCGGAGCACAGGCTCTAGGCGTGCAGGCTTCAGTAGTTGTGGCCCACGAGCTTAGCTGCTCCGCGCCATGTGGGATCTTCCCGGACCAGGGCTCAAACCTATGTCCTCTGCATTAGCAGGCGATTCTTAACCACTATGACACCAGGGAAGCCCTGGGTTATGATTCTTTATACCTTATGTGTACTTAATACATTAAAAAAATCTACTCAGGACTGCATGTTGGTGCCCTAGACACAGAGTTTCTTCTCTGTGCATGAAGCTCAAGACATTTGATCTCCTTCAGAACTTCATTTACTTACTCTCCAGGAGTTACTCATTCCCTGAATAAAATAGCTCTGCTCTTTGAACCTCAAATGACACTAGAACTTCCAGTGACACCTGGCCTGCTGACATCTTCCCAAGTTGCTGATTGTTTTCTGTTTCAACAAGCCTGGGTGCATTTGTCTGCTCAGGGCTCCCTCTCTTAACATACCTCAGGCAGCTCTGGCCCTGAATCTCCAGTTCCCCTGGACTCGTGCTAAAGAGAAGTGTCCAGATGCCACCTAGTGGAGTCAGCTATTCTCTGTCAATGCCATCTCTTAATAAGCCAACTTGGCCTTCATTCCTCATCATCATCGACGTCATCATCCTCACTTCTTCGACTCTGTCCTCCATCTCCTTATTACTACTAATCCTTTTAGTGGTTTGGGGCAGTGACTGCAGGTGGCAGGCATCATTGCAGTGGTTTTCAATCAGGATTGCACATTTGAACCACCTTTGAAAGTACTGACAGTACCTTAAAACGTACTGAGGCCTGGGCTCCATTCCAGGTCCAGGAGACTGAATCTTTTGGGATGGGGCCTGAGTATGGGTAGTTTTGTTGTTGTGAATTTTAACAGCTTTATTGAGGTATAATTAACATAATAAACTGCACATATTTAAGACATACTCTTGGATAAGTTTTTTTGTTTGTTCTTTTGTTTTTTGGCTGTGTTGGGTCTTCGTTGCTGAGCGTGGTCTTTCTCTAGTTGCGGCGAGCCGGGGCTACTCTTCCTTGCAGTGGGCGGGCTTCTCATTGCAGTGGCCTCTCGTTGCGGAGCACGGGCTCTAGGCGCGTGGGCTTCAGTAGTTGTGGCTCGCGGGCTCTAGAGCGCAGGCTCAGTAGTTGTGGCACATGGGCTTAGTTGCTCCCTGGCATGTGGGATCTTCCCGGACCAGGGCTCGAACCCACGTCCCCTGCATTGGCAGACGGATTCTTAACCACTGCGCCACCAGGGAAGCCCTTGGATAAGCTTTGAAGTATGTACATATACGTGAAATCATTGTCATCAAGATAAAGAATGTATCTATCATCCCCCAAGGTTTCCTTGTGTCCCTTTCTAGTTCCTTCCTCTCATCCCTTCTTAAACCTGCCCCACCCCCATTGCCAGGCATCACAGACCTGCAATCTGTAATCTGTAACTGTAGATTACATTTTCTAGAATTTTATATAAATAGAACCATACAGTATATATATATATATATATAAAATTTTTTTTTGGTCTGGTGTTTTTCACTCAGCATAATTATTTTGGGGGACTCGCCTATGTTGTTGCATGTATCAATATTTCATTCCTTTTTATTGCTGAGTAAGATTCCACAGTATGCATATATCACAATTTGTTTATTTGTTTACCCGTGGATGGACATTTGGGTTGCTTTCAGTTTGGAGCTATTACAAATAAAGCTGCTATGACTATTCATGTACAGATCTTTGTGTGCACATAGGATTTCATTTCTCTTAAGTTAAATGTATCAAGGAGTGGGATGACTGGTTCACATGGGAGGTGTATGTTTAACTTTTTAAGAAACTGCCAAACTGTTTTCCCAAAGCAGCTGTACCATTTTATATTCCCAAATTACTAGTAATTAAGGCTCCCCAGGAGATCCTAGTGGACAGCCAGGACTGAGACCCTGTGTTATAGCAGCCCATGAGGGTTGAGCTAAAAGATCTGGGAAATGTTGATCAGGAATCCCAAGAGCCTCGGAGCTCCCAGCTCGTGCTTAGTATCATCCCACAGCTCATATCGACCCAGGACACACACTGGAAACTCCCAGGGAGCCATTAAAAAATACAGTGTCTGCCCCTTCACCCCCCAGAGAGTCTGATATAATTGCCTTGGGGGCCAGGGTGCAAGGGTGGGGGGCTGCCTCAGGCATCACAGCTTTTTACCAGCTTCCTGAGTGGTTCTAGAGCACAGAGTGACCAACTGTCCTGGTTTGCCCAGGACTATGAGGGGTCCATTACCATGAAGCTTTCAACCATAATACTGGGAACGTCCCAGGTCATCTTAATACACGGTCACTCCATTTGTGGACCACTAGCATGAAGGGCTCAGGCTTTGGTGTTGGATAGACTTGTCAATCTGCCTGTCAACTTGGGAGTTATAGCTCAGGGTTAGTGTGTGTGTTTGGGGGAGGGCATGGATAAAAGGGAAAGCGGGGGGACATTGAGTAGCCAGGACAGAATGTGGGCTAACTCCCTCTCTCCATTTTCTCTGTCAACCAGGGACAAGTTAGAGATGCCTCAACTAGGAGTTTTGGTTGCTGTTAAAGGGGAGAAATATATGAAGCCCACTTTTTCTGAGCAATTGTATGGTGAGGCAGTGTCCTGTAGAGGCCTCTGGAGCCAGACTGCCTCACTTTAACACTCTGTTTTACCACTGACTATTAATAACTTTGTGATATTGGGCCAAACACCTAAATTCTCTGCCTCAGTGTCCTCAAGGACAGAATGGGGACAGTGTATCTACCTCATAGAGGATGTCTTCAGGACTGAGTTAATATATGTAAAGCTCTTTTAAAAAATGGTTCACTGTTATTATCTTAATAGCCTTGTTAAAATGAGAAGGGGGAAATCGTGACTAAATATATCCTACAGCCTACGTCCATAGGCTGTCCTATACGGTTTCCTATTGAAAGATTTTTTGGTTAATCTTTCAGATTTAGTGTTGCAGCTTTAAAGAACTATAGGTTCTTGCTCTGCATGTCAATGTGGGAGGAGCTAAAGGTATATATACTATGCGCTTAACGTTCTTATGCAAATCATAAGGGAGACATAGTTTGGAACCTGATAATTTCATTTTCACCAAGTTGCTTTATTGGTGAGCTGCATTTTTGGAGTTAAAAAAAAAAAACCCACCAGAACACGGTCTAGTGGTGACATCGCATTAGTCTTTGTGTCAAGTGGAACTAACACGGACTCCTGTTTTAGCTTTCCAACTGTGATTTAACAGGTACACAGGGTTCTGTGGAACTCAAGTCTCAAAGTTAGTCTTTGTGAAATGGTAACACTCAATTATCTGTGATAGTGCCTCATCTACTCAGAAGCTTTCCTCATTCTTCAATAACCTAAAAAGAGCAAAAATGCTAAAAACATCTCGAAACATTAATTTAAATCCATTTTACAAAACACGAAAACGTAGAAAATGTCAACAGCATGGCCACAGTACAAAGGATCGCAGGAGGAGCCTGGGATAATGGCTCTGGTGCTTTGGTGCCCCCTCTAGAGTACTTCCTTAAACATTTTTTTAAAAAATCCTCTCAAATAGTTTAAGACTCACAAGAAGTTGCAAAATGGTACAAAGAGTTCCAGTGTATCCTCCTTGGGTTCCTCTCAATGATACTGTCTTACATAACCGCAGAACACTGTCTTTGTTAAACTAGGACATCAGCATCGGTACAATACTATTAACTCAAGTATAGACCTCATTTGGATTTCACCAGTTTTTACGTGAACTCTTCTTTTTTCTGTTCCGTTTCATTTTGGAGGCTACTTCTGCATTTCCGAACATCATATTATATCCTAAGCCTAAATTTAGCTCCCAGCACACTCACTATGTCTGTTTAAGCTTTCATTAGATTCACCAAATTGAGGCCCAGAACAAAACTTATGAACAACGTTCTTTGAGCTTCTAAATTATTTGTATGAAGGATGACCTCAGATGATCTCCTATTTAGTGATACACAGTTTACATGGGGAGTTAAGGACCCTTTCTCAAGAGGCTTCGCCACTTACCAGCTGTGTGATCTTGACCAAATTACTTGACCTCTCTAAACTTTAGTTTTCTCATCGCTAAAACGGGGGTAATAATCTTACCGACCTCATAGAGTTATTGTAAGGATTAAATTAGAAAAGATGTAAAACACATAATCAGTAATGTTATTACTCACTCCCCCTACCACCATCACCGCCAGTACCACAAGTACCACCGCCAGGGGAATCCCCGTCCTTCTAGCTGTTTTCTTGATGTCAGAGTAGTGCGGGTTTGGCTTAGAGCAGGGAGTCTGCTCAGGGTACAGGCCAGAAGTCTTTACTCTCCTGGCAGATGGCAGGGTGGCGGGGAGTGGTCTCTCATAGCCGGGACAGCAGCCAGGTGGCATACAATCCTGTCTTCCCTGGCTGAAACTGAGGATACATTTCCCCAAATAATACCACTGCATTGATATCAGACTTCAGGTACATTGTGCCATCTATAGGCTTTTGTGGGTTGTCCTGCAACCTAATCACCCTTGATATTACATTTAAGTGGAAGAATATATTAGGTTCTAAATGAAACATTTGGAGCACAGCCCACAGAGTGGGGATTGCTTATACAAGAAAGATAATTGCTTGGATATAATTTTGGAAACTAAGACATCCGCTTTGCCCCAGTGCCCTTTTCAAGCAGGAATAAGTTTTAAAAAAAAGTAAAAAGTGGTAAGAAATTGTTGATTTGAACGTCGGTTATTTCCAACTGATAGCAAAATTCTCCTTGTTGGCCTGACTAATGGATTAGATTATTTCTTGTAGTTTAACGTGAATTGATATAGTATCAGTGGTCATAAGCATGTCTTTTGCATTGGCCAAAATCTCTGTATGCCGGGGCTGGCTTGCCCAGGCTCACAGGAGTTAATGTGCACTTCTCTTCCCCCTCTGGATTCAGAGAGGTCATGCTGATAGCTTGAAATCAGTCACGGTGGATGTATTAACATTACAGAAACCAGCAAGTGCTCCCCTGCCACCCCTAAAGCTGGATGTTTGACATTTACCACCAACACACCACTCCATTTTTTAACTCAGCAAACATGTATTGTATGCCAGCTGTATGCCTGCTACTGTTTTAGGATCCAAACAACCTTGGATAACACAGTCCTTTAAGAGGGTCCTACAGATAAATTTGAAGTCCAAGGAAACATGAAATATACATGTTTTCTGAATGAAAAAGCACGGAGCATGTCAATGTAACCCACATAGTAATCCACACCAAACTTTACCAGCACAAAATCTCCGTTGGGAAAGTCCCCCTATGAAGGAGGATTGTTTTTTTTTTTTTTTTTTTTCTTTT
>NW_006796766.1:637258-647278 GCF_000442215.2 Lipotes vexillifer | reverse complement strand
CCTTGCGTTACGCGGGCCTCTCACTGTTGTGGCCTCTCCCATTTGCGGAGCACAGGCTCCAGACGCGCCGGCCCAGCGGCCATGGCCCACGGGCCCAGCCGCCCCGCGGCATGCGGGATCCTCCCGAAACGGGGCACGAACCCGCGTCTCCTGCATCGGCAGGCGGACTCCCAAGCACTGCGCCACCAGGGAAGCCCGAAGGAGGATTGTTTTTAAGGCCATCCCAGGCATTCCATTTTTAGCCCTCTCCAGGACAGTGTATTCCACAACTATTCACTGTAATCAACTATATTTGATCACTTTCACCACTTTTCTCTGGTCCTGTACCCAGTGTTCTAAGCTGCCAAGCCCAGAGCCAAACATTGTACTCTGGAAACACAAAAGTGAGATCATCTAATGGCTCCCATTTATTTCATCATTGTGTAGGTGTCCTGATAATATACTTATCTGAATTTTTTAAATATCAAAGCAACACACACATTTTTGTAACACATTAAAATTCTACAGTTTATGATGAAAAGAGACAATCTTGTGCCTCATCCCACCCCCCTATTCCACCCCAAGGTAACTTTCTCTGCTGGACCTGGTTTCCTTGGATCCTGAATCTCAGCTTCCCATTCAATTTTTCCAGCAAATAACTTTTTAGTCCCCTGCTGGGGTGGGAGAGAGAGTAGCCACTTGGCTGCATGTGGGAGGTGAAGGGGGCTCTGAGGGGCCTGACAACCTCATGTGAGACTTCAAGCCCCTCTTCCCCATTTTCAACCCATTGTGCACCCCTTCTCTGTGGTACCTACTGCCTCTGGGGGTTCTGGGGAGAAAACGGGCTTATTAGTATTCTCCTCAAACCACTTCTAACTTTCTTTTTTCTGCAAAGACAATTATGGCTCCAAGTTTACCCTTTACCTTTTGTGTCTGTGTGTAAACTTTTAAATTTATTGTTTGTTTTTCTGTTTGTTTGTTTTTTGCGGTACGCGGGCCTCTCACTGCTGTGGCCTCTCCCGTTGCGGAGCACAGGCTCCGGACGCGCAGGCTCAGCGGCCCTGGCTCAGGGGCCCAGTCCTGCATCGGCAGGCGGACTCCCAAGCACTGCGCCACCAGGGAAGCCCGAAGGAGGATTGTTTTTAAGGCCATCCCAGGCATTCCATTTTTAGCCCTCTCCAGGACAGTGTATTCCACAACTATTCACTGTAATCAACTATATTTGATCACTTTCACCACTTTTCTCTGGTCCTGTACCCAGTGTTCTAAGCTGCCAAGCCCAGAGCCAAACATTGTACTCTGGAAACACAAAAGTGAGATCATCTAATGGCTCCCATTTATTTCATCATTGTGTAGGTGTCCTGATAATATACTTATCTGAATTTTTTAAATATCAAAGCAACACACACATTTTTGTAACACATTAAAATTCTACAGTTTATGATGAAAAGAGACAATCTTGTGCCTCATCCCACCCCCCTATTCCACCCCAAGGTAACTTTCTCTGCTGGACCTGGTTTCCTTGGATCCTGAATCTCAGCTTCCCATTCAATTTTTCCAGCAAATAACTTTTTAGTCCCCTGCTGGGGTGGGAGAGAGAGTAGCCACTTGGCTGCATGTGGGAGGTGAAGGGGGCTCTGAGGGGCCTGACAACCTCATGTGAGACTTCAAGCCCCTCTTCCCCATTTTCAACCCATTGTGCACCCCTTCTCTGTGGTACCTACTGCCTCTGGGGGTTCTGGGGAGAAAACGGGCTTATTAGTATTCTCCTCAAACCACTTCTAACTTTCTTTTTTCTGCAAAGACAATTATGGCTCCAAGTTTACCCTTTACCTTTTGTGTCTGTGTGTAAACTTTTAAATTTATTGTTTGTTTTTCTGTTTGTTTGTTTTTTGCGGTACGCGGGCCTCTCACTGCTGTGGCCTCTCCCGTTGCGGAGCACAGGCTCCGGACGCGCAGGCTCAGCGGCCCTGGCTCAGGGGCCCAGCCGCTCCGCGGCATGTGGGATCTTCCCGGACCGGGGCACGAGCCCGTGTCCCCTGCATCGGCAGGCGGACTCTCAACCACTGCGCCACCAAGGAAGCCCAAACTTTTAAATTTAAAAGTGCACAGTAAAATTAATGAATCTTAAGTACACAATCAGATAAATATTTCATCAGTGATTCTATTCATTTAACAAGCCCCCAGGTCAAGATACAGAACACTGCTAGCACCAGAAACCTCCCTTGTGCCCCCGAAAGGTGACATCTATTCTATAAATCTGTCTGTTTGTATTCATGGCTTTAATTCACCAAGGTTACTTTGAATGCCAATTCATTAATTAAAATGTTGAACAGTACTGGGCTCGGCAAGGACCCGGAGGGAACATCCTCCAAATGCTGGACAGTGAGAACTGGAGGAGATACCCTCTCTGGTGTGTCCAGCAGCCAGTCAGGCCCAGTACTGAGCATCTAGTATGGATCCAAACCTTCTCAGTTTATTGAGCTGGACAGGACCAAGAGACTTGTAAAAACTGCAGACAGAAACAAAAACATGCATCTGATTCTTTCCAAAGGAAAAGCCCCGGAATCATGTTTTTCCTCTCCCTTCTCTTCACTTCCATGGGGCTCTGCCTTTGCCCTATTCCAATAATGTGCCAGAACTGCTACCCTCTACCTGCCAGCCCTCCAACACTGCATCTGGATTATTCAGGAACATGGGGGAGATTTGGGGGTGGGTAGTGGAGGGGGGTTAGTGATAAGGCCAGCTAGGAAATCCAATAGAGAAGTGAAGTGGCTGGAGAGAAAATGAAAACCCTAATACAGACCATGCAAACTCCTACTTTCACAGCCCCCCACCCCCAGCAGCTAGCTCAGGTGCCTGATGATGCGAACGCTTTTATGATGATGCTGCTGCTTTGATTAAAAATTTACTGAAGGGGCTTCCCTGGTGGCGCAGTGGTTGAGAGTCCGCCTGCCAATGCAGGGGACACGGGTTCGTGCCCTGGTCCGGGAAGATCCCACATGCCGCGGAGTGGCTGGGCCCGTGAGCCATGGCCACTGAGCCTGCGCGTCCGGAGCCTGCGCTCCACAATGGGAGAGGCCACAACAGTGAGAGGCCCACGTACCGCAAAAAAAAAAAAAAAAAGAAAAAAAAATTTACTGAAATACCTAAAGGTGAAAGGAGGAATCCAGAAAAGCTCCAGAATCTTCTAAAATTGAGAACCCTTCCAATGTTAATGACCTTAGATCAGATTTGTGATTTCAATTGTCACAATAAATGCAGCGCCTCCGACCTGTTGGCTCCCGTTGTGATTTTGCAATGATTCAGACTTGCGTGGGACTGATTGAGTGAGGCGTTCAGTTTTCTTACACCTTCCTCATTTACTTTTCTAGTTGAAGGGCTTATGAAGATGTAATGAACAGAAAATAAACTTATTGAAATACATTCCTGGGAACTTTGCTCAGTGACATGGATACCTTAAACCTGATATTCCAGAATAGCTCCAACCAGATCAGAAAGTAAGAAGTTATTGCCTAGTGGAAAAATCAAAAGGAGAAAAATATTGAAGTATTGTAAAATAAATTCTAGAGACCTGAGTAAACCAGCTAGGAGGCACACAGAATTATAAAATACCTTTATGGAAATATCCACAGGAGCTTAGGAAGAAAAGTCGGTAGATGGAGTTTATTTCTACAGGAGGCAGGGAAATATAATGGAAAGTGCACCAGATTGAAGGGGGGACAGGCTTGCCTGTTAGCCAGCTGTGTGCTCTTGGTACCTCATTCGACCTGTCTGTGTCTCAGTTTCCTCACCTGCAGAAGAGGGTCTTCAATATTACTTCCAGTTTTCATACTGATTCTCCAAGCCTATGACTAATTTTGAGGCTTCTCAGTTCCAGGGTGGGAAAATATAGGATGTCTAGGCTCCCTTCAAAATGCAGTTAGAGGGCTTCCCTGGTGGCGCAGTGGTTGAGAGTCCACCTGCTGATGCAGGGGACACGGGCTCGTGCCCCGGTCCGGGAAGATCCCACATGCCGCGGAGCGGCTGGGCCCGTGAGCCATGGCCGCTGAGCCTGCGTGTCTGGAGCCTGTGCTCCGCAAAGGGAGAGGCCACAACAGTGAGAGGCCCGTGTACCGCAAAAAAAAAAAAAAAAAAAAAAATGGAGTTAGAAGTCACCAGGCCAGAACAGTGAGGGATGGCCAGTCACAGACAAAGCTCAGGACCAAGGGATAAATGATGTCCTTGTTGCTAGAAGCGCCACACTGATGTTTTGTGGCTATGGATAATCCAATTATACAAACGTTTATGTGCAACGTGCTTCCTCTGTGAAGCTGTGAAGCTTCTTCAAGCTTCAAAGCTGCTTCCTCTGTTTTTTTTTTTTTTTTCCTGTACAATAGTGAAAATATTTACAGTTAGGCCTGAGGCAAAACGCTAAGAAATTTGCCGAAGTTTGCCCAAGAGTGTTGGCTCCAAGTGGCCTTGCTCTACCCTTGGTGTGCTCAAACCACTCCCCAAGGCTGTCATCACCATGCCAGGACTGTGCTTTGATCACAAATCTCAAGTGTGCTCTCAATGCTGTGTGGCAATCCAGTTTCATTAGTAAGTACTTAATTCTTTCTTTACTCTTCTCAAAACTTCTCCTGAGCTCTCAGGCACACCCAGCTTGCCCCATGGTCGCTGAGAAAATGGAAGCCATCAGATGGGGGATTCCCTCATCTTCTCAGCAGTGAATCTACGAGCTGACTTCTTTCTTCCCCATTTCCCTGGAGGAAGTGTCCTTCTGACTGCTGTTAAGTTAGTCAAACAAAGAGGCCATTAGACTGAGATGCTCCAATGCCCTAGAGGCCTATGTAAGCAAACCAGAATCTAAGTCTGTAAATGTCTCAAGGTTACAAAATCCAAAATGCTGGGGACAATCAATCACAAACAGCCAACTAGGCTTTAAGCTATAGCCAATCAATACCTACCTTACTTTGCTTCCACCTTTTCTCTATAGAAGTCTCACCCCAGCTCCTGTTGGTGGAGTTCCTAACCACTTCTGGTTTGGGGCTGCCTGATTTGAATCCCATTTTTGTGCAGATAAACTCTTAAAATTTTTAATAGGCCTCAGTTGATTGTTTCGCACTACAAAGGCCAGTATGTCCACATGTGTTCAAGTTCACCTCCCTCCTGCCTTCTCAAAAACTTCCCTTTAAAAAATAAATCACCCCTTTCTCCTGTTTCATCAACCTCTCCTCCCCTATTGCCCCACCCTCACCAGCATATGAATCATGATCTGGACCCTTCTCCCTTGAAAAACAAAAGAAACAAAAGGGAACAAAATCCAAACGCTCCGTTGAGCCTTCTAACCTTCTTAAGACTTGTCTACACAACTGAATTTCCTTCACTCTCCTGCCACCTCAATACACCTGCTTCGCTAAGGTCACTCTGTGTCCAAGTCGTAACCCTTAGAACCTGAGAGTATGAATTATTTGCAAAAAGACGTAACTACCTTAAGTATCCTGAGAGGATATAATCCAGGATTTAGGGTGAGCCTTAAGTCCTTATAAGAGAAAGGCCGTGGGAGGCTTGAAACCCAGGAGAAACAGGAGAGAAGTCCACATGAAGGAGGTGGCAGAGATGGGAGTGATGAGTCTACAAGCCAAGGAATACGAGCCATCACCAGAAACCGGAAGAGGCAGGGAAGGATTCCCCTCCACAGCCTTTGAGCAAGGGCAGCCCTGCTTGATTTTGAACTTCTGGGCACCAGAACCCTGAGAGAATGAATTTACGTTGTTTTAAGCCACCAAGTTGTGGCAATTTGTTATGACAGCCCTCGGAGATTGTTAACAGTCACCAAAGACCTCCATGCTGCAGAACCCCAGACTAAATACCATCTCTCTCCCATACTGCAACAGTACTTAACTCAGCTGACTTCTCCTTGCTTGAAGCATCTCACAGTCCTCGCTTCCAGGGAACCACTGTCTATTGGGTTCTCTCTCCTCTTTGTGAACGCTTCCTCTTGGAGTTCTTTGCAAGCTTTTCTGCTTCTGCCTAACCTCCAAACGCCTGCTCGTCTTCTCCATCTTCTCGAGCAATCACATCCATACCTGTGGCTCTAAATATCATCCATATAACAAAGATTCCCAAGTTGATGCCTCCAACTTAGACCTGCTGAGAGCTCTAGTCATGTGTATCCCATGCCTTCTTGACACAGCAGCTTAGAGATTTCACAGTAATCTCACACGTGAGCAAACATACATGTGCAAAACAGAACTTCTGATCTTCATGAAACATTCCTTTTGCCACCCCCCCTTCTCCAAAGCCTGTTCTTCCTCTGGTTTTCCACATCTGAAGAAATGGCACCTCCACCTAACACAATTGCTCTAGCAGAAACCTGGGAGTCATTCTTTCTCCTACTCTCACATCCAATTCCTAAACCAGTCTTGTCAATTTAATATGTAAAATGGATCTTGACTCCACTCACTTCTTTTTAGATCTACTGTCACCATCCTGGGACCACACGAACACTATGTCTCACTGGGTCTCTTGCAACAACTTCCGACGGATTCTCCACACAGCAGCTAGAGATCTTTCAACAGATCACATCACGCCACGCCCTTATGTAAAGCCCTTTGAAGGACTCCCACTGAATGGAGCACAAAAATCCAAACTCTAGGAGGCCTTCTGGGACCTTGCCATGCCTTCTGTCCATCCCTTTCCCTGCTCTGTCCACAGTGCATGTTCCTTAGGTTCCAAGAACTTAGCAGGCTTTTCCCACCATGGACCACCTCTGCTTGGGATTATCTCCCCAACACTTTGTGCCTTCAGCTTACTTCCTCAGAGGAAACTCCCTGATCACAACCTCTGACCCATTTTACGTCAGTTTCTCCTGTTATTTTCTCTCACAGAACTCAATTCTTTCTACCATTGAATTTGTCACAATCTGTAATCACACATTGGATCGTGTATTTATGTCTCCCCCACCAGGGTGCCTTCGGCCAGCAGCTGGGACTATGCTTCTCATCCCTGAGCAGAGTGCCTAGCTCAGGGGCAGCCACAGATGGGATGCTCCGTAAATATCTGTTGAATGAATTCGCACTCTTCACCTTAAATGTGGCTTCTAGGAGGAACGCTCGTCTGGTGAGGACACATACACGCAGAAGAATAAAAAACAATACCCCAAATCTAAATTTTATGAAAACCCGAAGACTGTTTTTACAAACATATAAATTATTTTATTTACAAAGCCATGTTACAAAAAAAAAAAAAAAAAAAAAAAAGCAAAAAAAAAAAAATACAATCGCTCACTGGAGAATGTCTCCAGACCTTGTGCTGAACCACGGCAGTATCGATAGATACATGTTTGTTCTTTCCTTTTTAAAACTGTAAGCCATAGGATTTACTATTTACACCTACTTTAGACATTTATTCTGCTTACAATATCACAGGCATGGAATGAATTCTATCTGATAGTGCTAATACATAAAGGTGCAGGACAAAGAAGGAAAATACTTAGTGTTACAAAATATGGATTGTAGAAAAGAAACCCACTCCACAAGTGTGGCATTTGTTTAGAATGTTTGGACATGCTTTCTTCAAAATTCTTCTGGAAAAGGTTCTAAAATCGGTAGTAGGAAAGGACAAATGAGCAGGTGCAAATTCTCGTCTGTGCAACAACAGTTACTGAATATACCCCATGACTGACCAGCTACGTAAAACCCACAGAGTTTTGTTAAAGTGCCATGGGCTGACAGCATAACAAAATAGAAGGTGTAAATAGAAAATTTCTTTTTTTCCTTTTTTAAAACAAGAGTTCACTGAGAATCAGCAATAATAGAATATGCTGTATAAACTATTCTCTACAAAGGTTGACCAGCATTATTTACAATTGGTACATTGATACAAAAGCAAGTTATCCCAAAATTTTTCCAGGGCGTTTTTTTTTTTTTTTTTTTTTTTTTTTTTATGGCTGACAGGTCTATGCATTGCGTTACGCTTTAACAACCAGAGTTGGGGAGCCTCTATGGCTGGCGACAAGTCACGAGATCTTCAGGCAGATGGGGGTGTGTGCAGTCAAGGGGCTGGGAGAGAGGGCTAGGTGGGGTGTGCAGAAGTACCCAAACGATATCCCCCTAATAATGCTTTATAGGCTGGTCCAGTTGAACTCCATTCAAACAAACCGAAAGAAAACCTTTTATTTGCGTTCCATTTTTCAAGCTGTGAGTTCTGAATACATCATTATAAAGTAAACCTGTAGTTGACTGTGAAGGAAGAAACACCGTGGGTTTTCCCTTTTTGCTCAGTTTTCCAGAAATGTCCTCACCTTGGTCAGAGCCAGTCTTTCACCAAGTAAGCAGCATTCGGTGGGGAGCCTCTTTATTCCAGCTTGCAATTCAAGATGTAGAGAGCTAAAACGTTTAAAATCCATTGAATTGCTCCTTTAGTCCCTGTTGAGACATTATTTCTCAGAAGCAGCCACTTAATCTCTCAACTTTTGTTTTCCTTCTTTGAGTGTAAGAGTTTATAAATCAGAGGGTTATTTTGTTGCTGAGATTTTTTTGTTTTTACTCCTGCAAGTATTACAACTCAAAATAAATTATAAAAAAAAACCAGACTTCTAAAACCGAACAAGACGAAAATTGTGCAAAAATAACAAAGATATGTACATACTTTTCAGTCTGAAGAAATGTACAATAAAAACATAATTCAAAGAACATTTTAAAAATATAAACGTTGCTTCAACTTTCCTAAGTTTCATATTGTTTCTGAAACTATTCTGGTCAGTTAGCTCTGTAATATAGTAAAACATAAATTATTACAAAATTAACACTATAAAAATTTACTTTAAGAATATCTTCTAAACTTTTTTTCCGAAGGGTCTAACCTTGTTTATAATTTCTTAAACATTTATAAGTCTTAAAATCTGCCTTAACCTTTTTTTTTAAAAAAAAAGAAAAAGTAACAATCTTCCCTTCAATTTGCAGTCTCTTTTTCCCAAGATGGAAATAAACCAGCATATAAGTGCACTTTTAACACTGTAGAAATAAAAATGAAATCATCCGAACTAATGTCCTAGTACCTAATATCAACTCCCGATTTTTAAAAAAATCTTCATTTTATATTAAAAATTTTAGTAATCCTATTAAGAAACACTGTCAGTGCAATTCCATTGATGCAAATCACTCCGTTTGCCTCCCGTCTTCGCAAAATCCAATCATACGGTGAAATTTAACAGTAGTCTGATCCTTGGGTTTGGGGGGAATGGGAAAGAAAAGGAAAACTTCAGGGTGGGGATGAGGGTTTATGTCCAGCTGCAAAACTGGCATTCATTTCTGACTTAGGGATGAAGCAAAACCTCCTGGTATCTCTGCCATTATACTGTATACAAAGTTACATGATTCATAGCACAGAACACTTATTTTATATGGTGAATTCCTTTCTTGACTATGATTCCCAATTAGAGCTTATGGTATTGGTTTCTTTCAAAACTCCAGTGTGAACAGTTTTATAGCTGCAGGCCTCCAGCTTCTCCCTTCCGGATCTTCCAAATGGCTCTTCTCCATAAGCAGTGGTCTTGCCACTCCTTCCTGGGTTGGCTGTATCGGAGTGGTGGCCTCTGACAACCTAGCATGAGCTGACCTATGGGTGTGCTGAGTCCACGGGGCCCTCTGGCCCAGGGCATGGAGGTGGCTGGGCAAAGCTAGTAATTATTCTCACCAATCACCAGCTGTTTGGCAATTAACCCTCCATGGCAGCTTTCCCTCAGGCCTTTCCTTCCGGCTCTGCTTTTTCTCCTCTGGCAGTGCCCCGGAGGGCAGCTTGAGACCTTCCACAGCGGTGGGCACTGTGCCTCTTCCTGAGTGGCTTCCTGAGGTCTTGTGCCCTTTTCCCTGGGATTCCTCCCCCAGTGACTCGCCCAGCTTTGCGCCCTTGTACATGGTGCCCTGGAAGGGATTTTGCAGCATGGATTCCTAACACACTCAGATGATCAGTCCCCCATTTCCCACCATCTTTTGAGGATATCTTCTCCTACCCCCAGGCCCTTCTTCCTGCCACCTCCTGGGTCCATTCCTGCAC
>NW_006796766.1:632035-637248 GCF_000442215.2 Lipotes vexillifer | reverse complement strand
GGGTCCATTCCTGCTCCTGTCCCTAACCCAGGACATCTTCTCCGAGCTGCACAGCTGGACAGTGGTACTGAGTAAGCCCCATCATTAAATGGCTGCTGTTCTCAACTCTGCATCTCCCTCCTCTGTGCTGGTGCGTCCTAGAAACCTGATGAGGGCACTCGCCCACCCTCCAGCTCTCTGCTCCCCAAACACGGGCTGCTCCCCAGTAACCGCCCCCCCAATGCAGCACGCTGTCTAGAGGGAGATTTTGAGAGCCCGTACCTCTGATGGTCAGTGGGAACCCAGAGAGTGGCAGGTAGGAGGGAGCAGAAGGGAAGGATGGGAGAGGGCAAGGAAAGGAGCACTGCACATGCTCAGGTTCAAGAGTTCCAGACGATACCAACCAGGAACGGACATTCTACAATGTCTGCTCTTGTGGCCGGAGCAAAATGATGCAGTATCAGCATCAGAAGCTAGAGGAGGGACCCCAGACTTGGAAGAAGGTATTCACGTGGCAAGTTAAAGAACGGAAGCAAAACACTGCTGTTGTTTTCTGTAAATCTCAAATTCACGTTCTTTTTGCCTTTTTCTTTCTCCTCAAAACTAAAAATTGGTCAATTAAAAAAAGAAGAAGAAAGGCCAGAGCCACAGGCAGGGCACAGGAAACAGACTCTTCCCCACTGCCCACTCCCCTCCCTCCCCTGGCCTTGGCCTCCTGGGGTGAGGTCCCGTGGCCAGGCATTGGTTTGGAAGTGGCTTCATAGTCTTGTTATGGAAGAGTCCTTATCCTGCCCGTTCTGTTTGTGGTCTTCTAGGAAAGAAAAGAAAAGAAAAGAAAAAGCTTGTTTCCAAAACATACATTTGGGATTACCCACAAGAATTCAAGAAGGGAGTCTCAGTTTCCTCATCTATAACGAAAAGGATACCATCCCACCTCCTGCATTTGGCAAAAGCCAGCTGTGATGAGCAAATGAGGTGATGGAAGTAAAGAACTCTGTAAATGGAAGGTAGGCACAGAGATCCTAGCTGTCAAGGAAAGCAAGGGGGCAAATCCTGTGGCTTCATGGAGCTCCTCTCCAGGAGGGACGACCGGGATAATTAATCTGTCTTTGTTTTTCTGTTTTTGATTTTTACTCTATATTTTCCTAACTAACTCACAGACAGCATGGAGAATTACCTAAGGAAAAAGTATAGTGCTGGGTTAAGCACAGAGGCTTTGGATATACAGGTTTTGGTTCAAGTTCCTTCATCTTCATCTATAAAACGAGGATAACCAATTGGTCCCCAACCTGACCAGGTTGTTAAAACGCTGAAAGGTATGTAATGTATGTGAGGGGCAGAGCAAGGCGCCTACAGAGGAAGGGCTCAACAGATGGCAGGTGTTGGTATTACTGTTACGTTCATTTAGGCTGACGGCTAGCGTTATAGGTTCCCAGCAGGTATGCCTGGAGTTGTGAGCTACTGCACACATGCCTGCTAAGGGTCCAAGTGGAGTCTCCAGGTGCACCCAGCAACCCGTGCAGGAGGCCTGCCGTAAACAGGCAGATTGCCCGCCCTCCCTCCCCCACCCTACACAGAGGAGGGGCTGCAGGTGCTCTGGCACAGATGGGCCACAGTGATTCAAAGTGGTGGAGATCTGAGGATACAAAACTGTTCCCTATAACCTTCACCCAAACACTGTAATTTGGTATCTACGAAGCCTGTGGCACTTCTAAGACAACGTAACAGCCGTATATGTATTTTTTCCCATCATGTAGAACACGCACGACCCTACTCACCTACCCTCCCTGGCCTCCTCCAGACGTGCACACACTCCACTGGAGAAAATCACTTCTATACTGTTTTCACACCTCAAGTTTATAAAAACTCCTAAATCTACCCTGAATAGTCCCACCATGAAAACCACATCCTGAATGGTAGCTACAGCTCACCAGAGGCCTCAAGAAAGTGCTGACCAATGTGCGCCACGAGCAAAGCCCTTTAGTCAACAGCATCTTATTTAATTTTCATAATAACCTTAGGAGGTAGGCATCGATTCTGCCATTTAAGAGATGAAAAAAGTGAGACTCAGAGAAGTAATCTGCCTAAGTAATCTGCCTAATATCATACAGCTGCTAACAGTAAAAGCTAATACCTGCGTCAGGTCTCAGGCATTTTGCAGGGGCTTTATGTCTATAAATTAATTTAATCCTCCCAAAAGCCTTATGAGATAGGGGCCATAATGACCTCCATCTTATAGGCGAGGAAACTAAAGCACAGAGAAATTAAGCAACTTGCCCAAGGGCACACAGCTAATTACGAGAAGGCCTAGAGTTAGAAGCCAGGTAGCCATTTTCTTAACTGGACGTGAGATGTGAACCAGGGTCTGACCCCAAAGCCCACATGCTTTCCACCCTGCTGATGAGCCTATGGACTTCTGCCCGCCAGTAACTTACCTGTCGGCTGTGTCCTGGGCTGGATATGCTTGAAGGACTGGATTGTGACAAAGCTAGGCTGCTATTTTTCCCAACCTGAAAGACACCAGTGAAGCCCTACTCAGACACGGGAGCCAGCTTGGGAGAGACCCACCGATACCAAGAGTCGCCAGGGGAAAGGGGGAGGCTGCACGGTACCTCGCTGGCTCTCCTCCCGTCGTGTGGAACTCGTGTTTCCATCTTAAACGGCAGAGAAAATGAGTATGTTTCAGGGGGGCCTTGATGACGCCCCCCTCATCCCACGGGGAACGTGGGAAATCTTAATCCGCTTCCCAGATGCGCAGACTGCAAGTCTCCGGGAGGAGGCCCAGCTTTTCCACCTGTGACTGCAGTCCCAGACCCAGCTCGTCTCGAGCCCAGACTCCCCCGGACCAGCTGGGAATAAATGCCTGCGTCTTTTTCTGAGTCAGTTTTCCCGGCACACTCCTTGCTGTTCTTAAGAAAAATGGCAAGAGGCATGGGTCTTCCCCTTTCAGTGGGAGCCTTAGCGGGCCGGCCCTATGACGCTGCCCCTGTGGGCGAGGGGGCGTGGCCGTCGGGCTCCTCCCCTTTCTCGTGATCGAACCTGGGCTTGCGGTGGGCTGGAGTACGTTACGGAGGCAGCTCCTATGACTGAGCCCATCCTCTACTTAGACTTGCCTTTGCATAAAGACGTCTGCCTTAGGTTCGCAGTCTCGTTTTTTGTACGGTTTAATATCTCTGTGGCAAATTCTGGCCCTACACCACCCGATACAATTCAATAGATCCCCAGTTAGTCCCCAAAGCACGTTTACCTTGAATTTCTCAATCTCATGCCATGCCTCTCCCAATCTCCTAACAGAATCAGCACAGATTCCAAAGGCCTTCCCCCAACACCTGGTGGTGACCCTGGACAAAGCCTTTTCTTAATGGCCTGGTGACAAGCACCCAGGTATCAGCTGCATTAGAGAACCAGTATTGACTAGATCCAAGGCAGCCATTAAATTCATCAGCTCTTTTTGATTTCCCTCCTGATGAGCACTCTCCGAAGGAGGCTTGTCTGCTCCTTTCATCACAGTTTTTGACTAGTTCATCATGCTTACTAAACATTTCATATGGTCTTGGCACACCAAAGAATCAACAGTGGCGCATTTACTCAATACAGAGGCACAGAGGTGAAAAGCCCAGACCCCAGAGCCAAATTACTCGGGTGTAAATCCCAGACCTATCATTTACTCGCTGTGTGACTTTGGGCACATTGCTTAACCTTCCTGTGCCTCGGTTTACTCACCTGTAAAATGGGGTAATAACAGGTGAAGATTAAATGAATATATCAAGTGCTTGGAACAGAGCCCACCCCATAAGTAAGTGTTAGCTGCTAGAACTTCATCGAAAACGGATGACACTATAGCCTTGCTGCTCAGGGTGTGGCCTGCACACGAGTGCCGTGGCACTGCCTGGAGCCTGTTAGAAATGCAGACTCTCAGGCTCCGCCCCAGACCTGCTGACTCAGAATGTGCATTTTACTGAGACCCTCCAGTGATTCATGTGCACATTCAAGTTTAGGAATCCCTGGATCTGCCCTCCATCCTGAGACCTGGAGGTGGCACCGACCAGTAGTTTAGTCTCGGGGGGACCCTGTGGGTGCTGGTCCCCTCCACTGCACCCCTGGAACTGCAGATGTGTGCGAGTACCTGGGCTCTGATGAGAGGACCTATGTCCATCCCCCATTGCCACAACCTTGGCCTCGGTTGCAGCTTGTCTGGCCCTTGAGATCCAAACTTGCTGTTTCTTGTGTGTTTACCTGTGTTTTGTGAATCCCCCTCAAGAGGTTCTCTGCATGAAGTTTTAACAAGTCTCACACAAAGATGATGCAAAACATGAAAACATCTTTTAAACAACTGCCTCTCATGTCTCCAAAGTCCCCACCCCCAGACAGGGCTGGCCCACTGAATTCTGTGGCTGTCGGCCTGGGGCTGCTGCTACCATCCCTGCACGCTGTCCTGGGAGGTCCCTCCCGCTGGACTCAGCTCGAAGAGACCCCAGGCTGCCCACTACCCACCTTTGCTCCCTCCTCTACACACAAACAGTCGGGTGGGAGGGTTTTCTAAGCAGCCTTCCCAGCTCGAGAGGAAGACTAGACTTGAGGATGAGAACAGGGCTCAAGGGAAAGAAACACGTGTTCTTGAACCATGTCCCATTCCCCCAGCGCCCCTCACGGTACACCCTCCTCTGTGTACAGTGGCCTTGAACACTTCTATGCCAGTTGGTGTGAGCTGCAGCGATACTTTAGGAAGGAAAGGGTTATCTTAGGAGTAGGGAGCCTGGTAAAGTGAGAATAATAGTCACCGGAAGCATGCGCTCCCACCCCCCAGGTGGGACCCAGGTCATCATTTAACCTGGCTGGGCCTCAGGTTCTTCCTAAGGAGATGCCAATAGATCAGATAAAACTGCTTGGCAATAGACCTCTTCAATGATATCGTCCTCAGAACTCCAGATATCTAACAGAATGAGGTGATGGAACTCAGAACCTCTCTGTGCCTCAGTTTGCTCATCTGTAAAGTGGTGATAACAATTGCATCAACCTCGCTGGGTTGCTGTGAGGATTAAATGAGGTGATACTCATATAGGACTCAGAACAGTGCCTAGTGTGTGGGCACTGTAGAAAGTATCTGTTAGATAAATTGCTCTCAGAGCAGAGGGTGGAATTGCCCACAGGGAGAATGAGGATGGGACTCATGCTTGCGTTACCTGTCTGGGCCACCTGCCTGGGCCACATAGCGAAGCGGTGGGGGGGGGGGG
>NW_006796766.1:612389-631568 GCF_000442215.2 Lipotes vexillifer | reverse complement strand
TGGGCGCGCTGCCCTGCTCCCCCTCCCACCATCCCTGGGCGGTGCCAGAAGGCTTCTGGAAGGATGGGTCCCTTACCTGCCGAGAGGAGGTGCTGTTAACGGGATCGGGCACCGGTGCAAGAAGGCTGGGTGGGTTCTTTCTGTGAACGCTATTCATTCCAGGCATTTTAGTGATTTTACAGGCTTTGCTACTAGAACTTGAGTTCTTACGCTTTTTTCCTTCTGATTTGTCAAAAGAGAGGGGCAGAGAAGACACGGCATTGTGTGAGGCCAGAGAGAGGTCCCCTGCAAGGGAGGGCACAGAGAGGGGACAGGAGTCACTGCTGCCGCCGCCCGAGCCCATGTGTCTCACTAGGTCTGTAGGGCCGCCGGGCAGCGAGGTCCGTCCTGAGGGCTCCAGTTTGGCACTGAGTGGGCTCACCCCGTTGTTTGAGTTGTGCACAGACAGACTGTTATAGGGAGGGGCTGCCTGATAGGAGTTCAAAGCTGAACTGGCATTCAAAACACAGTTCTTTTTGTGGGGCCCTGATAATGGGGACGAGAGGGATGTCTGCAGGGATACGGAGGGAGGGGCGGAAGTCGAAGACGGCGGCTTCCTCTTTTTGTTACTTGGAGACTCGTCGCTACGGGCGGACAGGTCTTTGACTTTTGAGGATTTGCTGGTTTTGGTTTTGGATGGCTTGTGGGATGGGGAAGGGATGACAGCTGGTATCGGGGACACGGCGGATGGGGCCTTGAAGGTTGAGTCCATGATGCTGAGGGTTGCGGCCACATGAGGGAAAGCTGTGGTGTGTGACATGAGGGCGCTCGGGTCCGGCGATGTCACAAAAGCTGCATTGGAGAGCATGGCTGATGTCATTATGTAAGAAGAGGTGAGTCTCGAGCTGATGGGAGCTGAAGGAAGATACACAGCACTGGGGTTGCTGAAAGGCTGTAAAACGGATGCTGGAACAGGGGTGGTGATGTGGGCTGCTGGCGAGGGCATGGGGCTATCTGCTGCAGGAGGGATCTTCCTAAACATGAGAGAAGAGTGAAAGAGAAACAGTGAGAAATAGGTTTGGCATTGCTCCAGAAGCTCGACTAAGTGTGAGCATCAGGGCTACAGAGAAAGCCCTGGCGGAACCAGACAATGGAAAATGAAGCCTTGAAGGATGGCAAAATCTGAATTATGGCCCTTCCCTATAGTTCCCCCCATTGCAACATCCAGCAGCCTAGTTTTAATCACTTTCACGTTTTCAGATCCTTTTCTCCATGCTTGGCTACTGGATAATGGCTGATTTGGGTTCATGAATAAAAGGCGAAGGTTATTTAGAATAGAAACTTCCCCAGCAGTATCCCCCTCTGTTGTTTTCTCCCCTGGCAGTGACAAAGGTAATTTTTAATGAGAAGGGGTCATTTCACACTCAGGTCCTGGCTTGAAGTAAGAGGCGTGAGGACGGGGCTTGGCCACCTGCACACGTGGGCCAGAGCGTCCCCTGCGCCCCTGCAGCCCCTGCCCCTCAGGGCCTCCCACCCCTCCTGTGCCCTGCCTCTCCACCCTGCTCTTGACGGGAGCAGATCTGGGAGTCACCTCTCTCCTCACAGGCCAGAGTCCCCCTGCCCTCGCTGCCTGCAGCCTCTGGGTTACCCTGTAGAGAGGCACTTCCACGTTAGCTCCCGGCTGTTGGCTCTGTTTCTTCCCCCCTTCACCTCACCCTGCCTCAGCGATCACTCAGGAGCTATTTTTGGGGTATGGCTGCCCTTCAGCAGGTCTTCCTGTCCCTCTGTTAGGAAGGGGGAAGGGTACAGGGACCCGCATGGATTCAGAGAAGGGGATCAGGAATTTCTAGCTTGCTCGGAAGATAAGTGCAGGAGAGCATCTGAACGGGGCGGAGGTCTTCCTGAAAGCTGGGGCCACCTGGGAGCAAGGTCCCTGCCTCACGCTCCATGGAGCCCAGGCCAGCCCCAGGTGGTGGGTTACTCTGGGGGCCTCCCCGCAAACTCCGTCTTTTGACGTGTGCTGGAAACAGCTTCTAGTTCCAAACCATGGCTTGGGGCCATGTTGCTGCTACTCTGGGGGCTGAGAGGGGCACAGGGGCCTCCGGGGTCACCATGTCCCTGACTTTTCAGGAAAGGATACTGACCTCAGGAGCCAGGTGAATATTTTCAAACTGGTTCTTTCCTGTTTCTCACCTTGCTCCCCACTCCCTGTTTCTGCTGGAAATCATGTTCCGTGTAGCTGGGGTCCCCAGAAATTAGGAACGAGCTCTGCTTCGTTCAAGAGCTTCGAAAACAGCTCTTGAAGGCGGGCAGGTGTGAAATGGGGCCTCCCTTTTCTCCTTGGAGGCCGCAGCATCGGGGTGAGGCAGGCAGCACGGGGAAGAGGCCCCGCTGAGGAGGAAACGCCTCTCCTAGCCCTGCTCTCTTTGAGGATGCAGTTTTCTGCCTGCAGTTTGCTGAAGCCCGTGGCTTCCACCTCTAGGGTGGAATCCAGAGGAAGCCTTGAATATATAAGCGCAGTGTCCTTGAAAACATCAGACTGAGGAGATCAAATATAGGAGAAAAACATGGCCAAACCCACTGTGGCTGTGACGGTGTTTGAAAATCTATTTTCTCTCGAGCCTAAAGAGGGTAAAAGATCCCTGTCAACGCTAAACTGGGGCTCCATTAGTAGTACTTGTTGCAATGAATGAATGACTGAATGAATGGATGGATGGGTGGGTGGTGGATGGGTGAGCAGGTGACTTCTCAGCAGCGACATAACTATGCATGCCAGGCAGGGACTCCCATTAATCAGATCGGAAAGGCCTAAACACGCCCTTAGAACTGTCTGGCACTGCACAACCCCTTCCTAACAGCACCAGGGCCCATTTCTCAGAGCGTGTGGTGTCCGCACACCGCCCCGTCTCCGCTGGCTGCTGATTCCTTGGATTCTCTAGGCATCCCACTCAAGTTTCGTACCAGATTCTCTAGGCATCCCACTCGAGTCTCTCCTTCACTTAAGTTTCGTACCAGCTAAAGTATGGATAGGAGTCCACGTGGGCGGAGGTTTGGCAGTGACTTGTAATAAAAAGTTATTTACAAATACCAGATGGCTCATTTAGAGAGGACCCCAATCGATGACCTTAACTGGGATCTACTCTGGGTGTCCTGATTTGTTATTTTCCCGTTAGAGAGAGTACACGTCCCGGTTTCAGCTTGTGCTGACCGGCAGAGCTGAAGTCCTCGGCGTGCCCTGGCTGACACTCGGCAGCGGGGTGGGTGCTCCTTTTCTGCGCACTCCCTACCTCCCTCCTTCCTCGCCCCACTCATCTTTAATGGACAGCAGAGTCAGGAGGGGAGAAGGGGTGGGGGAGAAGCAGGGAGAGGGGCATGTGGCAGCTCACTGTCTCCAGGGACCCCTTCCCCCCACGCTAGACAGTTAATGTGCTTTCCCGGGTGCCAAATGGCAGTGGATTTCAGCTTGGCGGGCTGTGTCCCAGCTGAAGCTTTGCACGCTGGCCTAGGGAAGTCCCATACAAAAGCCCACAGATGCGAATAAATTACAGTGCCCATCCTCCCCTGCCAGCTGGCATGGAGATCCAGATGCTGACCTGGCTGAAAGAGAATACTGTGTTGGCGTCTCCTGATGCAGAGTTAAATGCTTGTTAAAGAAAAAAGAGTCTCGGCCGTTCCTTTTCTTCCTAATGTCTTCCACGCCCCCATCGGCTGCCATCCCTCCAGGTTCGGGCCCGTCGGGGCCTGGGGTTTGGGCAGTGAGGTTGAGAGGGCAGCGGGGTGCTACGCTCTCCAGAGTTGACACCCAGGCAGCCCCAATGTTGCTCAGTGACAGCAGATTGGTTAGGCAAGTCCTGAAAAGGGGGGAGGGACCTGATGCCCTGTGGCTCGGGTTTCTGTGCCTGAGGAGGAAAGGAATATGGACTTGAGCTGACAGGACACCAGGCAGCGAAATACAGATCAACACATTCCTTCCACGTGCCCGGGATTTACACTTCCACAACACAGGAGAGCACAGAGCTGCAGAGTCACCGGCGCTGGCTGCCATGCTGGGGGACCCGCGCAGAGGGATAAGTCACCAAATACCGAGAACACAGTAAACCCGCACGCAGCACATCGGGTGCTGTTTAGAAAGAACACAGGGAGATATCGGGGTGCCTTTGAGACACACTGGGCAGTCACTTAAGGGAGAAGAAACGACAAGCTTCTCTTGTGGCCCTTTCCTACTTCACAGGAAGTGTCAATGTGTCGTCCTAAGCCCGCTATGAGAGCTTACTGCAGGCACAGTGGGGCTTACTTCTAGAAGTTCTGGAAGCTCTTTGGGCATCATGGTGAATAGGCGCTGGGATGCCATCATTGCCTGGGAGAGGGGAGGTTTTGAATTCTGTTCCCATCCTACCCTATTTCTCGGGAATGCCTTCCTGGCCTTTCCTGGGCTTCACTGGGCAGGGTGAGGGGTTTAGTGTTGGCTCTCCTGGACCATCTGGGCTTAGAGCTGAGGAATCCATGATTCTGTGGATTATGAGATCTCAAAAGCTCACCTTTGCAGGACTGGGCGCTGGAGGTAGCCAGGGGGTTGGCCTGGCATTACCAAGTGGCCGGAATGGCAGCTCCTTACATGCTATGGTTTGAGAGGGTCTAGCCCCGTTATCCTGTACAATAGCATTTCCCTAAGTCAAGAAGGCTTTTCCCCTTTTCATGAATCTATTAAAATGCAAATACATCGAGAGGTGTTGGAGAATAAAAGGACCATAGAGAAATGGGACCTAAGCTGGGTTTACGGTAGAGAGAAGTATGCATAGAGGTGAGGAGAGAGTCCTATAGGGAGGTGGGAAGGGCCAAAGACAAGCTTAACCAACTTGGCAACATGGCCCCTGATCTGACCTGTTGGTTGTGGTACGTACTTTTTCACAGGACATTAAACAATTACAAGTTGGTCCATAACCGTTAGGAAATTTTTACTATTGACACTGTAACATTAACATTACAAACTGAAGCATATTCTTAATATCCTTAGATGGATAGACCATCCTAAGATGGTCATAGCAAAAAGGCTACGGTCATAGCAAAAAGGCCCTTTAACACTGTTAAATAAACGAGGTCTTATCTAATCCCTTTTCATTTAGTTTAGAAGATTACCAACACAAAAGGGATCTCCAAAGAAGACAAAGCATACCACACATTGTCTCTGAAAAATATAGGCAACCAAGAAGAGGGGCTGACATTTAAGAATTAATCACGAACCCTGATTTCAGAATCATTCTGTTCAATAAAAAACCAACTAGTGGGCTTCCCTGGTGGCGCAGTGGTTGAGAGTCCGCCTGCCGATGCGGGGGATGCGGGTTCGTGCCCAGGTCCGGGAAGATCCCACGTGCCGCGGAGCGGCTGGGCCCGTGAGCCGTGGCCGCTGAGCCTGCGCGTCCAGAGCCTGTGCTCCGCAACGGGAGAGGCTGCAACGGTGAGAGGCCTGCGTACCGCAAAAAACCAACCAACCAAACAAACAAAAACCAACTAGTGACATTCATTTAGAAAGCTGGGGTGCAGATAGTTGTGGAGCAGCTCAGATCTCATATTGCACAAAAACCGCTCACTTACTTCCACATCTGTGAATTCAAGTGTTTTTCTACCATGGAGTTTAGTGCGAATCGAAAACGGTCCCATCTTCTATCAAACACATAGTACCCTCGTCCCATGAGGCGACTCCCGAATGAGCAAAACTGTGAGGGGGAAAACAAAAACCATTTTAATTTTGATTACAGGTTAATGAGCTAATATAAGCTCTACACAGAAAAATAACATTTGCATAAAAACACACAGGGGTACAGTTTTCCTCAAAATAAAGAAGCAAAATAGTACCGAAGCCAAAAATATTTCTGTGGTGCTGCAGTGTGAGCTCCTAGATTTTCTGCAGAACCTCACAGGACGACTCAACAATAGTGACATTCAGTCTTCTGTAGCATTGAGGGCTACCTTCTCTATACCTGGAATTGAGCCAGCATTTTAGGTTGAAAAACCAAACCAAACCAAACCCAAACCAACAGCAACCAGTAGCCGGGTAGTGTGTCAGCACCACGGGCTTGTCACAGCTGTCATCTTCACGGTAATGGAAACGGCTGGTCCTGAGCTTCTCCTGCCAGTGGGTCATACCGTTCCTACCTGTTGTCAGCGGAGCCGGCTCCCTCCCAGCTGGGCTGAACTCCCTCCTCTCCTGGTGCTGCCTCATCTCCTCTCCCATCGGCGAGTCCAGGCTGCCCTGGGACACACCACTGCCTCTGCGCCCACGCTTCTGCTGCCCCCTCGGCCTGCCTCCGGCTCCTTCTCTCTTCTCTCGGCCAAGTGCAATTCTCCCCTCCCTCAAGGCCCTAATTAAGACTCTCCTTTCCAGTGACCTTTATCTGACTCACCTTGCCGCTCTGAACTCCCACAGACACCTACACAGACTTCATTACATCCCACCTGGGAATCGCTACGTGGCTGTTTTACGCTATATTGAATGCTTCTGTGCCTGTCTTGACGATTATAAACGTATAAAGGTCAGGGACCCCCTTCTCTTCCTCCTCCTCAACATGAGGAGAGTAGAGATTTAGGCTGAAGGATGGATTACAGAGATAAGGTCCTACAAAGTGTTCAGAGCGAACTATCACACTTAAAACACGGGGCTGAAATATGGGCAGTTAGATGTTTGATAAACATCATTTAATGTTGATGTTAGGACAACCAGGCCAGCAGACAGAAATGTAAGAAGCGGCCTCTGAGAAGGTGACATTTGCCTGGTCAGAGCTCAGGCGAGTCTGCAAATATGACTCTATAACTCAGCTGCAGCTTTTCCCCCTCCCCCAGGCCTCTCCCAGCAGCTCCCTGGCCTCCATCCCAGACACAGTGCTGGCTTGGCACTCATTCCACAAATCCTTCCTGGAACCAGCCTTTGGAACAGTTCTTAGGAGGAAACGCAAGACCTTCCCTTTGTTTTGTTTCTGCTTATGTTCGGGGTGGGGTTACCCTAAAATCTTGCCTCCCATCAAATCTGGAAAAATTCTTTTCCGCACATTAAGGGCTTACCGGCCAAGTACTAAAACATACAAAGGGAGTTCTCCCGCGTGGAAGCCGGTCCCCAGCAGCATGTGGGAGCCGGTCCAGGTCCAGACATCTTTGCTTCTTTCATCTCCTTGCTAAAGACACCCTGAACAAGTGTTCATTACAAAAATTGATTTGACGTATCAGTTGGCCATGAGAGAAAGGACAAAGCAAAGAAACGAATCCATGGCCTTTCCATTTAAATCAGCAAAACATGAAGGGCACCCAAATCTGCCAGGCTCTGAGTTGAGCTAATCCACTGTAGCCTGGCAGCTTGTCATTTGGACAAAGATCTTGATGTGCTCCAGAGTCTGGCCTTCTGGTAGAGAGCCCTGTCTCCCTTTCAGACTTGGAAGCTGGAGGCCTCTTACTGTCTGTGCTACCTATGTCTCTAATTCAACACAGATGCAACGCTCAGTGCCCCAGAGGCTCCTGTCCTTGGTCGCCTATGATGCCCCAGGTAGGGCTGTAGATCCTCGCTGCACTGGCCACTGCGGCAGATCCTACTGGTTGCCGAGTTCATCAACTGCTACCCCACCCCCAGCTCTCCCTGCCTTTTCCTTGCTAACAGAACCACACTTTTGTTCTGATCTCTGACACGGAGCAGTGAGCAGCAAAGGTAGATCTCTTCCCAGAACCCTGGGATAAAATCATGGCAGGTTTCATTCTGTGTTACTACAATCCTATCCTTCTCTGCCACTGATTGGTATAGGGCTGGGCACATGACCTACTGCTGGTTGATGGAAGGGAAGGTCTGCTGGGGGTGCTCATAGGAAGATTTTTCCTCCCTAAGAAATGACATAAGATAGCATCTTAGAAGCAGACTCCCTTTCTGTTTGTCCCTTTCCCCCCTTTGTATAGTGCTACTGGGTGAGGATGTGATATTGGAACTCGAGCTGACACGTCCAGACTGTGCGTGAAAGGCAAAGAGGGTTGCAGAGATTCTCCCTCAGCAGCAGGACACTGAGGAGATGCTGAACCAAGCCTGGGAGCACTCACCTCTAGACTCCTTGCTATATGAGACAAGTAAATGACTGAAGTGCACACACTGTACGAATTGTTTTCTATTACTGGCCGTCAGAAGCATTCCTGACTGTGCCTATTTTTGTACCAGCCAAGAGGCAAAGTCTCAGGCTGTGCGTGAAGTAGAGGTCACCATCCTCCCCAGAAACAGGAAGTGAACTTGGCCTTCATTCATCACGCTGATAGAAGGGAGGAGGGACTCACTCTACCGTGATGCACGGTTGATTCCACCTACACAGTCCATGCCATCTTGGGACAGTCAAAACTAATCTTGCAGGGCTCAAGCTGGGAACAGAGCAAACCGGCTGTGGGGTCCGACGTTCCCAGCCTCCCTGAATTCGGCTCTGCGATGGAAGCACCAGGCAGTCCCTTCTTAAGTGCTCGTAGGGCAAACACAAACAAGCCTCCAGCTCATGCCTCCTTATACCACCCGCCTCGATTTCAATGACCTTCTGAATTGTTAAAGTGGATTCTTTCAAGGAACTGGGAAGAAACTGACCTTTTCATTAATCAACAATCACACGGACACGAAATGCTTCCTTCTTTCCTGCACACACACACACACACACACACACACACACACACACACACACTCAGTTCTGGTGCCATATCGTCACACCTACTAATAACAATAAAACTCAGAACCACCAGGGGAGCAAACCAGCCAGGACTGGCACCTGGAACACTGCTCAGAGACAGTTTCCAAGGCAGGTGAGCTAGACTAACTCTTGAAATCAGAGGCTCCCCGTGGACGGGCAAGGCAGGAAGGTCAGTTCCCCGTGCTCCTCTATAAACACCGTTTCTCAAGCATTATCTCTTCCAGGTGGACCACAAATACGCAGGTCTTTAAAGGATTAAAATCATATGGGAGCCCTTACCTTTCCTTCTGTGATTTTCAAGGGGATTTCTAAGGTAATCATTCAACCTCAGGGGAAGCCCTTTCGTAAAACACTGTCCCGGAGGCCTCTCCTCAGGAAGGATGCCATTGTAGGACACAGTCACCTAAATACTGCAAAGCACAGGGGGAAACAATGCCTGGATGGAAACAGAAGTAGGCCTACCGCAAGAGGTCTGGGGTGGTGGGTGGAGAAATGACAGTCTAATAACTTCTCGGATTCGTCGGCTCCGTCCATCTCCCCTTCATCACTTGACAGTCGGCTGGCGAGGTCACCTCCAGCTGGGGGTAGAGGGGGTTCCGGAGTGTAGCCACTGTGATTTGAAGATGTGCTGCTGCTTATGCTATTTGCAGATGATGGTCTAAGGGCAAGAGAGAGCAAAGAGAATAAACTTTTCTGAGGGAACAAGACCCACCCAGTTTCACGGAGCTCGGAAGGTAGACCAATTAGCCTTCCAGATACATTAAGGAAGGCGGATCAATGGCAAATCTGCACAAGGGGAAAATTCAGGCTGCGAAGGTGAGCAGCGACCAGCTCTCTACAGGTTGGAGCTGAGGCTCTGCCCTGCTTGAATTTGGGCATCAAGGACAACTCCAACAGTGTAAGAGGAAGAGAAAATACAAAAATAGAAACCAATGTGACAGAGAGTTAATTTCACTTAAAACTAATCTTCTAGAATTCACTTACAACTATTCATTCATCTGCATGTAAGTAATTTGTACTTGCCCTGCAGTTGCTTCTCTTTGAAAGTGGACCTGATGGGAAGATCAACCAGATAAATAAGTTCAAATCAATCAACAAAGTAGCAGTGATGACAAAAGACAGCCCTACACACATAGCTACTAAACTATGGCTTTATGAAATTGTTACCATACCGGCATGAAAAAGTGTTTTGTCCCAGCCATGGGGCCACAAGTTCCTTTCCCCACAGCCAAGCCTGTTTCTTAATATATCAAACCACATGTAGTTTAATTGTGTCTTCTGAGGATGATTGTTTCTGTTTAATTTTTGACAAGCCTCTAGACCCACAGGCTGGCATGGCTGACTCAACAGTAGGCGTTGAAGAAATATGTTTCTCAATGAAGGAATGAATGAATTCTATGTGTATAAACAATCCAACAGATCTCATCTAAATTATGGCTAAGCTTATAGAAAAGCAGCATCAGTCACAGTAAGAGGTGGCACTAATGCTTCCTGAGCAGTAAAGAGGAAAACGGAACATACACCTCAAGAGAAGAGTTAGAAGAACGGTCAAAGCCAGTCGTTAGTTGTTTTAACTGCTCTGCACCTTCATGAGGTGATTGACCAGGGAGAAAGAGTGGGTGAAAAAGAAGATTTGAGGGGAAAAAAAAATCAGGATCTGAAAAAAATGATAATAAATAAATAAATAAAAAGGTTTTCTGTGTTCTGCTTTGAAAGCTGCCCCTTCAAGTAACACGAAGCAGCTTTTACTCATGCATCTCCCTTCTCCCTCATTTTCACCCTGGATTCTTTGTTGTTTTGAAATCTTTCTAGGTGTCAAATACCTGAGTTCAAACCAGATCCCCAAAGCACAGTCATGTAAAAACAAAGCCACAAAGGTAGAAACAACCCAAATGTCCATCAACAGATGAATGGATAAACAAGACAGCTCTACAAACACAGATACTAAACTATGGCTTTATGAAATTGTTACCATACCATATATCCACACAATGCAATATTAAGTCTTAAAAAGAAAGGAAATTCTGGACTTCCCTGGTGGTGCAGTGGTTAAGAATCCGCCTGCCAGTGCAGGGGACAAGGGTTCAATCCCTGGTCCGGGAAGATCCCACGTGCCACAGAGCAACTAAGCCCATGCGCCACAATTACTGAGCCTGCACTCTAGAGCCCATGAGCCACAACTACTGAGCCCACAAGCCACAACTACTGAAGCCCGTGCACCTAGAGCCCGTGCTCCACAACAAGAGAAGCCACTGCAATGAGAAGCCTGCGCAGCACAATGAAGAGTAGCCCCCGCTTGCTGCAACTAGAGAAAGCCCGCGTGCAGCAACGAAGACCCAACACAGCCAAAAATAAGTAAATAAATAAATGTTCCTTTAAAAAAAACAAAGAAAAGAAAGGAAATTCTGACACCTGCTACAACATGGATGAACCTTGGGGGCGTGATGCTAAGTGAACTAAGCCCGTCACAAAGGACAATTACTGTGTGACACCGCTTGTACGAGGTACCTAGAGTAGTCAAATTCACAGGGACAAAAAGTAGAACAGTGGTCACCAGATGCTGGGAACAGGGAGTTAGTATTTAATGGTACAGAGCTCCAGTACTAGATGATGAAAAAGTTCTGGAGACGGCTGGTGGTGATGGTTGCACCACAACGTGAATGTACTTAATGCCACTAAACTGTACACTTAGAAATTAAAATAGTAAATTTCACGTATGCATACAATGCTACAAATAAAAAAAACCCACAAAACGCCACAAACAAGGCCACAGGTAGTTTTCCCATGTAATTATAACAACTCTGTTGGTATGATAATTTATTATTGACTATCACCTTCCCACGCTTATGAAAACAAAGATGCCATTCATTCTACACGTTAAAAGTCTATAGTCCTGGGCTTCCCTGGTGGTGCAGTGGTTGAGAGTCCGCCTGCCAATGCAGGGGACACGGGTTCGTGCCCCGGTCCGGGAGGATCCCACGTGCCGTGGAGCGGCTGGGCCTGTGAGCCATGGCCGCTGAGCCTGCGCTCCGCAACGGGAGAGGCCACAACAGTGAGAGGCCCATGTAACGCAAAAAAAACAAAAAAACAAAAGTCTATAGTCCAGAAAACACAACTCCCAGGTGCATTCCCTACTCTCCTGTGTCAGAAGGGACAACAGCACTGTTGCCTGTTTACAGCTGAAGACCCAAACGGTAAACCAATTTTGATAACATCAAAACATATAAAGAAAGAAAACAGCATTCGTAATCCTGCCACTCAATACCAAGTGTTACTTCCATTTTGATTTACATCCTTCCAGATCTCTTTACTGTGCGAACAGGCACATGCATTTTTTTTAAAAACATCTTTATTGGAGTATAATGGCTTTACAATGGTGTGTTAGTTTCTCTTTATAACAAAGTGAATCAGCTATACATATACATATATCCCCATATCTCCTCCCTCTTGCGTCTCCCTCCTACCCTCCCTATCCCACCCCTCTAGGTGGTCACAAAGCACCAAGCTGATCTCCCTGTGCTATGCGGCTGCTTCCCACTAGCTATCTATTTTACATTTAGTAGTGTAAGAACTGGATCACGTTGTACGTACTATTATGCTTCTTTTTTTAACTTAGTGATGTTGCAGAAATCTTTCCACGTATAGAAATCTATCATCATTTTAATATTCCCCAGTATAGTATTCCATTGGATGAACATATCATAATTTATTTAACTACTCTATTGATGGACATTGAAGTTGTTCCCATACTTTCTGGTAGACTCTTTTTGAAGCTTTCCCCACCATATTAGGACCTCCCTACCCTGCAGGAGATAAAAGCCGGATTTTGTTGTGTGATACTAGTATCATAGTTATAAAGGAAAAGATCTTTACTTTCTAAAGATGCATTTGGAAATTTAGGGTGAAATGCGAAGATATCTGCATTTTACTTCAGAACATATCAAAAACTGTAGATGGGGCTTCCGTGGTGGCACAGTGGTTAAGAATCCACCTGCCAATGCAGGGGACACGGGTTCGAGCCCTGGTCCAGGAAGATCCCACATGCCACAGAGCAACTAAGCCCGTGTGCCACAACTACTGAGCCTGTACTCTAGAGCCCGCGTGCCACAACTACTGAAGCCCGTGCGCCTAGAGCCCATGCTCTGCAACAAGAGAAGCCACCACAATGAGAAGCCCACGCACTGCAACAAAGAGTAGCCCCCGCTCGCCACAACTAGAGAGAGCACGCGTGCAGCAACGAAAACCCAATGCAGCCAAAATAAATAAATAAATAAATTTATAAAAAACGAACAAGAATGTAGATGAAGTCAACACAGTGGCAAAATATTAAAACTGTTAAAACTAGGTATGCAGGTATTCATTATACTATTCTATTTTTCTGTACATGGGGAAATTTTTATAACAAAAAGTAAAAAAGAAAGAGAAAAATAAAAGAAAGTGAGCTAGTAGTACAGGTATGTGCAAGAAAGTGGCTGAAGAATTTACCGTTAAATGGGGCAGATGGACTGAACACATTTATCTCCTCTGTCCCAAAATATTAAAATCATAGTAAAGGGATAATAAAGGCATTAGCTCTGAAAAACAAAGAGATCAACAGAACTGTGGTGATCATCATGGTGATGACATCCTAGTCTCCATTTAACCCCTTAAGTAATAATGGGAATCTCATTCATCTTGTTAATGATTGGTTTGGGAAAGTGCAAGAGAAATAAAAGAAAATGTATCTTTTTTTGCGATGGGGGAGCGGCTTTTGTAAAGATTTTTCTCACTTTTAAAAAGAGACACAAGGAGGGAATTCCCTGGCAGTCCAGTCATTAACACTCCTCGCTTTCACTGCAGGGGCCTGGGGTCGATCCCTGGTCCGGTAACTAAGATCCCGCAAGCCGCACAGTGTGGCCAAAAAACTTTTAAAAATTAAAAAATAATGGGAAAATGACCTTACTGTATAGCATAAGGAATATCAATATCCTGTGATAAACCATAATGAAAAAGAATATGAAAAAAATGTATATATATGTATAAGTGAGTCACTTTGCTGTCATTAACACAACATTGTAATTCAACTACACTTCAATAAAAAATAAATTTAGGGACTTCCCTGGTGGCACAGTGGTTAAGAATCTGCCTGCCAGTGCCGGGGACACGGGTTCGATTCCTGGTCTGGGAAGATCCCACATGCCGCGAAGCAAGTAAGCCCGTGTGCCACAACTACTGAGCCTGCGCGCCTAGAGCCTGTGCTCCACAGGAGAAGCCACTGCACTTCAGTGAAGAGTAGCCCTCGCTCTCTGCAACTAGAAAAAGCCCGTGGGTGTCAACGAACACCCAACACAGCCATAAATAAATAAATTTATTAAAAAAAAATTTAAAAAATGAGCAAAGGACTTGAATAGACATTTCTCAGAAAAGATATAGAAATGGTGCCAGCAATCACATGAAAAGATGTTCAACATCATCAGTCATTAGGGAAATGCAAATCAAAATCACAATGAGTTACCACTTCACACCCACTAGGACAACTATTGAAAAAAAAAAAAAAAGAGACACAAGGAAAAGGTGGTCTCCACCTTCATCTGGACCTTTTTCCTCTGGAAGTGCTGCAGCCATCTTGCTAATGACGTTGAAGATGAAGCCAAAAGATCGAAGAGGGTGGAATAAAAGAAAGCCACAGAAGGAGAGGCAGAAAGAAATCATAAAGATCAAATCAGAAATAAATAAAAGGAAATGAAGGAAACTATAGCAAAGATCAATAAAACTAAAAGCTGGTTCTTTGAGAAGATAAATAAAATTGATAAACCATTAGGCAGACTCATCAAGAAAAAAAGGGAGAAGACTCAAATCAACAGAATCAGAAATGCAAAAGGAGAAGCAACACCTGACACTGCAGAAATACAAAAGGTCATGAGAGATCACTACAAGCAACCATATGCCAACAAAATGGACAACCTGGAAGAAATGGACAAATTCTTAGAAATGCACAACCTTCCGAGACTGAACCAGGAAGAAATAGAAAATATGAACAGACCAATCACAAGCACTGAAATTGAAACTGTGATTAAAAATCTTCCAACAAAAGCCCAAGGCCAGATGGCTTCACAGGCGAATTCTATCAAACATTTAGAGAAGAGCTAACACCTATCTTTCTCAAACTCTTCCAAAATATAGCAGAGGGAAGAACACTCCCAAACTCACTCTATGAGGCCACCATCGCCCTGATACCAAAACCAGACAAAGATGTCACAAAGAAAGAAAACTACAGGCCAGTATCACTGATGAACACTGATGCAAAAATCCTCAACAAAATACTGGCAAACAGAATCCAACAGCACATTAAAAGGATCATACAACATGATCAAGTGGGGTTTACCCAGGAATGCAAGGATTCTTCAATATATGCAAATCAATCAATGTGATACACCATATTAACAAATTGAAGGAGAAAAAGCATATGATCATCTCAATAGATGCAGAGAAAGCTTTTGACAAAATTCAACACCCATTTATGATAAAAACCCTCCAGAAAGTAGACAGAGAGGGAACTTACCTCAACATAATAAAGGCCACATATGACAAACCCACAGCCAACATCGTCCTCAATGGTGAAAAACTGAAACCATTTCCACTAAGATCAGGAACAAGGCCCGGTTGCCCACTCTTACCACTATTATTCAACATAGTTTTGGAAGTTTTAGCCACAGCAATCAGAGAAGAAAAAGAAATAAAAGGAATCCAAATCAGAAAAAAAGAAGTAAAGCTGTCACTGTTTGCAGATGACATGATACTACACATAGAGAATCCTAAAGATGCTACCAGAAAACTACTAGAGCTAATCAATGAATTTGGTAAAGTAGCAGGATACAAAATTAATGCACAGAAATCTCTTGCATTCCTATACACTAATGATGAAAAATCTGAAAGTGAAATTAAGAAAATACTCCCATTTACCATTGCAACAAAAAGAATAAAATATCTAGGAATAAAGCTACCTAAGGAGAAAAAAGACCTGTATGCAGAAAATTATAAGACACTAATGAAAGAAATTAAAGATTATACAAATAGATGGAGAGATATACCACGTTCTTGGATTGGAAGAATCAACATTGTGAAAATGACTATACTACCCAAAGCAATCTACAGATTCAATGCAATTCCTATCAAGCTACCACTAGCATTTTTCACAGAACTAGAACAAAAAAATCTCACAATTTGTATGGAAACACAAAAGACCCCGAATAGCCAAAGCAATCTTGAGAAAGAAAAACAGAGCTGGAGGAATCAGGCTCCCTGACTTCAGACTATACTACAAAGCTACAGTAATAAAGACAGTATGGTACTGGCACAAAATCAGAAATATAGATCAATGGAACAGGATAGAAAGCCCAGAGATAAACCCACGGACATACTGTCCCCTCATTTTTTTTTTTTTTTGCGGTATGCGGGCCTCTCACTGTTGTGGCCTCTCCTGTTGTGGAGCACAGGCTCCGGACACGCAGGCTCAGTGGCCATGGCTCATGGGCCCAGCCGCTCCGTGGCATGTGGGAGCTTCCCGGACCAGGGCACGAACCCGTGTCCCCTGCATCGGCAGGCGGACTCTCAACCACTGCGCCACCAGGGAAGCCCTGTCACCTCATTTTTGATAGAGGAGGCAAGAATATACAGTAGAGAAAAGACAGCCTCTTCAATAAGTGATGCTGGGAAAACTGGACAGCTACATGTAAAAGAATGAAATTAGAACACTTCCTAACACCATACACAAAAATAAACTCAAAGTGGATTAAAGACCTAAATGTAAGGCCAGACACCATTAAACTCTTAAAGGAAAACATAGGCAGAACACTCCATGACATAAATCACAGCAAGATCTTTTTTGACCCACCTCCTGGAGAAATGGAAATAAAAACAAAAATAAACAAATGGGACCTAATGAAACTGAAAAGCTTTTGCACAGCAAAGGAAACCATAAACAAGATGAAAAGACGGCCCTCAGAATGGGAGAAAATATTTGCAAATGAAGCAGCTGACAAAGGATTAATCTCCAAAATTTACAGGCAGCTCATGCAGCTCCGTATCAAAGAAACAAACAACCCAATCCAAAAGTGGGCAGAAGACCTAAGTAGACATTTCTCCAAAGAAGACATACAGATTGCCAACAAACACATGAAAGAATGCTCAACATCATTAATCATTAGAGAAATGCAAATCAAAACTACAATGAGATATCATCTCACACCGGTCAGAATGGCTATCATCAAAAAATCTACAAACAATAAATGCTGGAGAGGGTGTGGAGAAAAGGGAACCCTCTTGCACTGTTGGTGGGAATGTAAATTGATACAGCCATTATGGAGAACAGTATGCAGGTTCCTTAAAAAACTAAAAATAGAACTACCATAAAACCTAGCAATCCCACTACTTGGCATATACCCTGAGAAAACCATAATTCAAAAAGAGTCATGTACCACAATGTTCATTGCAGCTCTATTTACAATAGCCAGGACATGGAAGCAACCTGTGTCCATCAACAGATGAATGGATAAAGAAGATGTGGCACATATATACAATGAAATATTACTCAGCCATAAAAAGAAACGAAATTGAGTTATTTGTAGTGAGGTGGATGGACCTAGAGACTGTCACACAGAGTGAAGTAAGTCAGAAAGAGAAAAACAAATACCGTATGCTAACACATATATATGGAATCTAAGGGGGAAAAAAAATGGTCATGAAGAACCTAGGGGCAAGACGGGAATAAAGACGCAGACCTACTAGAGAATGGACTTGAGGATATGGGGAAGGGGAAGGGGAAGCTGGGACAAAGTGAGAGAATGGCATGAACATGTATACACTACCAAATGTAAAATAGATAGCTAGTGGGAAGCAGCCGCATAGCACAGGGGGATCAGCTCAGTGCTTTGTGACCACCTAGAGGGGTGGGATAGGGAAGGTGGGAGGGAGGGAGCTGCAAGAGGGAAGAGATATGGGGATATATGTATAACTGATTCAGTTTGTTATAAAGCAGAAACTAACACACCATTGTAAAGCAATTATACTCCAATAAAGAAAAAAAAAAAGACTAGGTTACTAAAAAAAAAAAACAAAACAAAACAAAAAAGAAGGAGAGCCAACCCCTGATCTTTGGGGACTGGTGCCCTTTCACCTCTGGACTTCTTGTCACCAGTGGTAAGAAATTTCCTAATTATTGAAGTGGTTAGTAAGCAAGATTTTCTGCTACTTGCACCTGAAGTGTCCCAACAAGTGTGAACAAGAGATTTTAACCTATTTTTAGAAGACAGACTGTGGCTGGAGAGTGTTAACTGATGGGAAAGGAGCTGACCTACCACAGAACCTTGAGAAGCAGGGCACCTGGAGCAGCTAGAGCTGCACAAGTCATGGGTGAGGTGAGGACTAAACATAGCGAGAGAGCTGAAAGGCTCAGTATTCTGTCGTTGGACCCGCAGGTCATCACTACTACCTCACACGGTCACATGACTTACCACTGACCCTGCCAGCCCCCTCGTCCTCCAGTCAAAAAGAGGAAATGAACCAGAGAGACTCCAGACGTGGGGCCCCCAGGCTCAGCAGAGACCAGGAGGGGGCACAGGGCTAAAAACAGGAGGACTGTGGGCTGCCCCTGGTCAGATCCTTAGTTGGCACTGCCAGAATGCCTACTGCCAGGTACATCAGCAGGCAGGATTCTTCCCTCAGGAAACTGAATGGCCCCGGAGAAAAGGCTTCCACAGCTTGCCTTTGGGAATATTCCAACAAAAGGCTGACCTTTTGGTTGATAGTCCCACATAGACCTCCAATGAGCCTGTTAGAGCCTCTCTTTTAAATATGAATGGTTAGAGATAACCAAACATTCCCGGAACATCTCCAACATGAGCTCACCAACCAAACATCAAACACATGAACACATATATGAAACAAACTTGGGGGAAATGAAGATAAAGGAAGAAAAGAGGAGGGGCTTCCCTGGAGATCCAGTGGTTAAGACTCTGTCCTTCCACTGCAGGGGGTGTGGGTTTGATTCCTGGTTGGGGAACTAAGATCCCGCATGCCCATAAAAAGAACCAGATCCTAAAATTTAACAAGTAAATCGTAAACTATTTAATGTACAGTTTTGAAGAGTAAAGTAAAAAAATCTTTTAGAAAGTGGAACAAGAGATTGAGAGACAACAGGAGAAAAGAGGTAAGAGGATGAAGAGGTCAGAGCAAATGATCCAACATCCAACTAACAGGAGGTTAAGAAAGAGAATAAAGACATAGTGGGGAGAAAACTATTTAGCATGTAACATGGGAAAATATCCCAGAAACAGGTGTTTCCAGGTTGAAAGGATCTACTGAGTACCTAGTACAATGAATGAAAAAAGACCTACATCAAGGGGGATCCCTGGGAAATTTCAGAGCCCCATGCTTCAGCAATTAAACATGGAATCAGAATGTTATTAAACTTCTCAATAAAAACCTTCGATACCAGAAGCCAATGGAAAAATTGTCTTCAATCTTCTGT
>NW_006796766.1:599203-612379 GCF_000442215.2 Lipotes vexillifer | reverse complement strand
GGAAATACTTCTCAATCCAGTTGTATACTCAGAGAGATGATCAATTAAGTGTGAGGGTAGAATAAAAACATTTTCAGGTGTATAAGGATTCTAAAAATTGACCTCCCATGTCCCTTTTCACAGGAAGCTAATGGAGAAGATACTCCATCAAATAAAGGAGCAAAACCAAGAGAGAAGGTGGCAATGGGATCCAGGAAACAGGTGCTCCAACACAGAGACGGTCAACGGAGTTCCAGGATGGTAAGAACTACTGTTTTTCACTCTAACCCTTTTAGTACTATTTAGTTTTTGAACTATGTGTCTCTACTATGTTGATTTACAAAAAAGAAGTTTCGTTAAGAAAAAAAAAATTTAGAAGAGTTGAAACACTCAATAGTACGTTCCAGTCGCCAGACAAAAGAGCGGAGACGAGGGGAGGAGAATCGTGGAGAGTAAAGCTGAGCGTGAAACCTGCGAGCTGCAGGGCTTCCCTGGTGGCGCAGTGGTTGGGAGTCCGCCTGCCGATGCAGGGGACACGGGTTCGTGCCCCGGTCCGGGAGGATCCCACGTGCCGCGGAGCGGCTGGGCCCGTGGGCCATGGCCGCTGGGCCTGCGCGTCCGGAGTCTGTGCTCCGCAACGGGAGAGGCCACAGCAGTGAGAGGCCCGCGTACCGCAAAAAAAAAAACAAAAAAAACCCTGCGAGCTGCAGAGCAGAATCAGCTCTGAGAACCAAGACAGAAACATGAAGGAAGGACGCCGGGCACATGTGCGCATGTGCACAACGGGAAGGAGCTCTGGATCTCCTCGTCTTTAGACTTGTGTCACTCAGGACGTGGGCACCCTCCTGGTGATGACGGAACGGCGGATGCTTTCAAGACCTCCTCCCAGCTCTGATCACTGCCCTCCAGGGTGGAACCCGGAGGGATGGAGTGAGCTGGGACCAGCTTGCGTCTCAAAAAAGCCAAGGCTTGGAGAGGATGATGGGGAATTGGGCAGCTGGCCAAGAGAAAGTGTGGGAAATGTCTCGCAAGTGTTAAGCTGCTGTCCAACCTTTCTTCCTCAGCACTACATAACCCCTCACCCCTCCACTTACCAGTCTGGTCTAAAGACAGTGCATGTGATGATGGTCCCTGTCCAGTTACACCCAGAGAAACTTAAAGTCCCCTAACCCCCGCCACTTTGAGAAAGCACGAGCAAAACAACTGACCTTAACTGAGTCCTTACTGCAGGTAGGCACGTCACATACCTTTTCTCATTGGAGCTACCCACTGCCTTAGGTGCGCATAACTATGACCTACATTTCTCAGATGAGGACATTGGTTGCCAAGCTAATAAAAAGTGGAAATGAGACTGGGCTCTGCCTGCTTGACTTCAAAGGCCCCCCTGTTGAGAAATGAGTAGGAAAAGCCCAGGGACAAACATAAGTCAAGAAGAGAAATGGCTTCCACTTTGGCGATTACACTATGTAATGAGGTAGCTTTCACTCCAGACTCACCTCTGCCCTTTTTCAGGTATCCCGGACCTTCTGCGTCTTTCCCTGCCACCCTTGTCAGTCTTAGATTCATTGGCATTTGCCATTTTATACTTTAAGGGGAGATGTGTGAGCATCTATGAGACAGAGGGGAATGTGCCCAGATCTTGGCAGCACTGACCTCCACAGCTGACCCTTCCTCCCTCTGCTGCCCCCCTTCCCCGAACCCCCGTGCCTTTCCAACAGAGTCCTGATGGCTTTGGTTGGCCTGGTCATTCATAGCCCTTGGGCTCTGTGGGGCAAATAATGTGTTTCCTTAGAGGTGGGGGCAAAGAAACAGAGCATACTGGTATGTTATCCAAGGGGCCCCAGGTTGAAGGACAGAGGCCAGGTGAATGGAAATCAGGTAGCACTGAGGCTCCCACTGCTTTCCCATTGACTACCACTGCCCCCTACTACCAGCTACCATGTACTGAGTGCTTATGATGAGCTTGGTATTTTATCTCACTTAATTCTCCTTAGCTCTGTTTGACAGTTGAGCAATTTGAGGCCAGAGAGGTTGAGAGACATGGCTACGTTCACCTAGTTAGCAGACAAGGAGTTGAGCCTTGCACTTCCAATTCTGTTCCAACCCTTGCTAGCTAACTTTCACTTTTCCAATCCTAGACCCAAGTCCCTCTTTTAGGAACCCCTGACAAGGATGGGTTGCAACACAAAAATATGGCAACTGGAATATTTTCAAGGTTACCAAAATGATATTTAAGATATAAATTCACACGCTGTTAGCATTTCCTACAAGAGAAATTCACGACTGGGAAGGGATAACCATAATTCCATTCATGTGTGACAATTTTTTTTTGGCCAATTATAGATAATGAGTGTGACTGAAACATCTATTATATTTACATCATTAATATGAGGGAAATAACTGCTTTAAGTCTTATGTGGGTATGTTTACTTCTGATCATGCTTTTTCTTTTCTTTCTTTTTTTTTTTTTTGGCGGTATGCAAAAAAAAGGCCACTGTTGGGGCCTCTCCCGTTGCGGAGCACAGGCTCCGGACGCACCGGCTCAGCGGCCATGGCTCACGGGCCCAGCCGCTCCGCGGCACGTGGGATCCTCCCAGACCGGCATGTGGGATCTTCCCAAACCGGGGCACGAACCCGCGTCCCCTGCATCAGCAGGCGGACTCTCAACCACTGCGCCACCAGGGAAGCCCTGATCATGCTTTTTCGATCTCTGATGGCATGGGGTCTCGTGTGAACCTAAAACAACTGAAAAAGGACGTTATTTCCCACTAACTGTGGAACAGAGTTCACCCCTGAGTTTTCTGGTGCCTTGAAAGCGTCCTCAAAAATTATTCTCTTACCAACATTTGTAACGTGCTCCTTGGCCTCCCCTTTTCCTTTAGAGACATTCTTTTCTGCCGATTAACCTCACCCTCTCTCTTTCTTCTATTTCCCTAAAAGAACATAAACACCTGGCATTTCTCTATTGACAAACATTCCCCTGAAAATTAAACCAAAAAAGGAAAAGAAAGAAGCAGCTCTTAAGGCTCCACTGTTGCCTGTTTCATTTTTTAACGGCTGCCCCCAGCTTCTCTGTTAAGCCAGGTACCACTGCTTGGGTGCGAGTGCCTGCATCAGTCAAAATCGATGGAGAAATGTATAATAAAAGAGTTTTCAAACTGGGGTTCCCTGGAGTCCTTGGGGAAGCTGAGGTGATCCCTTGGATGGGCTGGGGGACAGTGGGTTCTGGGTACACGTGCGATGAGAGCAGGGCTGAGCGGGCTTCAGGCGGAGGCAGGTCTGCTTTTATATCGGGTACCATGTAAGGTTCTGTGGGGACAAAAAAGTCCCATCGCCACCAAGAAGTTTGAAAGCTACTGTATATAGAACTGAAGCCCCTTCCAGAAGTTTGGAGCAGAACTGTGTCCCCAAGGGTAATATCCTTCACCAACATCTGGCATTACAGTGAGAAATTATAAAACGATCTTGGAAAATGAGGGGTGGCAAGGACAGTGGAATCGGATGACGACAATGGTTATGATGATGGAGATGTGTGGGTGGTGACTCCATCTGACTCCATCTGACTCCATCCCCCCAGATGCCTGAGGCTGAGCTTGGTGATTCCAAGGGAGGGGCTCCAGCTGCCAAACTGGTCAGGCTTGCACCAAAGTGTAAGGCATGAGAGATCCTGGTAGGTCAGTAACAACTGTCATCAAATATTTGCTTTTGCTTTAAAAATAAATTCCTTCCCCTTCTTTTGTAACTATATTCTCTCTCTCTCTTTTTTTTTGTAACTATATTCTCTTAATGCCTACTTGCTGATTGGACAATTACTCTTTGAGACTCACAGTGTGTGCATTAAAAATCATCAGAGGGGACTTCCCTGGTGGCGCAGTTGTTAAGAATCCGCCTGCCAATGCAGGGGACACGGGTTCGAGCCCTGGTCCAGGAAGATCCTACATGCTGCAGAGCAACTAAGCCCGTGCACCACAACTACTGAGCCTGTGCTCTAGAGCCCGCGAGCCACAACTACTGAGCCTGCGTGCCACAACTACTGAAGCCCGTGCGCCTAGAGCCCGTGCTCCGCAACAAGAGAAGCCACTGCAATGAGACGCCCGTGCACCGCAACAAAGAGTAGCCCCCGCTCGTTGCAACCAGAGAAAGCCCGTGTACAGCAAAGAAGGCCCAACACAGCCAAAAAAACCAAAAATCATCAGAGGATACTAATATCTGCACTTATATTGTGTTATTACTGTTTCCTTTTTATGATGCTATGGATATTCGAGTCTCATCTCCTAAACTCCAAATTCTTGAAAAGCAGGATCTAGTTTCATTCATCTCTGTGCCCCTGCCTGAGAGTACCTAACACAGTACCTTGCTTATGGAGCAAGCACTCAATAAATATTTTTGAATGAGGGTTACCTGTCCTATCACCTGGAAATCGGTCTGTGGCTCATTATGGCACTCCACTGCCTGTCAAAACACACATACATGGATTTTCAACCCACGTGGAATTTTTTTCTCCCTCCCTCTTTTTTTTGGCCATGCTGCGTGGCATGTGGGATCTTAGCTCCCCAAGCAGGGATCGAACCCGTGCCCCCTGCAGTGGCAGCTTGGAATCCTAACCACTGGACTGCCAGGGAATTCCCCCAGGTGGGTTTTGTTTTCTATTCTTTCCTTTCTGTCCAGGACGACCAAATAAAACCTCAAAGAGGTGGCTCAGCTTTCTTGGTATGGAGGGAAATGTAAGGACAGACAGCCCTGTCACAGCAATTTTCCCTTTACCCTGACCATTGGAGAGTTGTGGAAAAAATTCACAAAATATCATGGCAAGTGGGCTCCTAAGCTGTGCTGACTACCCATCCCCCCAGGCTTCCCCCACTCTCTGCTCCAGGAATCTTCAACTAATCTAAAAACTCAGGTGACCAGGAAGTTGCCTGGTGGTTGAGTGTCATCCTTTCAGCTATTTATTTCTAGCTGACTCTTACTCCGTGAAAACACATCCTGTCGGATATAGGTCTGCTATGGAGGATGACAATCACGGCAACGATGACCATGGTGAGGATGACAACGGTGACAGCAGTAACATCCACTGAACGCTACGTGGCAGGCACTGGGCTGAGCCCCTCATGCCCATTCTCTCCTTTCAACTTCACAACCACCTCCCCAGGTAGGACGATAACGACTCCCATTTCACACGTGATCCGACCACATACGACCCAGCCAGGCAGGGTCACTTGACCACGGACTCAAGGCTTCTATCGCCCAGGTGCGACTTACCTAGGAAGCACAGAGTTAGGTGGCCTGGATTTTGCAGGGGATGCGACTTTAGGTTCTGGGCCCAAGCTCCCTGAAGATCCCGGCAGCGAGTCCTGCGCTGGCCCGGATGGGTTTGGAAGTGCTTCCCTTGCCGAAGTCAGGAGATGCTCTTTATCTTTAACTTCTTTTTCCCGGGACTTGGCTTTGTGTTCCGCCAGAAGGAGGTCAAATTGCTTTTTCCGGCCTGGGACTGCCCTCCGATGGCTTAGTGAGTGAGTCTGAGGAGAAGAGAGACGGAAAGCACAGCCTCTTTGATCAGCACATAAACCTGCTTCCCCAGGCCCTCCATTTCAGAAACAGCAATTCATGGGAATTTAGAGGTGCTTGAAAAGTCAACTTCAAGGCAACAGCTCCTGTTCTGTGGCTGGGAAGAGGCAGAGACCACACAAAACGCAACCGTGCCCTACGCTCCTGGCGTTAAGAAGCCAAAGCTTCCTCCAAAAAATGGCATAAGATGACGAGCTTCAGCGCAGAACCCATGAGAACCTCTCTGATGAAAGGCAACGGTGAGGGCGTGCTGGAGTTAATCCAGGTGCAGGTGGGAGGCTTGCTTTGGCCCAGACACACAGAGCCACCAAGCAGAGAGGGCCACAGCCTCCTTCCCAAGAGGCACTGGCAGTTCAGTATGAAATACGGGGCTGGGGGCCACCCACTGGCGGCCGCCTTGGGTCAGCTGTCCCCTGGCCACCCCGCTGTGGCTGGAGCAGGGGCACGGCGGCTCGTCCTCCCCTCCGGGGCTGCCTTTCAGGGCGCTGCCACCGCCGCCGCGCTGCTCCTGCATACATTAAAACGTAGCAGGGTTTAGAACCGCCTGTGAGTGCCTATAAATACAATTTACTGTCTGGCCTCACAAGTAACAGGGGAAGCCTATTTTTTTTTTTTTTTTTCCCTTCTTAAAAAGCCAGCCAGCTTGAGGCAGGCGCTCTGCTACCATGGAAGAGAAGAAAGCATTTCCCTTACAAAGAACAGCTGGGGGTCATGTCGAGGCTCCACACCCTGCCGTGTGCAGAGAGTGGCATGCAAACATTTCGACAAAGGCCCCAGCGAGAGCAGGAAGTATTTTTTATGGAAAGAGAAATACCTTGCAGGTGAGGGATCTTGTGCAAGGTTTCTTTGTCTCGGGATCCAATACTCCACAGTGTTTATTTGGGTCAAATTCTCTCTCTGGTTTAAGAAACAAACAAAAAATATAAGAAAAAAGGAGACTAAATAGGATTTGGCATTAAGACCACATTTTTAAAAAAATGCACATTTGCACCAACAAGTGAGACATTGTCAGGCAATCTGGTTTTTTTTGGTTTGTTTTTTTTTTCCAACCGGCTGCTAAAATGCTTCCAGAACCGCTGGGGGAAGATGGCGCTCCCCTCTGAACCCAAGAATTCCCAAGTCCAGCGGGAGGCGGTAGGGATCGGAATGCACAAGGGAATGGGGGGTGGGGGGGTGGGCAGCGGAGGGAAAGGAGCCAGTTGCTCTCACACTTTCACTCCGGTACCTTTGGGCAGAGGTGGCTGCAGACCAGGGAGAACCACCTGAGGCCCAAGGGCCACTTTTTTCCCCGGGGTAGCTCCAAGAATACATCACCCACCCCTTCTTGCCCGGCCTCCCTAATAGTTTTAGCCATTTAAGTGGGAGATTATTCCTCGACATGTCAGTGTGACCTGCCTCTCTCAACGCTTTGCAAAGTCCTCGGCACGAGGCTTTCCAACGCAGCCTTGCTGGCTAGAAAAATCATTTCCCGGATTCAGGAACATATAGGCAGGGGCAGGGGCAGGTATGGGCTTTACACTGGGGCTGAACCTGAAGGTGCAGAGAGGGCAGGGCCTGTTAGTGTCACAGTCGCTCTGCCCCTGGACTGAGGCCTGATGCTCCAGATGGGAATAAGCCAGGTCCCTCGGGGACCTGCTGAGGGAGGCGGGCTTTCCCCAGATCCTGCCTTCCCGCTGGACTCCTGACGGCTCATGTTGGGGTTACTTCTAAGGAATCTGCTCTTTTTACGCCCATTCTGGACCCTTCACCCCTTCTGGATTACAAGAATGCTCTCCTCTCCTGGAGAACGAGGGGATGTGCGGCAATAAGGACCCTGCAGGCTTCAAAGTTCCACCTCTTGATGACCTGTGCCATTTCTGGAAGGCACCCAACGAACACCTAAGTCCTGCAGGGCAGGAATGACATAGCTCTTCTGAGCATCCAGGGAGACGGGCAGCAGCATTGGCGGCTGGGTGGATGGGTGCGCGGGGGGTGTACATATACTTGGTGGAACGTCTCCGTAAGGGCCTCCAATGGCTGCGAGCTAAACAGAGGTTACCTGAACTTGGTGGAGTAAAAGCTCTGACCATAATAAACGAATGCATCCTATTTTTAAAAGAAGGTTTGGGAGCTGTGGGGAGGTTGCGACAGTGGTGATGATGACGTTTGCAATAAAACCGTTCTCATATCCAAGACAGATTTCCTGGTTGACTATCAAAATGCATCCTGCCTCTTTCTTTTGCTTTTGCCTTCTTTCTCTAAGCTTCATTTTTAAGAAAAGAAAACTGCTAGGCCTGGAGATGTTCGCTTCCTACGAGCCCTCTCTGCCCACCGAGGAGGGTCTGGGTGCCAGGCTGAAGGCCGCCTGGTGTTAAGTTCTTTCCCTTGGGCCTGGCGGAGTCAGACCCGTGCCCAGATCCACACCGGCACTCGTGCTGGCCTGGAACTGAGCAGGTTGTTTGGCTCGGGGTAGGAGCTGGCTGCCAAATGTGAAAGTGAGAGAGAAATAGCAAAAGACCCAATGAGACAAAACCACCAACAAAATGCAAAATCCCCAAACACACAAAAAATGCCCGACCAGCTTCCGACTAAGGTGCCGGCTGGAAGCCATGGTCACACTTCTGCCAGGAGGAAGAAGCCGGCCTCACTGCGCCCAGCCAGGCCTATTGGATTGCCCCCTCTGCAGAGTGAAGATGAACTTTCCCTGCAGGGAGACAGCCAGGAGCGGGGGGCTCCGTCCACACAGTGAGGCCCCCGCCCTCAAGAGAGCGCCGGGCTCTCTGCCTTTCTTTCTGGACAGCGGGTGGAAAGGACATGGAGAGATTTTCAGGGTAAAATAACTGTGTCATTTGAATACTTTGGGCCTGAGGTACTTTTAAGAAGTAAACTTTTTAAAAGTGACAGATGTAAGATAAGAGAAACTGAAACACAGATAAACACAAAGTACAAAATGAAAATGACCCACAATTCTCGGGGCGCTTAGGAATTATGCTCATACCAGAGGACATAGCTTCACTCTCACAGGGCAGCTTACCCTGTACGGTGGACCCATGAACAACGTGGGTTTGAACTGTGCAGGTCCACTTACACGCGGATCTTTCGCAATAGCACATACTGTAGTTCTACATGATTGGAGGTTGGCTGAATCCGCAAATACAGAGGAACTGCAGATACGGAGGGCCAACTAGAGATTATACAGGGATTTTTGACCGCGTGGAGGGTTGGCACCCCTAATCCCTGCGCTGTTCAAGGGTCAACTGTATTTTGTTTTTTCTGGTTGACATTTGATAAATGCCCAGAGTGTGTGAGAAGTTATAAAGTTTATAGCTTTTCTTGGTCTTTTAGAGAAAGTAAAACTGCCGGATTTCCTTCTACAACAATCCCAAAGCAACTATCACCCACCTGGGGGCCCCTAAGCGCAACCATTGTCTTAAGGACTGGCCGTGTGCACCTTTCTGGGTACCCTGAGGTACTCAGGCAACCAAGTAGATCAGAGAGAGACCCTTCAACGCCCCATCTGCTGTGCCAGTCCAAGCGCTCCCAGATGGCAATTCCAATCTGCTTATGTGGGAAAGGCAGGTGCAGCCCCAGACCACAGAATCAACCTGGAAACCAACGAGACCAAAGGATGGAGATGGGCAGACAACACCAAGGCGACTGTCCCAAGCCTGCCCTGAGCTACTGGGAGATATCACGGTGGATTGCCCGACTCTGCTTTCCGGAACCCAGGGGCAGTTCGGCCTGTCAGTGTGAGGACAAGACCCTCCGAATCCACAGACTGCTGAGGGGTTGCAGAGCCTCCTGCCTTGGGGTCACTAAGGTAACTGCTGCTCAGGGCTGAGCTGATCGAGGTACCGCATCTGGCCCGGGATTAAGAGAACCAGTTCTCCCCTGTATTTTTAGGGGCGGGGGAGGTTCCTGTTTGCAGGTAAACTCCGTGTCTCCCTTAAAACGAAACAGACCTGCTTAATGATAAGAAAGCATCACTCCCTCGCTCTGGACGCAACTCAACTGCAATCTGATCACGAGCCAGACTCGAAGGACACAGACACGTACCTGAAAGTCTCCTGTAAGGCTTGTTGTTGTTTTTGGTGCCATTTTGGTGTTTCTTGTCTATGGTGGCAGACAAAATTCCTTTGCCATTTAAGATCTTCTCTGGGGAAGGTGGCACTGACTTGGACATCAAGACCGGCTTAATGACAGGTGGGGTGGAGACGGCAGAGGATGAGGTGGAGCAGAAAGTGACCGCAGTAGTGGTTGCAGAGTTCATTTTGACATTGGCACCATCTGCCTTCACTAGGTTAGGAATTTTCTCTAAACTGACTACGGGAACCGGAACACTGAAAAATAAATGAACAAACACACACAATTGCCTTCTTTGATTCATCTGGTCTGCTGAGAAGATATGCCTGCTTATCATTATCAGGACACTTCCTTATCACTTATTTATACTCCTCCTATAGGAGAGCAGCAGGATTCCAGTTCTGACGGGAGGGAGACGCACGCCTTGGAAAGGACCAATAGCGGGTGTGAGGCTGGCACAGCGCCAGGGATGGCATCAGAACTGATTACCTCCTGGACCGGTTGTTCCCCGTAGATCCTGCAGCTCCCCCTTTCTCAGTCCCTTTAGTCGGCAGTCTCCGAGACAGCACCTTGGGCAGAACAAGGCGCCTGCTGTGAAGCTCAGGAAGCGATGCTGTCTGTCCACGAAGGCCGTTGTGCCACGGAGCCGTGTGCTGAATCACGCCCCCTCCCCCCCACTGCTGCTCGGCTGGTCTCCCACCCAGGCGATCGGGCCTGACATCTGTTTAGCTCGGAGCTCATACAACACGGAGGCATGGCTGCGGGCCAGCATGCCACGCTATACACTGTCAGAGGACTTTTGGATCACTCATATCCCAGGGATGGGCTCAAATTGAGTGAGCCGCCATGGAACATTATCTAATATTCCATTTTAGGCAGCTGGTTATGTAAATAGGCAATTCTCAAGGCTGGCAGGTGAGAGGATGAATTTTAAGAAGACAGAGCACAAAGGTGTATGTGTTTGCTCTTCAGAGTCTGTCACCTTAGCCCCACTTCCCTGCCATTTCTCCTGTAACGGATATGCATTTGATTTCTGTGCATTTCATGCTGGATGACCCTGTGCCTGGGGGGCGGTGGAGAACTCTGTCTTGGGGTCTGAAAAGATGAGATAAGATGAAAAAGCTTTGTTTTGGTTCCTGAACTAGATTCCCTTTCCTCCTTGCAGGGGGGCAGAATGTGAACAACTTCAGGCCCCCAAGTCATTTCTGAGCTGAGAGTGAAGCCAACTTAGCTATCTGAATGCCCAATGGGCTAGAAGAGGGCTTAGACATGCCTGCAGACAATGGAGGACATGAAAGACAGGCTGGTTTTGCAGGTGAGGAGTCTTATCTGCCCACATGGCTGGCTGGCTCTCCCTTCCCTAAGATTCATTCACAGATCATTTCTTTGATCAAATTTGTTCATGAAATTATTTCAGCAACCCCTCAGCCCCTGCCCCTTTGCTGACTTTAGAACAGGATCCCACATGTTATTTATAGGCCTTTGCCAGTGAGAAGGGCACTCAGGAGTGGAGCACAATGCTCCCAGACTTGAGACTTCACCCCAGGACCATGTGCTTTCTTGGCCCGGGGAAGCGTGGGGTGGGACTTCAAGTCCCACGTGAGGGGAAACTGGAACAGTGGTTTTTAGTTAGACACCAAGTCACTGACAGTTCAGCCTTTGATGAGTGTTTCAATCACCGAGATATAGCTGCACTGCTGCTACTTTCTAGTTAATGGCAATTCTCAAAGCACTCCCCTATCGCTAAAGAAGAGCACAAGAAGCCCTTGAAAAGTCAGCACACTGAGAAGCTGCAAAGATATTACCTGGTGAAATTAGTGCTGCATTCCTGATTTCTTCCAAATGGTAAAAAATGCAAAGCCATGGGATATGGAATTCATCCAGGCTCATTCCTTCACTCAATTTTAAAAGACACAAATTATAGAAACCAGAGTGGCAAAGAGATATTTGTACACTTTGTTCATAGCATTATTTACAGTGGCCAAAAGGTGGAAGCAACCTAAATGTCCACTGATAGATAAATGGATAAACAAAATGTGGTGTATATATATACAATGGAATATTATTCAGCCTTAAAAAGGAAGGAAGTTCTGACACATGGATAAACACTGAGGACATTATGTTAAGTGAAATAGGCAAGTCAGAAAAAGGTGAATACTGTATGATTCCACTTGTATGAGGCACCTAGAGTGGTCAAGTTCATAGAGACAGAAAGGAGAATGGTGGTTGCAGGGGAGTATCCAGTTTAGCGATACTGTTTAGCGGATATTGAGTTGCCGTTTTGCAAAAAGCTGAAGAGTCCTGGAGATCGGCTGCACAACAATGTGAATGTACTTAATACTCCTAAACTGTACTTTAAACATGGTTAACGTGGGAAATTTTGTTACGTGGATTTTACTATAGTTAAAAAAAACATTTTAATGTACAAACCAAAAAAAAAAAAAAAAAAATCCCACAAATTACAAACTCATGTAACTTAAATTATACTTCAATATCCTGACTTTAAAAATGCATAAGAGCCTGCTTAAAAAGCTCATGTTGATTTATCTGTCACTCTTGTTTTGACCTGCAGACTTTTATTTCTTTAGAAAAAAGTTAAACTTCAAGTGCTGATGTGAACACGTGGACTAGTAGCCAGGTGAGAAGATTCTCTAGCACGTGTGTGGCCTCCCCTCATATAGTTCCTTGCGAAGCCAAGTGAGCTCAGGAAAGGAAATTAGGACCTTCACGCTCCAGATCCAGCTCTTGTCCCATGAGCCGGTCTGAGTTGCATGCTGAGTACTCATGAGCTTAGCAGACAGAGATATGATGTTGGGATAGAATGATCCAGAGCAATTAGACCAACTGAAACAAATTTAAAAACCGGGTCAAGTGGTCCTCGGATGCTCACAGTACAGCCTGCGTTTCTGCCCTGAAGTCACGGTCCAACTCCAGCAAGCCCCTTAAGGCAGCTACGAGAGCACAGGTGCAGCAGGTCCAGCAGCTGGAACAGTGCCACGTGACTCACCTCTTTGATGGTGATGCTTCTTCCTGACTGTGTGTTAGTGACTGAGCTTGAGCCAAGCCGGCGAATACGTGTGACTGACTGATCTCCTAATTTGGGATTTTCTCCACTACTTGAGCCTGCTCCACTCACAGCCTCTACTGCCAACGCTTCCGTGACTGCAGCTGGACTTCAATCCCAGTGCCCAGAGACAGGGTGTGGGACTGAAGTGCATCAGAAACAAGAAGGGAAGGCTGACGTGTGGTCCTCTTGGATTGGCATGGGGGCTGTTAAGGAAAGAATGTTTCAAAGGGCTCCAAAGACCAGGTGAGGGGCGGAGCCACGGAGTAAAAAAAACACCCCTGAAGCCAGGTAAGCAGCCACTTGGCAGTGGGAGGAGAAGCAAGGTTGAGTTGCTGGGGTGGGGATTCTAAGGGTGTCCACTAGCTAAGGGAGAAGGGCTGCAGACAGACAGGAGGACAGACTGCGGACCATCTCTGATCCTTTTTTCTTTCTTTTTTTTTTTTTTTGCGGTACGCGGGCCTCTCACTGCTGTGGCCTCTCCCGCTGCGGAGCACAGGCTCCGG
>NW_006796766.1:585786-599059 GCF_000442215.2 Lipotes vexillifer | reverse complement strand
CCCGCGTCCCCTGCATCGGCAGGCGGACTCTCAACCACTGCGCCACCAGGGAAGCCCTGATCCTTTTTTCTTTAGCATCCTTTCTCTCCCCCAAAGGCTTTGGGCTTCCCCTCTAAGGCGACCTGCTTGTGGCCTGAACTGAGAAGATACTTCTGCTGGGTGTTAAGAGAAGAGAGGGAAGCAGGAAGCTCAGTGATAGCAGCAAGGGTCAAACACATCCTCGGGGGAAATGAGAGAGAGAGAAAGAGACAGAGACACAGAGAGAGACCTTCCTAGTTAATCTTACCACCCTCATTCCCCAGCATACATGTCAGCCACTGGTCCAGCTGAGAGAATTTAGTCTCCTTTCTTCACTACTATTGGCAACAGCCCCCAGATCCCAAACAGATGAACCAGGAGCAAATGATCGCAAGAAGGTACCACACGATTTGGAAAGCCAATCCCAGAGGTTTGTTTTTTTTCAGCCCTGGCTAACATAAGACACTACTGAGAGCCCCAGGTCCTGTTTCACATACATACAGACCCCCGCATGTGTGAGGGAGGGCAGCTGCCCAACACCATCATCTCAGGACTGCCTTCTCCTTTCTCCCATTGTCCCTTTTCCCACTCCACTCCCTCCTCTGCCATCACCTCTCCCAGAGTGTTGCAGCCCGGGCAGCAGACCCTGAATAACAGGCTCACTCTTTTTTCCATTTGGAAAGAAGCCAAAAGATTCTGACCCCCTGCTGTCACAGTTTGAGCATCTCCCACTTTGTGTCAAATCACAGGAGCCCCAGCACCTCCATGTGCTGCTAGGAGCTGAGAGGGGTGGAGAACAGGCAACACCCAGATGACTGACTAAGCAATTTATTAGCCTCTTTGCTTGGTTTCCCCTAAGTTTAACAAAAGCCCCTCGAGTTCCTTCCCTTTCAATCTTAAGGGATGCACTTACACACTCACCGAGGTCTCACAATTAGCTGCATTTATCAACTCACTATTGTCCTTTCTTTGAGAAGCAAGATTTGAAAGGGAAAGACGTGTCCCCACTCTTCCTGCTGCTTTCATAATGCCTGTTTTGTTTGCTTGGGAGGAACTCTCTCAGGGAGCCCAGGGCTGCAGCTTGTCCCCCTGCTGTGTCTAATATACTGGGAGCACTTATCTCCTTGTCTTTGCGCCTCTGTCCCGGGCCCCGGAAGGGATCCCACAGCCGAGAACAGTCCCCCCTCATCTTCCTTGCTTGATCTACCTTGCTTCCTTATGCTGCTTCGGCTGCCAGCGTCTTCTTCCTGGGTGCTTGGCCTGTCTGAATTTACCTTTCTGGACCAAGGAGAGCCCTCTGGCTTTAAGAAAAATGGTTCTCCTGGCACCAGGCAGATTCCCCTCCCTGCCCAGTGATGTCTGCAAAAGAGCAGAGGTGGAGAATCTTATGGTGTCGTTTTGAGGGCCACCAACGTGTGGCGGGACAAGCTGCTCTACCTCCAGCTATGCTTTCCTGGCGATCATGATTTATCCTTCCATCATCAACAGATAAGCCTTAAAAGAATGGTCCAGAAAATCTTTAGGCCTGCAGAAATCATTGCCAGCCCTGTTCCACTTAGCAGCACAGGGGAAAGATGGAGTTCACAGGCAGGAGCCTGAAGACATATGGTATTTGTGCTGTGGGTTACATGTCTGATGAGAGTTCTCAGCTGTCTGATTTCTTCCCACCAATTCCTTCCACTAAGGCCCATGAGCCTGTGTTTCTGGTCTGGCAGAATTTTGAGGATCTCTGACTCACTGGCTGACCCTTAAAAGGGTCATCTCACCCAGCCTCTTGCCTTCCAAGAAGGAATAGTAGGTAAGTCATCCCAAAGCAAAAGGAATTGACCTTATTTTAAAAGGCCCTCAGAGAAGGAATTCTATCTGGCTCTCTTGGATGCATTTTGGGGGCTGCTATCAGGCCATTAAGTCAAATTTAGATTCTTTAAATTGAAGGAATGCTTGGGACATGCTTGAAGTCTGGGAGTCAGGCAATCCCTAAGAATCAGCCTAAATAACAGAGCTGCAAAGTCTTATTTTGGTACAATAGACACAGGAAGTGCTATATAAATCCTGACCAGTGAATGCATAGTATGTTTTTCAATCTGGAAAACGTTTGGGAAAACTTTCAGAAAGCCAATTTGTCAACACCTGAAGCAAACAGTAAACAGGGTAATCAACCACCGAGCACAGGAAATAAGGAAATCTGCCAGATTAATATTATTCCGCGGCTGAGTGTCAGACCCGGTGGGCAGAGAGGAAGCACCATGCATAATCTCTCCTGGCCTTTGCACAGTTTTGGATGCCCTCCCACATAACACACCCTCAGCAAGCTGGCAAAATGTGGTTAGACCACAACAGCTACTGGGGGTGAGTGGCCCTGGCAGCTGAGGCAAAAAAAGATTGGTTAGCAGCGTCTCGTGCCAGCCCAGAGTCGTACCCATAGGAGCTCGCAGGGGCCCATCGCTGGCCAAGAAGATTAAAGTGTGTCAAGAAGATTCATCAGTGACTTGGGTGATAGGTCAAGATCTCATCCATCAATTGGGGGAAGAGGCGGTTAGTTGCCGGGAGGAATGATGTGGGACTTCCCCTTAGGAGGCGGGGTGGGGGGTGGGGGGGAATGAACAAGCTGACTCTGACAAATTGTAAATGTGGCCAGAGGCAAGTAGGATCAAATCAGGGAGAACAAGGAGGGCTGAGTTGGGGGTCTGTGCCTTGTCATTGTTCTGGTAAGGTCATAGAATGTGGAAGGTGTTGCAAGATAACTTAGGATAATGGTTAGGAATACAGGCTTTGAAATCAGACAAACCTAGATCCAAATCCTGCCTTTTCTATTGCTAGATGCATTACGGTGGGAAAGCCATCTGACTTCTGTGGGAATTAAATGATGGCGGTCAGGGCTTCCCTGGTGGCGCAGTGGTTGAGAGTCCGCCTGCCGATGCAGGGGACACGGGTTCGTGCCCCCGGTCTGGGAGGATCCCACATGCCGCAGAGCGGCTATGCCCGTGAGCCGTGGCCGCTGAGCCTGCACGTCCGGAGCCTGTGCTCCGCAACGGGAGAAGCCACAGCGGTGAGAGGCCCGTGTACCGCAAAACAAAACAAAACTAAACAAAACAAAAACAAGATGGCGTTCAGCCTGGCAAGTGGATGAGCGCTGGCCTCTGTTCCACCTCACCTCCTCGGCAGGATGGCCTCGCAGCGCAAAGCCCAGGCAGGCATGTGAGGGTGCCCTGCCTGGCTCATCTCAGAATTTCACTACTCTGGCTTCAGCTTCCTTATCAGTAAAATGAAGGTCATGACAGATATCTGAAGTGATTAACAGAGATAATACATATACAGTGCTTAGCATGGCGCTTGGGCACATAGTTGGTCCTCAATAAATTGTAGCAAAAACAAAAAGGGGGAGAGGATCACGCCGTCCCCTCTTCCTACTGCCCCTGATGCTTCTGGGGTGCAAGTCACTGTCACCATCAGAACTTTTTGTCCTCTTAGCCCTTCCTGTCCCATGATGGGGGGAGGGGTGGAAGAGGATGTGGGGGCATGAGTGGAAGATGGGTGGGAGCAGATGGCCCTCCATATTTACCCAGAGTGGAGGACCACTTCTTGGGGGTGCAGAAGGGGAAAGACAGAGCCGAGTAAGAAGCCTTTTCAGCCTCAATCCCTTCCCAGGAGCCCTCAGCCCTACTTCACAATCCCACCTGCTTCTCTATCTCTAGGCTCCTAGGCACTGCCCAAGCCTGGACTCGTGGTCAAAGCTCCCACCTGCATACACATTCTAGAAGAGTGAGAGGAACTCCAGCCTCCTCTCATACGAACACGTAGTCTCCTGCAACCCTGACTTGTGTGAGGCAATGGGGGTCCTTGCTGGCCCTAAGACGCCTTCTGGAATAAGAACTGTATGTGCCCCCTTCTAGGCTCCTCCACATTCCCTGGAAGCGGGAAGTTCCAGCATCAGCCTCTGTTTAGTGTCTCCGGCACTTCTGTTAATCAGGGCTTCCCAAGGCACGGAGCTCAGAAGGTGGTCTCCGAACCCAAGGAGAGATCAATGGGCACTAAATGCCCTGACATTCCTGGGGGGTCATAATACCCCAAGATCGTGGGAAAAATCAGCAAGCCAGAGGAGAGAGGAAGATAACGAAGGGAAAACAGAGTCCTGGCACAGTAGAGGGTACATGAAGCTGGACAGGCTGTCTCCGGAGTGCACTGGGGACCAGCCTGCCTGCAGGGGTGCAGCCCCGGGCAGTGAGTCCGGGTGGAATTTAAGACAAGCCCAGACCAAACCAACCATACCTGCTCAGTGCCTCTCCTTCTACATGTGAGAACGAAAAGCCTCACAATGAAAATGAGTACCCAGTGAAATTCTCATCAAGGCATAAACGGTATCAAGGGCCTCTCAGGGCAGGATTTCAGATGAAAGAGATCAGGAAGCAAGTGGATTCTGGAGGGAGCGCTGGTGCAGGGCAGAACGGAGCCCCCAGCGCCGGCCCAGTCCAGACTCGGCTCAGGAGTTGCCAGTGGGCGCGCTCCCGCCTGCAGCCACCAGAGGTCATCGGCTCCCGCTGCTGGAGCTACAAGCTGCCCTGCCTGCCGGGCCTACCCCGCCTCGCCTTCCAGAGCCCGCGCAGCCAGCACGTTCACTGCCTCCCTCAAACCCTGCAGCCAACACCGCCCCAGAGGGAGAGACGGGACCCTCACAGAACATCTTCCATCCCCCTGCCAGGGAAGGCGGGGAACCGGGACCGGGGCTCAGGCCCTCAGCTTTTGCTTTCAGGAAGCTTGCTCTGAGCATAGCATCCCTGGCTGCCATCAGCGCCCCAGCCTCTGCTCCCAGCTTCTTTCTCAGGGCCACTTCCCCAGGAAGCATCTTTCCTCTCGACCTCTTCCTCCTTCTCCGTATCGGAATCCAGAACTGGGCAGGCAGCCCCGCACCCAAGCCACCTCCATCCTGAAGGCCAAGCCCTACAGCAGACTCAGGAAATGCTTTGCCCCGAATTAAATACACTTTGCGTTTTTAAAAAGCTCTGCGTTAGCAACATCACCATCCAGTTGGAGACCTTCCCCCCACGGTGTCACCCTTTCTGCGTCACCACTTCAGGCCCCGTGCTCACCGTCAACACGGCTTGCCTGAACCTGTATAGAAATCCCGTCATCATCCAGCCTCTCTGTGCTCAATCCATCTCCACCAATGCAAATCCGACCCTGCTATCCTGCTGCTTAGAAGACTTTGTGGGCTCCCCACTGCCCAGGGGACCAAGTCCAACCTCGCAGCTGGCCCCTGACGGTTCCCGCCCCGAGCACCTTCTCCCAGCGCCTCGTGGGACTCTAGCTCCTGGAACACTGTGTCCGTTCGCCTGGCTCTGGGCCTTTGCGTGGGTGGGCAGTTCCTTCTGCTGCTGTGCCCGCCTCCCTCCTCAGGGTGAACATGCCCCCATCTGCCCTGATCCGGATGACGGGCCCCCTCCTCCCTCAGTGCTGGCTGTGCCTTCCTTGGTCTTTCTGCCACACTTATCACAACAAAGAGCAAGGTTTTAGTTCTAAGACTCTGTGGCCTGGCCAGACCATGAACTACCTGAGGGTGGGGAGTTGGACCAAGTGCATACATCACTCTGGAGTTATCCCGGCGACATACATACTATTTAGCACTTAGGCTCAATCAGTGTTTGATGACTGAGTCAATGTTTGCAGTGAAGGTTAAATCACATAACACAATACGAAGCAAAGCAGCTCTCTAGCAGCACAAATGCTTTAGGAAAGGACCAGCCTGCAGCTGTCTCTCTTCTTGGTAGAGGAGCCATGGCGATGACAACACTGCGGGGGTGTTGTCGACCTCTCCCCATCCCTCATGCCTCTCACTCGCCCTTGCCATGCACACACTGAGCACTGCCAGGCGCTGGGCGGTAGGCTGCGCCCACACGGGAGGTCGTGTTTCCTCCTCACCCTTAATTTATAGATGAGGAACCTGAGGCTTAGAAAGGTTGACCCAGGGCATTCGTTCAGCAAAGTGAAGGGCGAGAAAGGGGTTGAACTTCAGGGAGCTCTAAGGGCAGGGATCTTTATCACAGCCCCAGCTCCACCCCTGTCCAGCTGTGTGTGCCACCTCAGGGAGATCTGTTTCCTCATCTCATCACCGAGCAGCCTTGAGGCTCAAAAGGGAGTGGGGCTATTGGGATTTCCCTGGCGGGTCGGGTCCGGTGGTTAGGACTCTGCGCTCTCACTGCTGAGGGCCTGTGTTCGATCCCTGGTTGGGAAACTAAGATCCCACAAGTCTCCCGGTGCTGCCAAAAAACAACAACAAAAAACAAACAGAGAAACAAAAAGAAACCGAAAAAAAAAGGGAGTGGGGCTACGAAGGCATCTAAAAATGACAATGTGCTCTGCAGATATGAAGGACCATGGCTTCATGGCTCAGACTCTCTCTCCAGTCATGCCACTTCTTTTCTCTCCCCAGCTGTCATAGCCTGTATTTTCCTTCCTTAGACTCTGGTCTCTATTTTTGAGCACTTCTGTGACTTGACGAGGCCAGTTGAGTTTACACCCAAGGAGCTGTCCATTGTTCTTCTGAAACTCAGGGAACAGGCAGCACTTAGATGCTTAAGCTCCAGATGCCTCCCTGTCCTGGAAGGGACATTATCCCCTCTGGATGCCTGAATATCCTAACCTGCCTCCCTTTCATCCTCATACCCACCTGCCCTTTCTATCCTGTGGCTCATCACGGTAACCTCTGAGTGCTCCTTCAGTCCACCCACCCTCCCTCCCTCAGCCTCTGCCCCATTCCATCTCCCTTGATACCCACGGCTGTACCACTAGGGGCAAAAACTGCCCTCCGAATGTGCCCCCCTCGTCTCGTGTGTGAGGGGCTGGATCTGTAAGTGGGAGTCCAGGGAGGGACTTCTGTGGAACGCCGTACCACCTCCTCACTTCCCTTCCGCCCAGGGTTTTCCTCATATGGTCAAGCGCATCCTGGGACACGACACGCAGGGGCTGTGCTATGGTCATGACTGTAACTGCTGCCTCTAACTGAAAAGAAAATACCTTTCCCTTCTTGCCGGAGCACAGAGGGTTTTTCCTTTTTAATCACCCAGGACCTAGTTCTCTCTTCCGAACTCTAATAAATGGTAACGAAGAAAAAAAATTCCACGATGGAAAATGGCACCCTGATTTCTCCTCGAGAACTCAAAAAATCATTACTTCTACCTGTTGCTTCCTTTAGCATCTCTGTGAGGGAGAAGAAGGAGCAGTTGTACTTCACAGACCCCCTTCCTTCGTTCACTCACTCATCGTACATTCGTTTATGAAATATCTGCTGGACACCAGATCCCATGCTAAAAAATGGGCATGCAGGAGAGGGCAGGGGAGGATAGAGATGCAAACAAGTACCAAGTATGATGGTGCCTGTTACAGTGGTATCTTGAGTGTTAATGGGAGCTTAGAAGAAGGAGTATCTCAGTCTGTATAAAAAGTCCAGGAAGGCTTCATGGAGGAAATGATGCTGATGAAAAACTGAAAGCATTTCCACTAAGATCAGGAACAAAACAAGGTTGTCCATTCTCAGCACTGTTTTTTTTTTTTTTTTGTGGTATGTGGGCCTCTCACTGTTTTGGCCTCTCCCGTTGTGGAGCACAGGCTCAGCGGCCACGGCTCACGGGCCCAAGCCACTCCGCGGCATGTGGGATCTTCCCGGACCGGGGCACGAACCCGTATCTCCTGCATCGGCAGGCGGACTCTCAACCACTGCGCCACCAGGGAAGCCCGAGGCAGAGATTTTAAGTATGTGTAAGGACAGGCAAGGAGGCCGCTCCTGGTAGGGGAAACAGCACACGAGGAGCTACAATGAGATCGGGACACCTGGAAAATGAAATGAAGGGGTCAAAACATTGGGGGCAAAACATTGACAAGTGGGAAATGCCAGATCATATATCTACCTCCAAAGGGGTTGAGCTTCTGTGGCAAACAACCGAGGGCCACTGAAGAATACTGAGCAGGGCAGGGGCACTGCAACAACCCTGCTGAGGGATCTGGGGTGGTCAGAGCGGTTAGGTCACCTGGAGGGTCTGCTGCAGCCCTTTGGGTCTCTAGAATTTTCCAGCCTCAGCCAAAGTCCTGAGGTCTCTCCCTACGTCCTGTGGGAGCCATCGATACTGAGCCGTGGTCTTGCCCCCAGTTCAAGCCAACCCCAGGCAAGAGCCATAAGCCAGCCTCGTTTCTCCCACAGGGCCTCGCAGTTATCACTTCCTTCTCCATAAAGCAGCGGGAGAGCTTCCAGAGCGCTCCTACCGCACAGCCTCCGCCGCCCAGGAGCACACGCCTCCCACCCTGAACACCCACAGGAGCCCTGCCTCTGTGAGAAGGGGGGCCCCTCCTCTACCCGCCGCCTGGCACTCGCAAGGAGACCCGGGAGCTTGCTGATTTGTCTCTTGCTCTGGTTCATTTTTCTTCTGGAGAAGCAGGCTCATCTTCTGCATTTTTAATAGCTGAGCACATTTAGCATTCAGCACACAGTGGGCTGATAAGGCCCAAAGAGAAGGCAGCAAGCCACGCAGGGGAGGAAAACCTCCTCCCTGCTCCCGCCCACATCAGTGGCTTGGCGGATTTGAGCTCCCCCATCTCCCACCACGCTGGACCAATGTGGCTGAAGCGGCAGCAGGTGGGAAAGTCAGACCGGCTGATGCAGACCCCGTGTAAGGAGCTGGTTCTCTGGATGAGCAGCGACTCATAAGAAAAGCCTGAGACCCTCGTCTGAGCTCAGAAAGAGCCAGTCATAATTCCCTCTTGACTTCCACCTGGGAAGTCTTACCCACCTCCCTCCACCTTTACGGGCTCCATGGGCTTCGGGCAGGGTATTCTCTGGCCTCTGGCTCCCCCAGGGGTGGTCCCCATGGGCAGGACGGTGAATTAGTGGAGAAGGGCTCTGAGAGCCTGGGAGCTGGGCGAACCGTGGGTGCTGCTAGGCAGATCTGCAGGGGACAAGGCTGGTAGCACAGGGATGCCCTGCTTCCCCCCTTTGTTCTAATGCAGTTACTTTTTAACCTCTCCAGGCACAGAAGGGAGAAAACAACAAATCCACGGACCATTTAACCTTATGTGAGATGGCAGGAGGTGGGCCTGAACTTAGGAGTGGTGTTTTATGGCCGGACACGTGAATTTGAGCTTCTTGGAAAAGGGCGTGTTGCTAACCTGCTGTTAATCTCATCTAAAGGCCACGGCCCACCACCTGCAGGCACGGCTTATGCTTTGGCCTTTAGATGCAGAGCTCCTGGAAGCAGGGAACAGAGTTTGGGGAGGGGATTCTCTACATGGCCAAACTGGGTCCTCTGGGTCTGTCCCCACCAAACCCCTGGCAGCAGCAGGCGAATGTGAGAAAGCAGAGAGTTCCTTCCACCTTGGAATTTAGCAACTCCTGAGGGGAGGACAGCATTAAAGAGACCCAAGGAGCCACCTTCACACACCTGTGAATCAAAGAACCAGAGGGTTCACCTGGCCCAGGTGTCCAGATTTGTGCTGTCTGATACAAGAGCCACTAGCCATTTGTGGCTACTGAGCACGTAAGATGTGGCTGAGGATCTGAACTTTAATTTTTATTAATTTTAATTCATTACAATTTAAAAATAGGTACTTGATTCAGTTATAAGAAAGTGTTTTAAGTATGTTTTGGAACAACTTAGTATGCAAATCTATTTTATAATCGCTGTTTTTCTTTTTAATGAAGTCTAAGTATGGATCAAGTATTTCCAGTGATAATTTAGTACCCAACTTGAGATGTGCAGTTAAGTATAAAACACACACAGGATTTTGAAACTTAAGAAAAAAATAAAGAACAACCTATCTCATTGATTATATATTGAAATAATACTGTGGTTATATTAGAGTTAATAAAACATATTGCTCGAAATTAATTTCACTTGTTTCTGATCACTTTTTCCAGCGTGGCTGCTAGAAAATTTTAAATTACATGTGTGGTGCACATTACATGTGATTGGACAGTGCCAGTCTAAACAATTCTACATAAAGGGTTAACCATCTCCAGGAATGGAAATCTTATGATGCTTTCCAATGGTCAGATCCATTTCATTCAATTCAACAAATATTTACTGACAAGGGGACTATGTTTGCTGAGTGTGAGGACCTGCCATGTGAGAGGCCCCGCAATTACCACGGAGCAGAAGGAATACAGAGCTCTAATCTACAGCACCACAGAACGAGTCACGGGTAAGGCAAAAACGAAGTGCAGCGGGGATTAAAAGGAGATGCTAGTGTGTCAGGTGGCTGGCAACAAGGAAGAGAATGAGAGAGAAAGGCTTTGAGAAGAAGGTGGTCCCTGGGATGGGCAGAGAGAAGCAGGCAGGGTTTGGGCCAGGATGCTGTGGAAGGAACCCTGCTTCCTCCGGTTCCTCCCCTCTTCGGACCCCATTCTCCGGGGCCCTGCCCTTGGTTCCTGCTCTTTTTAATAAGCCACATATCTCCCCGGGAATCCCCATCTGTATCACGGCTTCAATGCCTGTGTCTACGCTGACAACTCTCAAATCCCCATTCCCAGCCCATGCCTCTCTCCCGACCTCTGGGACCAAACACTCAATGCCCAGCGGTCATCTCCACGTAGGTATTTCTCAGATACTTCAAACTCCATGGACTCCCCGGCTGAACTCATCCTCTCCTCTCCACCCCAGACTCTGGCCTTTTCTGTCCTTCTCTTGAGGAAGTGGCAGGACCAGTCACCCAGCTGTCCAAGCCAGGAACATTACCCTAAACACTTCCCTTGCATTACGAGTCCTAATACAACCAGCCCCAAAGTCCTGTGGGGTTTTCCTCAGTGCCTCTCCCACCTGGCCCCTTCCACACACGTCCACTACCGCTGCCTGGGTCCAGGCTGGCACCACGCCCCACATGTGTTATGCAAAAGCATCCTCACTCTTCTGGCTGCTTCTTGAGTGGCCCCTCATGCCATCCTTTATACTGCTGTCGGGGGTCTTAGTACAACTGAAAACTGCTCCTCTAACAGCTCCATGCAGCTTTCAGGGTGAAGCCCAAATTCCTGAATTTAGCTCATACGGCAGAACTTTATAACCTGGCCCTCATTCACCTACTCAGTTTCATCTCCTGCCTCTCCCCACAAGCAAGTACTTCTGCATGTTCTGTTCCCCTTGCCTGGAACACCCTCCCCATTTTCTTAAGAAAAAAAAAAAAAAAAAAAAAAAATTTTTTTAAAATTCTATTTTCAGGGAAAAAACTGAAAATAGAGTTACCATATGATCCAGCAATCCCACTCCTGGGCATTTTTTTAAAAAAAAAAAAAAAAAAAAAAAAAAAAATTTTTTTAAAATTGTGTCTAAAAAAAAAAATCTATCTATCTATCTCAATCATAAGATTTACCATTCTAATCCAGTTTTCTTTGTCTAGGTCATTCCTATTTATCCTTCAAATTCATATCGAGTGCGACCTCTTCTGAAAAACCTTTTCTGAGTCCTCAGCCTGGGTTAGGTGCCCTTCTGCTGTGCTACCAATATCTTAGCTCTTATCACATTGTATTCTGTGCTAGCTTATGTCTCTTTTTACAGACTCCCCAGGACAGTGTGTGTGTCTTATTTAATTTTTTTTTTTTTTTTTTGCGGTAGGCGGGCCTCTCACTCTTGTGGCCTCTCCCGTTGCAGAGCACAGGCTCCGGACGCGCAGGCTCAGCGGCCATGGCTCACGGGCCCAGCCGGCCATGGCTCACGGCCCCAGCCGCTCCGCGGCATGTGGGATCTTCCCGGACCGGGGCACGAACCCGTGTCCCCTGCATCGGCAGGCGGACTCTCAACCACTGCGCCACCAGGGAAGCCCCGTCTTATTTAATTTTGTATTCAAGGGCACAGTGTACAGTTGTGCAGGTTACAGACTGCACTAGATGCCTGGCTGAGGAAATGAGTAAGACATGAAGACCATTAGCCAATTGTGCACTCTGGTCCAGGGCTGTATCCAGGCCTTTTTCTAACTTGCACAGAGGCGCCATGGGTGCCAAGCCCTGTATATCTTCAGGGCTTGTTATAGAGCTGGCACATAGTATTATAGTAGGTGCTCATTAAACGTTAAATTGAATAAAGACGATGGATGGTTTAGGCAAAGGGACCAGGGGAAGACATGGTGGGGAAGCTGGAGTAATGGGATGTTACTAAATGATCAAGATTGGATTAGGGGGGTTTGCAGTCAGTTTTTAGAGGGTCCTTATAGATACACCTCCTTCTAGATGTAGATGCTTGGCTTTTAAAGGGTAACTCAGCTCTGGCCCTGCTTTTTTTTTTTTTCCCCCTTTGTGCACCCATTGGAATAGATTCTACAGTATATAAAGGGCTGAGATCCTAACTCTTAATTCAGTAGACAGTGAGGAACCTTGGAGAATTTTTGAGGATTGTGTCTTAAAAATCACAAAATACTCAGGCTTGGAAATAAGACTCAGAGAAGTTAAGTGACTTGTTCAGGGTCACACAGAAAGTTAGTGGCCGAGCTGGGCCCTGAACTGGCTTTCCTTGCCCCTCCAGTGTTCCTTTTTCCACACCGCCCTTTGGGGAAGGCTTCCTGAACTGAGGCGGGCCCTGGAAGCCCCCAAAACAAATCTTCCCAGCCCTCCAATATGAGTCCCCAGTGACGGTGGGCAGGGGATGGGCTGACCGGAGGTGAGAACACAGACAGGAGGCTGCTGCAGTCAACGCTCAGCCTCACTCAGCGTGCCTCCCTTGATCTGTCTAGATATCTACCTACTTGAAGTTAGGTAAATTGCCCAGGAGCTTTCTGCTCTTCACACAAGGTCAGTGCTCTAGTTTTTGGAGGCCTTTTTTCATAAGGGCTTATTTCCCTTCTTGCAATCCTTTTGGTTGCTTTTCTTTGGACCCTGGCTAGTTTTTTCAGATTCTTTCAAAACCACCTTCCGCCGCTAGCTGAAGAGGGGCCTTGCGCATAGCAGGGCTTAGTAAGTGCGTGTTGAGTTGGTGTGATCCGAACATGGAGGGTGATCTAACCTGAGCGGTCTCCCTTGAAGCCTTGCCTCCTGGGAGAATTCCTGGTGCTGCATCTCACCCTCCTGGGACCATGTTTATCAGTAATCATTTATTGCATTCATGTTATGATCTTCCATGACCCCCGAGTCTCTTTCTGACTTACTCTCCATGAGCTCCCTGCCCAGCTTTCCTCATTTAGTTGCTCTATAGCTCATTTCTAGACTCTGAATAAACGGTTTTACCTTTTCCATTTTTCAACTTCAGTCTGAGTCGGAAGAGAAATTTCCGTACTTTTTCCTGGAGATTGG
>NW_006796766.1:573786-585252 GCF_000442215.2 Lipotes vexillifer | reverse complement strand
AGAGCCATTTCCCTACTTTTTCCAGGAGATTGGGCTTCTCAACCTGTACTCCTGCTTATAGGAGCTCTGTCCTTTGGCACACGTGATAATAATGATAACAATAACATTATCATCAAATATTTATTGAACGTGTTCCCTGCTCCAGACATCACGCTTCCTGCTTTTATAAAAATTAGTTCACTTCATCCTCACAAAAATCCTGTGGGGTAGAGATATCAGTAACCACATTTTACAAACGAGGAAAACCGAGGCACACCAAGATCAAGCCATTTGCCCAAGGTCATCCACCTGAGATTTGTATATAGGCAGTGATACAGGAGGCACTTACATCAGGACACCAGATGCTGCCCTGGCAAACAACCTTTCAGGGGCTCTCCGAGGTCACCATAAGAAGGACACTCACGCTACCAGCAGGCAGGCCCACAGGCCACCAACTGTCACTCTCAGGCCAGGTCTTCCCTAACCAGCTGTGTCCTCTTACACCATAGAGATCCTAACACTCAAGAGAACAAAGCTAGTCCATGAGCCCTGGCTGCGTGACAGGTGCCTCCCCTTCTTGACAGCCATGTCTAAACCTCTCCTCTCTGTCACAAGAGGCCCCTTAGTTGATCTGGCATAATTAGCTCTTTACAAAGTCATCAAACTTGTCCGCACGCAGTGACAAACCAATCGATGGATGATTTTAGTCCACAGCTTTCCCAGCTACGAACGTAAGCGTAATTAAACGTAAGAAAGTGTAAGAAACGTAAGAAGTGTAAGAAGACATCTTCTGTAGCACGAATTAACAGAAGATGTTTTCTCTTTAGATATATAAATGAACAGAGTCCACACTTATCCCTTGTCTGCCTCCACGAGGCCAGCAAGATAAGGCTAGAGGCTCTGTACTAAGCCGGTCCCTAAGGGTTCCAAGTCGGGTCCTTGGCATTTGAAGATACGCATCTTCTGCTTCCTGTCCTCATTTTCACTTTGGTTTCCTATCTGTCCATCCCACAGGTAACCTTTTCTGACTTCTCGGTAAAGACGGAGATAAAAAAGTGAATTAGGGCTTCCCTGGTGGCGCAGTGATTAAAAATCCGCCTGCCAAGGCAGGGGACACGGGTTCGAGCCCCATTCCGGGAAGATCCCACATGCCGCGGAGCAACTAAGCCCGTACGCCACAACTACTGAGCCTGCGTTCTAGAGCCCGGGAGGCACAACTACTGAGCCTGCGTGCCTAGAGCCCGTGCTCCACAACAAGAGAAGCCACCGCGATGAGAAGCCCGCGCAGTGCAAGAAAGACCCAACGCAGTCAAAAATAAATTAAAAAAAAAAAAAAGTGAATTAAAAGCCTCTGATTTTTCACAGTCACCTGCAACCAGCCCTCTCCCACCCCATCATGGCGCAGGCAGCAACATTCCCTTTGGATTTCCTTTCCGCCTTCCGTCCGTCAGCTCCCCAGTACCTGCCTCTGCTGGCAGCTCCTTCACAGAGTGCAGACCAGGCTGCTCATGATGGGAAGCTCTGTGGGGGGCCTGCCTTCCAGGGCCCTGCGGAAGGACCAGGGCCTCACTCCCTGCGGGGGAAGACTGGCTGTGCTTTTGATGATTTATACCAACACTTCTGTTCACTGGGGTGGAAAATTGAGAGGTGACCGTATAACTGAGCAATATTTCCCTGTTACCCTCTTCTTAGACACAACTTGCCTCAGCTCTCAGGTGCGGAAAAAATTCCCCTGTCGGCAGACAGTCCTTTAAGGTGCCCTGTTTCTCCTGGTATTTACGTTTCTCATCCCATCATTCTGGTTTTCTGTCCCTTCCCTCCCCACTTCCCCAAATTCCTGGACATGATGCCCAGGAACAAAGCCACTGGGTAAACACTGTTTCCTGTGGTGACAGGGACAAGCAGCGAGGACAGACGGCTGCCAGCACCCGACACTCACCATGCTTTGTCCCTTGATCCCTTCGCTGAAAAGATTGTGTGCTGTTTGCTGCTGGAGGTTAGGAGATTGTCTTTGGGCGTTTTGAATGGCTTTGAGGAGCTGCTGGCAGAGGTATGGCCGCTGAGACAGGCTTTTGTTTTCACCTGTACTAGTGATGTCCGGGCATTGGAGGGTGGAGACGCCGGCGAGGGAGAAGGTCTACACATGGAACCGTGTCTTCTCTCTACAGGGGGAGAAAGAACAGAACTCAGCACATCATCTGTAGCAAGTGAGCCACATGCATACGCGTGTACATAACAGGCAAAGACGAGAGTGCTGACCTTGCAGTGTCGGTCCCCGAAGCCTCAGTTCTGACTATGGTTTGCTTGACATCATATCCCACCAACTAGCAGTGATTACCTTCTGAATTTCTGTGTCAAGTGGCAAGCTGAACTCACACTACAGTTCTCGCGGGAGGCATTTACCAGGCGGTCCTCCTGCAAAACCACTGCCACAGGACTAGTAGAGGGGATGCCCGGTGTCATGGGAACGTAGTGAGAGAACCACACAGCCCAAGCCATCCCCAGACAGCCACTCAGAGGCCGCATGGTCCCTCGGGGCAGTGGGGAGGGTAGGACTTTTCCGATAACAAATAGCAATTTCTCAAACCTGACCCCTAGCAGGAACACTTAAGTCACAAGGACTTGTGACATTCAGCAGGGCTGAATGAAAGGGTCTTCTACATCCAGAAGGTGGCCCAGCATCTGTCCACACGCCCCTGTGGCCTCTCCAGGGCTCAGTGAGGTCCAGGGCCACAGGTGCCGGGTCAGGACATGCAGGAGGACGTCAACGCTGAAGGTAGAACCCACAGGTCTGGGGCCCGGACGTGGGCAGCCCCTTCCTGGGGCTCTAAGAGAATACCAGCGCCCTGGGAGACATGCCCCACTTGTTCACCCTCGTTCGGCTCCTGTGGTCTCGACTTGATGGGCAGGATAAGAATGCTGACCAAGAGAGTAGGTGCACGAGGTAAAGCTCTGGTGCACACCCACTACGGTGGTTCCTAACTGTTACAGGGGAACAGATTTGATAAACGTTAAGGACCCTTCCCAAGAAAAACGCCCCCAAACTCTGCATACAATTACAGGAAGGAATCCTGAACCCCCCAAAAGACAAACGCTCTGAAATCCTAAGTCCGCTCTGGCTCCCTCGTACCTACTACAAAGCCCCACATATAGTTAGTGCCTAATTACTATGTGTTGAATAAATAAATGAAATTATAACAGATCTCCTGATGGGAAGGACTAGAGATCACAAAGCTGGAGATCTGGGTTGAATGTGATAACGAAGAAGATGGGGGCAGAGACAGCAGATCCCACTCTCCCTCCACCTCCGAGCTGAGTCTCACTTTTCTCATTAGTGAGGCATTTCTGGCTGCTATGCCAGGTACCCTGGAAAGAAAGCCAGACTGACTGTGGCTATGAGGGACAAGCCTTTGGGCTTCCTCCGTGCTTCCTGGTACCAATGGGCTGCCAGTTTGTCTCCAAGCCGACCGACTCTAATCCTGTGATGAAGCGGGAATTGGGGAGCGGGGGAAAGTGGATTTTTGAGGATCATCTGATTGCTGGGTGTTTTTGCCTGACCAGTGTTTATAGGTTGCCTGCACTGAATAACTTTACCGGGGAATCTTTCTTCACTGAATCAGAGGAGACCTTGCATACATGCTCAGTTCCCAGAGCCATCCTGTTCAAGGACGTGAAAACCAAGAGCTAGTTCCAGGGCCTCTGTTTTGATGTAGTAGAGAGAACCCCGGGCTAGGAGCCAGGAGATCCAGCCTCCAATTCCAGCCATACCACATTATTAGGCTTATGGCCTGGAGTTCACCACTTAAACTTTCCGTTTCCATGCCTTTATCTGTAAATGAAGTGGGTCCCTAGATGGCCTTGAAGGCCTCTTTCTACTCCATTATCATAAATACAAGGCATACTTACACCCGATCCTTCACCTCCCATCTCTCGTGATTACTGAATGTCATAGCAATAATTATAGCACAAGTTTTGAAATATTTTACTCAGGCAGGATCTTCCTTGGAGGAATTCATCCTTTGTAAAATTGTACTGGTCTTTACAACCCCTCTGACACGGGCAGGAAGCAGCCAGCCGTCTCCACCCTCCTCAGGACTGACTGGCTAAAGACCCAGAGAGGCGAGGTGACTAGCCAAGGTCAAGGTCAGTGGCTATGAGAGGAACGGGGCCTCTGTGCTATGGGCAGGGGCTTAGCTGCTTCTCAGGAAGGCAGGAAACGGGGTGTACTGTGACCAAGATGTGAAGCCAGGGAATTCGGAAGCACAGGACTTAGAATCACTGAAGGTTAGAACTGGATCTTAAAAGTCAGCTCATCCCATCTGCTTGCTGATGGATGAGGTTATCACTTAGAGAGGTTATCAGTTACCAGCCTGCAGGGCAAAGCTAGTTGGTGGCAGGGTTGAGTTCAGAACCAAGGCTTCTCACTTCAAATCCATAGTTCTTTCTGCCCTTCAGAAATGTCTTGCTCAGCAATTTTTTTTTTTTTTTTGGCTGAAGTTTCCAAAAGTAAAACGAGACTTTGATTTTTACCACTACTGTTTTGGGTTGCTCTGCAGACTTCACTCACTCATTTGCTCTCATGTGCTCAAGCTGGCAGAGGGGGTGGGGGAAGGGATATGCAGAAGTATTCCCCCATTCTGGTGGAGAGATAAGCCTTCATAATGAAGAGAATTTTTATTTTGCTAAACTAAGAGTGGAAAATAATACCAGTAAGCAAAGATAAATCACAAAGAAGCGTGACATTAAGGACAAAATGAATGGGCCAGACCAGGGATTCCCAAATCACCTCCAGAGAATTATGATTAGTGACCCTGCCAAGGCGTTCTGCTGCTAAACTCACAGAAAAAATTAAATCAATGGATAAGGCTTCTTCTTCTTTTTTTTTTTTTTAAACGGTACGTGGGTCCCTCACCGTTGCAGCCTCTCCCGTTGCGGGGCACAGGCTCAGGACGCGCAGGCTCAGCGGCCATGGCTCACGGGCCCAGCCGCTCCGCGGCATGCGGGATCCTCCCAGACCGGGGCACGGACCCGTGTCCCCTGCATCGGCAGGCGGACTCTCAACCACTGCGCCACCAGGGAAGCCCAGAACATTTATTTTTTTACTCACTATTAAAATATTCTATAGACTGAAGCAATCTTAGAGAAAAAAACCCTTTCCCTCCAAATCTTCTCATTCTCTGTTCATGTACATGGATGCATTAACAAAACAGTAATCAATTGATATTTTGGACTGTTCTTTTTCAACTAACATTATTCCACTTATATGTTTCTAATCCCCAAGTATTGGTCATTTTAGATGGTTAGGTAATATTTAATCACTGACATCATGCTTTAGATCACTTAGCTATTCTCTTACTACTTACTGTCTGGCTTTTTTTCTTCCTTTCTTTCTTCTTTTTTTTTTTTTTTACAATTTAGTTAAAAAGTGATTTGAGATTATTTCTTTGAGGTGTAGTTCCCAAAATGAAAAATGTTGCAATAGTTTATAGCTTTTGCAACACATTTCTTTCCAGATCGTGGGACAGAAAGACCAAACCAATCTATTGTGCTAATGTTGAATGTGAGTACCACCTACCTACTGAAGTGAAAACAGAAAATCACTGTCAGGACATTCACGCAGAATTAAATGTCCACTACATCAATAACAACCTAGGTGACTGATGTTGGATCAGCAACCTCTGGTCTCACCCCTTCTGTCCTTTGGCCAATAGTAATAATAACTTATTAAGACTTTCCCATGAGCCAAGAACTCTACTAAATACTTGAATTACCTCAGTAATTACCTAGTATTTAGTTCTTACAATACCCTAAGAGAGGTACAATTATTATATCTGTTCTACAGATGAAGAAACTGAGGTTAGATACAAGTTGACCAAGTTCATGGAGCTAGGAAACATTAGATTTGTGGATGTCTTCAGAGCCTGTGTTGTTTTTTTTTTTTTTTTTTTTTGAGGTATGCGGGCCTCTCACTGTTGTGGCCTCTCCCGCTGCGGAGCACAGGCTCCGGATGTGCAGGCTCAGTGGCCATGGCTCACGGGCCCAGCCTCTCCGCGGCATGTGGGATCCTCCCAGACCGGGGCACAAACCCATGTCCCCTGCATCGGCAGGCGGACTCTCAACCACTGCGCCACCAGGGAAGCCCCAGAGCCTGTGGTTTTAACTCTGAGCTCTACCACCTTGAAATCCTGGAAGATGCTGCAGCATATAAGGAGAGCCTGGAAGGCTGCCGGACACCTCCCCTCCCCATTGAGTACGGGCATTTCAGCAGGGCACCTGACTCCCCTAGGGAGAGGGGGAAAAACACCTAATGTGGCAGCTTTTAAGGTACTAATCAGCCATAGCCTGAGACCTCAACCCCAAAGACATGACCAAAGAAAGGAAAAACCAAATCCTTTTACTTTTTTGCATTTCCATCACAGGAAATCCAGAGCATGGCCTCAGCCACTGGCTGTTCTAAGACCACTTGCTTCACTGTGTACAGCCTAACCATCCATGAGGGACTCCAGGGTGCAATCCCAGAGAGCAGCTGAGCAGGGGGCTTGCAGACACCATGTGGGGAGCCCTGGTGTCTCCACAATCCTCTCCCCTTACTACTCTCCACTGGGAAAAGTCCACCAGGTTCTCAGGCCATTGCATCTCAGTAAAAATTCAGAATCCTCCCCTCCCCCCATGCTTATTCACTGAGATATTTTTATACTCACAGCATCAGTGTCCTGCATTTAAAACCTCAGCACAGATGCCTCACGAATGGCTGAGCCGGCCGCCAACACCCAGTGTGGTTCCCTGTACCAGTTTTAGAAAGAACGCATTGGGAATTTTCCAATATGGTGTTTAAGGGATCAATCCCCGCCCCGCCCCTGCCCCCAACAGAGTGTGCGCACCACAGTCACTTGTGGCCCGACACGCTTGTGTAAACTCACTTGGGCTTAGGCCAGCTCCTGGCTTGCTCATTTGACAGTGCTGAGTCCCTTTCAGCCCTCACCTCTGAGAGCAGGTGCTTGGCAAATCATTAGCCGGGTTCTATTTTATCAATGGATTCTATCTGCTTTAGTAGCTGCGGTCAGGATGCTTTCCATAAAGGACAACCCTGAACTCCAAGGGACCTTCCAAAAGTAAACTGGAGTCGGAGGGTGAGGGGCAGAGCACACACCTTGGCCCGGGGAATCATGCAGGAACCATGCTAGCTGTATCTTGCAACCACTTGCTGAGGGGGTGAGGCAGGTATCCCCCCATTTTACAGCTGTGGAAACTGAGGCAGGTTGCATTTCGGAAACCTGTCCAGGGTCTGTTAAGGCTCGGAAGTGGAGACAGCAGGGGTAGCATCTGAGCTGTGGTCTCATTTGCCACAGTTGTAGCTGGGCACTAAATATAGTGCCATGGTGGTTAGAGGGGGGATATTGAATCAGCTTTCCTCAGCAGGGGAGGAAATGAAGACACAGGAAAGTCAAGTGACTAAGGCAGGCAGCGAGTGGCAGGCAGAGGCGTGCCAAGCAGCTCCTGTGCCAGGAGTGCCTGTGAGCTGCCCAGGAGCGCACTCCCTCCTCGGGCTGCGGTGCCTCTTTAAAAGCTGTCAGGGGGCTTCCCTGGTGGCGCAGCGGTTAAGAATCCGCCTGCCAATGCAGGGGACATGGGTTCGAGCCCTGGTCCGGGAAGATCCCACATGCCGCGGAGCAACTAAGCCCCTGTGCCACAACTACTGAGCCTGCGCTCTAGAGCCTGCGAACCACAACTACTGAAGCCTGCGCACCTAGAGAAAGCCCGTGCGCAGCAATGAAGACCCAACGGGCCAAAAATAAATTAATTAATTAAAAAACAACAAACAAACAAACAAAAGCTGTCAGGGCCTGAGTGGCTGGGGAGGCGTTCCTTCAAGCACGGGCGCCTGTCACCAGTCAACTTATACTAGATCTTCTTTACCTCTCTTCACCGGCTACCCAGATGGGCAACACACACCACCTTCGGCCCTTTGACAAAAGCCACTGTGGGCCGGTGCCTACACTGCTCCTGCCGGCTCAGTTCTCAAATCCCCCAAGGCTCTGGGTTGGTTTCTCGGCCATCTGGCCACTCTGTGCCCATTCATTCAGTTAGGAAGAGAAGCAGCATTCCTTGGGTGCCTACTATGTGTCAGGCACTGAGCAAGCTACTTTTACACCTACCAGCTCATGCAATCTACCTGACAAACCTCCCAAAGTGGATACTGTTAGCCTCCTCATTGTAGATAGGGGAATTAAAGCTTAGCAAGATTATGAATCAAGGCCAAGGTCACAGTGACCTTGACAGTTAGAAGGTGAGCCCAGGCCTGCCTGGCCCCAGAGCCAATGCGCTTTCCACCATGCCACCCTCTGGGCTACTGTCTTTCCTCTACACGTAAGCAATACGACTTGTCTGAAGATTCTAACAAAGCGTCTCCCATTTTCAGAGCTGGCCCAGGATACAGCTCTGAAGTTAGATAACTTGGGATGCTTTTGACATCTCCCTCTCCGAGGCATTCCCCCACCCCACCTGTGCTTTTCTATTGGTTATTTATACTAAGGTATACATTTCTGGCATCAACCACTGCTGGGTAGGATTTGGGGAGTCCCAGGGACTTTCCAGGGCCCTGATGTATTTCCATCAGCCCCCAAGGATGCCCTCACTAGACATTTAACCTAGCTGAAGGAGAAAACCCCCCCCCCCAGCAATATAGACCAGTGGGGAAACAAACACATGTACACACTGCTGGGGGTACTTCTAAGGGATGACAGTTCTCTGGAGAGCAACCTCGTGTTGATGACATCGGTTAAAAAGCATTCACGGGGCTTCCCTGGTGGCGCAGTGGTTAAGAATCCGCCTGCGAATGCAGGGGACACGGGTTCGAACCCTGGTCCAGGAAGATCCCACATGCCGCAGAGCAACTAAGCCCCTCCCTGCGCCACAACTACTGAGCCTGCGCTCTACAGCCCGCAAGCCACAGCTACTGAAGTCTGCGCGCCTAGAGCTTGTGCTCCACAACAAGAGAAGCCACCACAGTGGGAAGCCCTCGCACCGCAACAGAGAGTAGCCCCCACTCGCCACAACTAGAGAAAGCCTGTGCGCAGCAACGAAGACCCAACGCAGCCAAAAAATAAAGAAAGAAAGAAAGAAAGAAAGAAAGAAAGAAAGAAATAAAAGAAATCTATTTAAAAAAAAAAAAAAAGCATTCGATCTGGTAACCTGGTAATTTTAGTCTGGAAAATAGACCTCAAGGAAATATCCCTCCCAAGAAAAGTTCAAAGATATTCTCAGCAGCATTGCTTACAATAGTAAAACGTACCATAACCAACCTGGTCTATGATAAAACAACTGAAAATGACAGGTATGAGGGTTATCTCAATCTAAGGAAATGTGAGACGGTACTACCCAAATTCACAAGAAAATTAAAAATATCACCAGTATATGCAAACACTAATCATTACTCTATAAAAATGTAAAAATGTTTTAACAGAGATAGAAAAGGAAAAAAGGGAAGGATATAGGATGCCTCTATTTTTGTTAAAGTTGTTTTTTAAATCCATACAAGAAAAAAGAAAAACAAATAACAACAACAACAGAAACACTAACACATCCTTAACCAGAGAGGCCAAAGGGGAGAAAACAGGTGCAGATACAAAAGGAGGAAGGAGAGAAAAGCATGTGTTAAAGTCACACCTCATTCATTCATTCACTCATTTTTTTAAAGCATCTCTTTGGCACGTTACCATGCGCCAAGCACCGAAATATAATGGCAGTGATAAGACAGACACTGCCATGGCCCGAGGGTTCCCTCAGGGAGAGGACACACTCTCCAGGTCCTGGCTGGCCACCACTTGGTGAGAGTAGAGAACAGGGTCCCCTCTGAAGGTGGGCTGCCACCTGGCGGACCTGAGGCCAGTGAACAGCCTGCCTGCCCCATGGGACAGAGCTGCCATCCTCACCTTTTACTGCCCCAGCTATTCCCGCGTGTCTGGAGCCAATATGGTAGTGGAGGGGTTGACAAGGAGTCCCACCTGCACGGTATTAACTTCTCTGTCAGAGTGACCTCGGCCCTAACCACCAACATACCCACTGTGCAAGTCACATGAGTGTAAAAACAGAACCACCACAGCTAAGGTGAAAACCGGTGGCTTCCAGCTTTACGATAAGCCGTTGGATTCTACCTTAAGATGGCACAGCTGACATCATCCCCGCTCCAGGGGCACTGAAGGGACAGAAGTGGCAGGCAGCCGGAAGCTGGGCAAAGCTGGGGTATCTTTGGTGGGAAGATACAAGAATGGGGATTTCCAATGTCTAAAATACCTGAACAGCTGGGCCGAATCTTCCCAAGACTGTCTTGAGGCCACATCAGTGGCCTTTACGCAGGTGCCTTGGGCTAAGCACATGAAAAGCCCTGGGCCTTGTCACAGGCACGTGTGGTCCACGCCTCAAGGAAGGGCCGGAGGATCCTGAGGCATGAGGTCGGGAAAGAGCCCAGGCCACTATCCACCCGAGACCTCCTGGTGCCGCCCAGGGCTCCACTTCTTGGGACAGCAGGGCCAGGGCTCCCAAATCTGTATTTTTTAAAAGATCCCGAGGTAATTCTCTTGCTCTACACAAGCTTCGGGAGTCACTGGAAATGTGGACCAAACACTGCTGTCTTTGGAATCAGAAAGATCTGGGCTCAAATCCCAGCTCTGTCACTCATTAGCTCTGTGACTTGGGCAAATAACTTAACCCCCTGAGCTCCAGTTTCCTTACGTATACAGTGGGAACAATAATGCCCACATCATAGGGTTACGAGTGGGCAGGTGCCCCTACAGTACATTGAGGCCCCCCATCTTAGCACAGGTCCCATGCTGTAATCACTGGTTTACTGGTCTAGGCATCCTGTCACTGGACGCACGGAGAGCAGATGTCTTGTGCCCTCTCTCGTCCCTGGCATTCAGCCCAGGGTCTGGCCTTGGTAGGCACTCACTACGTTCACTGTTGAAGAAATGAGAATGTGAGGATCGATAACACATGGAAGGTGGCTGCCCCGGTGCCAACTCACAGTAGGCACTTCACATAATTTCCCCTAACACATACAAATGTAGATTAAAAAAAATACAAGCAGTAGCTTTCCTAAGGGGGCAGTTCCCTACCTTCTCCCTGCCCCTGAATTAAAACTATCCATTTACAAGAATCCTACAGGAGCACAATTGTTTAAGAAACATTGGCTGAGTAAGGAGAGGCCAGGGCTGCTTGATTCCTGTCTGTACCGACCTCCAGTTTCAGGAGTGCAGGCCACAGTCTCTAGAGGTGCACAGTCCCAGCTCACTGCGAAGCTCGCGGCGTCACCAGAAGAGGCTTTTGTGGTCCGACGGCAGTCACTAATAACGGAAGCATTTCTGTTCTCCTTGGAGTGGCAGTTGGCAGTGGCAAACAGGAAGCTGTCTTGAAGTAGGGTGTGGTTCTGTCCTCTCAGTGTACATGTACGGAGACACCACTTGTTTTTCCCCCTCCAGTCCCCTTCTC
>NW_006796766.1:564760-573776 GCF_000442215.2 Lipotes vexillifer | reverse complement strand
TCTTTCCCTCTGCTCCCTTTTTTTTAGGAGCAGAAGGTCTGAATTATTTCGGTGAAAACACAGCTTTTCACAAGATTGAAGACCAACCATCACCACCATACAAACGAAAACCAAGGGTAGGAAGGAGTCTAAAATACAGCAAGGGTCTATTTCGCTACTATCAGCTACTTGCTGGGGACACCGAGTTAGCCCCCGGCTGTGCGCGAGTGGGCGTGAGCCCTCCCTCGGTCTCCCCGCGGGCACACAGGAAACCAACCCCGCTAGAAACCAGGCCAGGTGCGCTGCCAATCGTGCTCGGGCGCCGCCAGTCCGCCAGCTGGCCGGCCACCAGCGTGGACTCAGGGACCACTGTGTGCACACACCGGACCGAGGACCATCCGCGAAGAGTAAAGAAGGAAAAACCACAAGTTGCCAGTTTCCAGCAATTTTTGAAGTTTGAGTGAAAGAGACCCGAAACATTGCTTAGCACCGCTTGCATATAAAAATGACCAAGAAAAATCAGTAGCGAGTAGATAAATGCATCAAGTGTGTTTGGAGCTGCACGTAAGTGCAGAGAAGTGGAGGGGATGAGCTGGTCAGGTTCCGTGCAGCTGCTTCCCGGGGCTAGGAGAGGTGTGCTAGAAAATTTTCCACTCCACTCCTCCCCAGGCCCCCAGGCTGGCGCCTCCAGAAGGCCTGTCCAAAATAGACGGGTCCCCAACCCAGCCTCCTACTCCTGACCCTTTCCCAGGCAGCAACTCTCCCCGCTCCGCCTCAGCCCTGTCTCAGCGCCGGCCCACAGCCCAAGGGCACCGCCTAAGCTCCACCTCGGACTTGCTGAATGGATCGTGGGCTGACAGCACGCTCTGCTTGCCGTGACCTGGGCCCAGCCCCACGCCATCCTGTGTGGCAAGCGTGCCCTGTGCTCACACTTACACATCCCAGGGAGACAGCCTCGCTGTTTGGATAAGGGGGCTGAGCCAGTGACACGCTGGGCAGCGCAACTCGTGGGAGCCGTTTCCTGGCTCCTGGCTGAGGGCCCTGGCCAGTCAGAACGCACCGCTTCCCCTTTAAGAGAGCACGCCCAGATGCGATTAGGGAAAGGCAGAAAGAAAAGCCCGGAAAGACCAGGGTCGTATCCCGAATTTGGCAGATGAACTTGGGCGCGCGGGTGCTGGGAGGGATAAATTAGGAGTTTGGGACTAACAGATACACACTACTATATGGAAAAGAGATAACCAACAAGGACCTACTGTATAGCACAGGGAACTATACTCGATATTTTGTAATAACCTATAAGGGAAAATAATCTGAAAAAGAACACACACACACACACACACACGGATCTGAGCAGCCACTGTATGGGAAGGGTCAGGGCCTTCCTGCAGCCCGACTGCACGATGGCCCCTGCAGGCTTCCCCGGGGACCAGGCTGAGGCCAGGGGCACACGCAGCCTGCAGGGGCCTCAAGCCTTTCTGCTTCCTTTTCCCTCAGGGCCTGTCTGCCCTGATGGGCAGAGTCCACTGCAATACCCAGCACTATGCTTTGGAGAGAGTAGAGACGTCATTATAAAGACTGAAAATTACTTTTGTGGGACATTTTAAGTATGAATTCAAGCGGAGAGTTTTCATTCATTCCTTATATTTAGAAAGTTTATTCCCTGATCTTGGCAAGGGATAGTAGATTTGTGGGGAGGGGGGATATCTAAAAAAGACAATGGGTCCCAAAAGGCCACATGCTGTATGATTCCATCGGCACAAAATAGCCAGCATAGGTAAATCCATAGAGACAGAAAGCAGATTAGTGACTGCCAGGGGCTAGGGAAGCAGGGGGTGGGGAGTGACTGTTTAAGGGGTACAGGGTCTCCTTTGGGGGTGATGAAAGCATTTTGGAACCAGGCAGAGGTGACGGTTGCACAACATTGTGAACAGACTGAGCGCTAAATTACAATTCAACTGAGCATGCCCCCTGCACTCAACACCACCAGAGGGGTGGGCAAAACACCTAGGCCACCCCTCTGGCCTGACCCCTGGACACACCCCTACCCTCACCCCATATAAGAAACAAGCGAGCGGGCAAGCAAGGGAACCTGTTGCTTGATCTAGTCCCCCCCTGCTGCAGCAGGGGTCTCAATAAAGCCTTGCCTGAAAAAAAAAATGACAATTCAATGCTTTAAGATGATTAATTTTGTTATGTGAATTTCACCTCCATTAAAAAAACCCCAGCAGTTTAGTGTGTTTCAGGTATTTTTATTTTCTTTTATCTTCTACTAGGATCTCTCCTATGTTTCATCCAACATTTCTTTGTAAAACCTGCCTGTTACCTGATAAATCTTAAGTTAACCCTGGCGGAACAGTATACGCCTTTTAATAAGGAAAAATAAAAACAAACCCCTAAGAGATAAAAGCTTTCCAGGACTCAGAAGTTAGCCTCTACTGGAGAATTTCGGACTATGGGAAGATGGCATCATCTCAGACCATGGCACGTAAACTGGGCAGTGCTAACTTGGCCTTTGTAAGGCCGTCTCGGGTTGGGACCATCTCCAGCAGCTTGATCATATAACCAAAGCCAGAGACAGGGAGTCTCCCATGGGAGAATTATTCAAGGAGAACATGATTTTGGGTCTCTGGCTTCGGGCTTCCTTTTCCCCTGTCGCAGAGAGAGTTTCTTCCCAGAATCTAGCACAATCAGTTTCTGGCTGGGAAAGGGCTATACGGCTTGGCGAAGCAGGACTGGTTTCTCCAATTCCATTTCTTTGGAATGGAGCCAGTGAGGATGAGGGGGTGTGACTCGCCCACCCACCCAACCCAGCCCTACGGAGAGGGCTGGAGACAGGGTAAGGCTGTGCGCTCTATCCTCCAGACTCTAGGCAAGAGGGTCAAGGGCTCATGGGCACACTTCCCCTGCTCAGGGGACTGTCAAGAGGAGGCCTGCTGAATGTTGCAATACCCAGAGGAAGCACAGATGAAAGGACAGGCCCTGTGGCCCAGGAGCCTGCGTCTTTCCAGAGACAGCTGTGAGCAACTTTCCTAGTATCTGTTTGCTGAGAGTTCCAGGATGGCCTGGGGGACAGAGATGTGCACGGCTTCCATATGGGGGCCAGCTCTCCCAGAGCCCTCTGGTCCTGGTGAACTACCTTCCCTTACCTCCTTCACTGTCCTCTCCTCATCTCAGGTGCCTGGTAATAAGTAGGTGGACTAGGTTTTCAGCAAACAGATGGCTTAATAAGATGGGGACTTCCCTGGCGCTCCAGTGGTTAAGACTCCGCACTTCCACTGCAGTGGGGGCGGGTTTGATCCCTGGTTGGGGAACTAAGATCCCGCCTGCCGCGTGGGGTGACCAAAAGAAAAGAAAAGAAGAAAAGAAAAGAAGATGCAATATCTATACTGCTCTGGCATCTGAGGAGCCGCAAGTTTAGAACCTTAATGCTAAACACAAAAACAGGCAGGCTCAACCCAATTAAAAAATGGGCAAAGTACTTGAACAGACATTTTTTCAAAGAAGATAATCACATGAAATGATGATCAACATCATTAGTCATCAGGGAAACGCAAATCAAAACCACACGATACCACTTCACACGTACTAGGATGGCTACGTATATAAAAAACAACAACCAAGAAAGCCCCCAAGTGGAAAATAAGAAGGGTTGCCGAGGATGTGGAGAGACTGGAACCTTTGGACACATTCCGTGGGAATGTAAAATGGTGCAGCCTCTACGGAAAACAGTACGGTGGTTCCTCAGAAAATTAAACGTGGAATCACCGCATGATCTTGCAATTCTTCTCCTAGGGTACACACCCAGAAGAACTGAAACAAATCCCTGTATGTGAATGTTCACAGCAGCACTATTAGCTATAGCCAAAAGGCAGAAACAACCCAAGTATCCATCAGTGGATGAATAAATAAACAAATCGTGGTATATACAGGACACTGGACAATTATTCAGCCATGAAAAGGAGCAAAGTACTGATACATGGCACAACATGGATGAACCTAGAAAACATTATGCAAATGAAAGAAACCAGGCACAAAAAGTCACATATTATATGAATTCTATTTATATGAAATGTCCAGAATAGGTAAATCTACAGAGACAGAAAGCAGACTGGTGGTTGCCAGGGACCGAGGGGACGGAGAGGGGGAAATAACTGCTTAACGGGTATGAGGTTTTATTTTGGAGTGATGAAACTTCTGGAACTAGACAGAAGTGGTGGTTGCACAACACCGTAAATGTACTCAATGCCACCCAGTTGTTCACTTTAAGATGGTTAGTTTTATGTTGTATGTGTTTCATCTCAAAAACAAAAAAACCCAAAACTCTGCAAAAAGTAAGGGCCAAAACAATCCACAAACAGAACAATCAGTTTCAGAATAACTGAGACTCACCTTCAAAAGCCTTCTTGGAATCACTTAAAGGAAATAATCTTTAAGTTAAGGTAACTAAGGCGACCAGTAGGAGAGAGCAGATAGGCACTCACTCCAAGTCGGAAGTCCCTAAACATGGCTGATTCAGGTCCACAAAGAAGCGTTAATTTGTCTTGAACAGACAGCTGCTCCCACCACCCCACACAAGGGCGCACGAAGGCTGCCCTAGCCACTTACAGATGGGACTCAGGCACAGCTCCCCTCTGCCAGCCCCCTCATTCCTGATACAGCCATCATTTCCACCACAGGGGCTCAGGTCTTAGACCATGAGGTTGGGACAGAGTCACAGACTCCCAAAGAGCAAGAAGAAACCCCACAGGTAATCATTCTCTGCTACCCGCTGCTGGCTCCTTCCAGGGCTGTTAGCCTCTTCGGAGCCGTAGCCAAGGGGCCACCCAGCCTGGCTTCTCCACTGCAGGCCCCGAGCTCTCCAAGTTCACAGCAGGCCAGAAAGCACCACCGCTGGACAGTCTCCCCTACGTGAGCTGCTCTGTGATGCCCGCACGTCCATCCCATTTCTGCCCTGTGGGGGTCACCTTGAACCAGTCCAGTTTCCCTTCCATGGGACACCTTGCCAAATGTTTGTTCCCCGAAACCTCTTTCTCTGGGATAAATACTCCCAGACATCTTTTAAAATCATTCCTCACAAAAGGTCATTTTCGCTATTCTCCTGATCTCTGACTGTGCTTTCTAAACTGTGCCACTCAGAAGGGAGAACATCACAGGTGAAGTCTGGGCAGCTCCCGGCTGTCTGTCCTGGGTATCATTCTCCTGTTAAGGCCACTAGACATCCAAGCTAGATTTCTTATTTCTTTTTTATTTATTTATTTTATTTTGGGCTGCGTTGGGTCTTCATTGCTGCGAGTGGGCTTTCTCTAGTCGCAGCGAGCGGGGGCTACTCTTTGTTGCGGTGCGCGGGCTTCTCATTGCGGTGGCTTCTCATGTTGCGGAGCACAAGCTCTAGGCACGTGGGCTCAGTACTTGTGACTCGCGGGCTCTAGCGCGCAGGCTCAGTAGTTGTGGCGCACGGGCTTAGTTGCTCCACGGCATGTGGGATCTTCCCAGATCACGGATCGAACCCGTGTCCCCTGCATTAGCAGGCGGATCCTTAACCACTGCGCCACCAGGAAAGCCCTCGATTTCTTATTTCTGAGGGCTGCATCACCCCCGAGTCTTAATTCACATGCTTTACTGCCAAGCTGCTTATCCACAGGCGTCCTTTACAAATGTCATCTGGTCGGAGTCAGTCCACTGCTCTGGCCTGGGGAGATCTTTCTGGACTCTGACTCATTAATATAACTCTTCTTCCTCCTAAGTCTACTGCTTGAAAACTTGGATAATCCTGCCACTAATGCTATTCTTCTTCCAAATCCTCCCTTATAATGTGGAAGGGGACAGGGCCAAGCGTGCGACTCGATCTATCCCCCAGGGTGACAGCGACCTGTGAACAGTACTCCAGAGGTGTGACTCTACTGAGCCACCTGCCATTCAGGGCAGGTGTGTCACTTGGCCCACACTTCATCTTCACTGGTACGGATCCCATGGATGACTAACAAATGAGGCTGACAACAGCCCTCCTGCTACCAGTGGTTGAGGGACTAAAAGTAAAGCTCTTAGCAGTGCCTTGCACACGGTAGGCAATCAAATGTGCCTTTATAACTGACAAGAAATACAATAATAGAAGAAAACCGGTTTTCCAACTCCCAAACTACCCTCCTTACTGGCAACCAAGTATAGACACTAGGCAGCTGAAATCGATACAAAAAGAACCTGTGCCCAAGGGCTGATGTCTGAATCCCCACACCCTCCTCCCAGAATCTCCATGCTCTGAGGTTAATAATACCACCCTTCCAAGGCTATAGGAAGGAGTCAATGAGATCAGGCATGTGAAAGAGGTTTAAAAGTTGAGTCAGGCTATGCAAACAAAAAAGAAAAGTATTATGATTATTACTGTTATAAATCTCTCCAAGATACCACTTCCACTAGCAGAAACCTGCCAGTTCAGCCAAGGAAAAACCTACAGATGCACTCAGGCTGCCAGAAGGCAGGTCTTCCAGCTCAGAGCAGCTGAACTCCTGCAAAGCAACTTCCCTTTCCCAAGGATGGCAGGATTGAGAGGGTTTGACCAATTCAAATGCAAAAGCCCGAGGGCGAGGATGACTGGGAAACTTTTCAGTATTCACTGCCATCCCTTTCCAACACAAAGGCCTGTGGGTTCCCTTCATGGCTCTTCATTCACTCTGGCCACGAGGTTATCTATACAGTGGGATGGGGGCACCCGTAGTCACTGCTAGCTGAGAGGCACACAATCCGACACACACCTCCAACTTGAGGCCTTCAAAAGGTGAGTCTCCAATCCCATCCCAGCCTGACAGGAGGAGGAAAAGGGGAGTGTAACAGGGGCCCCATCCATAGGAGCAGATTGGAATCAAATCAGAACAAAGAGTTTCTTAACCTCTGCGTTGCAGCTGGTGCATCCAGTTTGGATGGGGCACTGAGAAGGCGAAGGTCTGATGGATAATGTGCGTGCCGGAGCTTGGGCTCCCCAGCTCCACCGTGCAGGCTGAGCCCCCATCCCTTCTTTATACTGGGACCAAAGGGCTCGACCTGTCCCCACCAGCTCGGGGGGCTACTGTGAGAAAGCACAGAGCACGCTCTAACTGTGGAAGACCGAAAACAAGCCTCATCGTTATTCTCTGCAAGGTCAGAGGAGACCAAAAAACGACACAAAATACAAAATAAACCACCTCACTTTATATAGATTACAGAAACATGGAGGAGAAAAAGAAATCCACTCATGGCAGCCCTGGGCAGTGAGAATTATGCCACGCCTCGGCCTAGGTCACATTTACCACCTTGGAAATTTCCATTTCGACTGTCCATTGTCATTTCATGTGTAAGTTGGTGATGCTGGGGGGCGGGGTGGGTAGTGCTGAAGTTTGGACCTGTCAGGGAGGGACCCACATACCTGGATCAGGGGAGACTCCCTACTCAGAAGGCCTTTCACAAGGCCCAGATGATGGGCCTTTTCGATTTGTTTGGTTTAAAATATTTAAGCCGAGGCACAGTGAAGTGTCTCATTTACGACGTTCTTCCTGGACCATTAGACGGGGATTCCACACTCCTCACGCTGATGAACGTGCTACTTAGCCATGCAAATTCCGGGAGCGCAGACACGGAGATGGGAGGTGCTCAAGGTATGCTCTCAAGGGCCGATTTAATTACACAGCCATTCAGCGGGCAAAGCAGACCAATTTTTAGCCAACTGTTCTGGTAAATATTATGGGAAGCCCTTTCATAGAGTGCTAGTGATTTCGATCGTGCCCGGCTTTAGTTCTCATGCAAACATGCACGCGGTCCCCAAAGATGCTACCGCCAGAGCCAGAAAAATCAAACAGACTTTAGCCAATATTAGCCAATATGCTATCTTGCCGTTGAATATTATTATTTCCTTTTAGTACTATAAACCCTTCAGTATCACTGTCATTTACGTGAGGACAAACTGGAAAACCCACTCACTTTCCAGCGACCGGCCTTCCTCTGCCCCTCCCCCACGCTCTCGGCAAGTCCCGCCGCCCGGCTTCTGGGCCGGCTGCACTGCTCCCCAGGGTTGGACAAAACCACCACCACGAACCCATTTCGGACGTTTGAAACAATACCCAATCACTGCATCCATTCTCCCAGAGCGTCCCAGAGGAAATGGCATCATTACTTTCATTTTACTCCGTTTGTGACCAACCAAAAGCAAACAACACGGCCTGAGACAATTATCAGGGTATCTGATGTCGGCAGCTGGAGAGTACGCTCGGGAATGTTATCAAATGACCTCGCGGAGAAATTAATTTTCAAGAGCTAAAATAACCTTCTGCTGCACATGCCCGGCCGTTTCTCTAAATGCAGAAACGGATTTCACTTTCAGCAGTTAGAAAACTCTCAGGCATGCCCATTTTTTCAAAAAAGTCTATAAATAACCCAGGATCAGCAAAATTTATGCAAAACATCCTGCTAGAAGAAATGTAAACTAAAACCACTTACAGAGAGACTCGGGCTGCCAACTTAATCTGATTCTACGACGACTGTAAACACGTTGCACTTTTGGAACCTGAAGCGATCCATATTAGCACGGATGCCATCACAGAAAAGAAAAAGAAAAAAAAGGAAGCAACCGCCCCCTTCCCACACTAAACAACAACAAAAGCCCGGCCCCCAAACAGAGCACCGTGATTCGGGGTTCGGGGTTCTGCACGGTCCAGGACCCGACGGCTGACCAGCTGAAGTCAGTACCAGCTTGCACACGCCAACTGTTTTGACTACAGGCACTTGTTAAACACAGAGTTTCAGGTCCTACCAGTTGGACACCAGAAGTTCATAGAACTGACCCAGTGCCAAGAACAACAAGCCCAGAAAGCGAAACGGCCGCCTCGTGCGCCGTAGTTTTTGTTAACTGTTTATGCAAGCCCCAGAGCAACTGGGTAACAATTAAGAAGACAACCAAACTTAAATAACAAAAGCAGATTACCACCTTGAAGGAAATGTAGATGTTGGCAGATAAAGGTCAGACTTCAACCGAGTTTACTGGTGGGGTGGGGGGTTTTCGGAGAGAACCGGC
>NW_006796766.1:561572-564564 GCF_000442215.2 Lipotes vexillifer | reverse complement strand
GGGGGGGGGGGGGGAGGGGCAGGTGTCACATGACGAACTGCGGTTATTAGCAGAAGGAACCGGGTGCTTCCTTGAAGCATCTTTTACTTAGAGGTTGAATCAGATTTTGCAAATGTTGAGGCCTTGGTACACATCTGGGGTGATTGCAGAAGCATTGGAACTTGGATGTTGGTAAATCCCATAGGAGAAAAAAAGGGGCGTGCCGAATGCAGTTTTGAGACCGGGAAAGGGACTTCCAAGTTCCCTGCTCCGTGCAGCGAGGCCACTGAGCCACACAGGAAACAAATGATTGAGGCACATAAGAAACAAATGGAGGGATAGCGTCCCCAGGCTTCTCTGACCTGGTCCTGAGAAAGGTTTCCCTTTCCTCTTTGAGGTTAGGGCTGCTGTGGCCAACCTTCCTCCCTCATCCAGACTGGAATCTGTGTTCTCTTACAGGTAACAGTGAATCGAGTATTTTCATTTGGCAAAATAAAATAAAAAGGAACACTTAAATCACGTATTTAACAAAGTTTTTCATTTCTTTCCCAGAATGCATTAAGCACTATCTCATTTTTGGACCAAGACGATTGACCAGACGAAATTTTAGAATTATCTGAGCACTTGAGAAAAGTTAATTCCAAGAGAACTGGGCTGCGAATGTAAGAGTGAGAAATTTTTAATTGCTGAATGGATTCAGATCTAACCTCTGCCCCACCCCCTTCTTCCTATCTATCTATCTATCTATCTATCATCTATCTCTGATTTGAATAAAATGTTGCCCCTTCCCCACTCCAGAGGTTTAGGGGAAAGTAATGAGTAGGTGGAAACAGGTGGTTTATAAAAACCATTGTAACCACAGGCCAGGTTCATGTTTATTCTGGAGAGTAAATGTCATTCCTCTGGTTCCGGGGGTCACCAGTGCAATGTGGTGGATATGAACCCACACAGTAGCTGCCCCTTTCCTCCCGAAGGAACCTACATTTTCTTACAAACTGTATGCAGACATGGTTTCACTGGGATCTGAAACGGAGCCGCCCTGGAGTGAAAGCCAGCAGTTGCCTGACGGATCAAGAGAGAAGAGCACGGGCAGCTCGGGTGGGACAAAGTAAGGCTCACACCAGCCCCCGACCCTGGATTGACAACTGACTTCTTTTTTTGTTTGTTTTTTTTGCGGTACGCGGGCCTCTTCTGTTGCGGAGCACAGGCGCAGGCTCAGCGGCCATGGCTCACAGGCCCAGCCGCTCCGCGGCATGTGGGACCTTCCCGGACCGGGGCACGAACCCGCGTCCCCTGCATCGGCAGGCGGACTCCCAACCACTGCGCCACCAGGGAAGCCCCAACAATTGACTTCTTAAAGCGACCCCAGAATTTTGTGAGCCAGGCCTCTCACTTAGAACTCCATGGCTTACATGTCTCCTCCCTGCACATTATATTATCGGACCGGGGCACGAACCCGCGGCCCCTGCATCGGCAGGCGGACTCCCAACCACTGCGCCACCAGGGAAGCCCCAACAATTGACTTCTTAAAGCGACCCCAGAATTTTGTGAGCCAGGCCTCTCACTTAGAACTCCATGGCTTACATGTCTCCTCCCTGCACATTATATTATTTGATTCTCAGAAACATCCTAGGAGATGAGAGAGGGCAGCTATGATTATCCCTATTTAACAAAGGAGGAAAACGGAGGCTCAGAGAAGCCTTGGTCTCAGCCCCACGAACGCTGACTGTGCTGGTGTGGTGCTTTATTGTCTGCAAAGCGTTTTAAAAGTAGTGGGCTTTATTATTCCCATTTTCACAGACAAGTAAACTGAGATTTTGGAGAGGCCACAGATCACATCCAAGGCCACACTGCAAACCATCAACAGCATCAGGTCTCCTAACTCCTGACCCAGTCCCCCTCACTTGCCTCTATCATGTTTCCAGAACACATAATGATAGAGCTGAAAAGGCCAGTAAAGTTGTTTCATTATAAAAGCACATCATCTCCCTTGATTTTCTCAAAACTCCCTGTCTTCATGGTTTTTCAGTTCACAGATTGCAACTCCCTAAACAAGGAGGTTTCCTCTCCACACTGTGGGGAGAGCTCCGGCCTTCTGCACTCCCGAGCTATTATTTCAATGCAAAGCAAACACCTTCACCCAGTTTGCACTCTGTCTTCCTTTGATTTGATTAGTTCACCCACGTGCTAATCCCTGGCTCCTCACCCCATCCCAGTCTAAGCAGCCACCAGAGCGGATGCCCCAGCAGGCCTGCCAAGCTGTATATTGCATAGCCTGCATCTCCAAGGTGTGCTGTCTCACATGTGGAAGGGATCTGGCTACATCTTTTCTCCAACGTGTTTCAAAGTTATGCTTTTGCTGGGTTCTTTTGTTACAGAGGCTGATGAAAATAATGGACCAAATGAAGGCTGTCACTGTTATGTTCCTTGCCTGTGCCAAGTGGACACACTCCCAGCTTGACAGAGGGTGACATTAGTATTCTATGACACCCGTGAGCGGGCTCATTGTAGGTCTGGGGCATTTCCTCTGAGGAGATATGGTAGCAAGTTTGCTGCGGGGTTTGTAGAAAAACATATAGCAAACATGGGGACGTTTGTCAGAAACCCAAGCACTCAGGGCCATGACCAGAGATGCCAAATGTGGACTGCAGGATGGGAGACGTCAGGAGGTGATGATCAGAAAGTTCTAGAATGTTCTGCTGCCACTTTATGAACCTACCTCTCCCCCTTCTTTCTCCCTGAAAACACAGCCCAACAAAACATAGGACCAAAGGCCAGGGAAGCTGGATGCCAAGGTGGACTTCATGCTGAATGTCACTAAAGCAGCCTAGGTCGTGAAGACTCATCAAATCCATGTGCCTCTGTTGGCGGGAGAAGCTCTGTGATTAGATGCAGTGCACAGGTGGCACCTCCCACCGGTTTATTTGACGTTGTTTTGGTAATCACAGGACATTTGCGTCCACGCTGCCTGAAAAGAATACGGGGCCTGGGTAAATCAGAACAATCTCAGCAG
>NW_006796766.1:556262-561562 GCF_000442215.2 Lipotes vexillifer | reverse complement strand
CAGCAGGAAAACTCGCTTGCTTACAAGACACAAAGTGAGGAGAATACTTCCATGTGCCTTGTGACTCCTCTGAGCACAGAGATCTTTTTTTTTTTTTTTTTTTAAAGTAGGACAAACGGTTTGACAAGCACTGACATATTTAGGGAAGACAGGAGAGGCTATTTAAAATCAGAACTCCTGAAAAGCTGAGAGGCATGGCCTCCAAATGAGTAAAATTAGTGATAGTGGGCTAATAGAGGAATAGGGAATATTAGCATTAATTTGTTGTTGTAGCCGGTACCGGTGTGCTTAACAAAGGTAGTTCTATCATAGGCCAGACAAACAGCACTCTGCTCACGGATACGGTGATTTGGGGAAGGCTGGTGAGTACAGTACATCCAGCCCGGAGGACGACAGAGTGATGGAGACAAAGCTGGGGTCCCCTGCCCACGCTATGGGCATTTAGATGCCCCTCCAGGGAAGGGCACCGCATCAGAGTACATATACAGAGAAGGAACCTGGGCAGGACCCAGTATGGTCTTAAAAACACGGCCTGGATATGTGGAGAGCTGGTCAAAAAAAGGACGGAGGCCTGAGCTGTCAGGAGACAGAGAAGCAAGGTAAGCATGACAATAGCTGTGGCTGCCATTGGCTCCAGACCTGACTTTACCCCTTATGGTGCCCTGCAGACTTCCAGGTCAGGACCTGTGGCTCAGCTGGACACTCTTCACTTTCGCCCTGTTACCTGGGTTCATAGGGACTGGACCAGGCTGCCTGATCGTACCTGGAATTGGCTTTTGGCCTAATCCTTTGTAATGTGGACTCATGACCAAAGCCATGGGGACAGTTTTGCACATATGGGGCCACAGACCCTAGATTCTTCAGGAGAGAGCCAGTTTCAACCAGCCTTAGCTGGTACTGCACCACAATTAGAAGAATGACTTTATATTGAAGGTCAGTAACTGTGGGTTGACTACAGTCTGAACCAGTGGACCTCACGTTTCCTTGAGGGCCCATTGTGAGTCTCACTTATCTTTGTAATCCAATGCCTAGCCAGAGCATGGAAGGCTTGCTATATGTTTTAAATATAGGTTTTGAATGAATGAAGTTCCACTTAATGTGAACCACCAAGAGAGATGTATACCTTATTAGGTACACCTGGAAGGTGAATATCTTTTTGTTAAGTATGTATAAAATTTGGTATTTTAATTAATTTTGTTTTCATTAATTGATTTTTTTAAAGTACAATGTTTTATCTTATTATTTTTTCAGGTTCCTTTTCTTCCCCCCCCAGTCAAAGTTGGTATTTTTAAAAGTTGTACTGTGGTTCAAGTTAGGGAGAAGGTAGAAAGGCTTTCCACTTAAGATTAAAAATACTAAATCTTCAAAAAAATTGTAGCCACTTTGTAACAGGAATCTTTCCAAAGATCTTCATTCTCTTGTACTTTGTCCTCTTAAATGGTATCCTTTGAACATTATTTGATCTTTTTTTTTTTTTTTCTTTTTTGATAACTCAAGGTCACTGTTAAGGGCATTCGTTTCTATACTTTGCTGCAAAATGGTGATATCAGGGTCCACCGTAGCTTTCAAACTTTTTGACCCTGATCCATCTTAAGAAATGAATTTTACACGGCAGCAACCTAGTATGCACATATGTATGGGACAAAAATTCCAAAAGGTAAGATTTATCTTTACTAAGTGAAAACCACTCGAACATTTTCTCTTCTTGCTTATTCCACGGTTTAAAATGTTGGTCAGGGATCCCTGAAGAGATCGCCCCACCATCACGAGCGGCACCTGTGGCGTACAAACACTGAGACAGTACATGGGGCTTTTGTCCCTGCACAAAAAGGGCTTCAGCGTTCCCACTTTTGGCCTTTTATTTTTCCTCTGCATCTGGCGTCACTTTTATTTTGTCAGGGCCTGCCTCCACAGTCCTAGTCCGCAGAGCTCTAATTTGCCAAACGTGGAAATCAGACCATCCAGCTTGCCAGTATTACATCTAAACTAAGTGTAAAATATTGCTCCATGAAAGCCTGTGGGGTGCCCAATGGATGCCTCGTGGGGCTGGGTGTTCTTATGTGCTCAGAGCTCCTGGCAGGGCTCCCAAGAGCTCTGCTCAGTGGCGGAGTTCCTGACACTGAGGTGTTACTGGATGCGCCATGTGTAAACCCCCGTGTGTGAACGTGAGTGTTTCTCCTTTGAAAGGAGTATTCTGATGACTGAGCCTCAGGCTGGAAGGGCTATTGAAGGACAGAGGCTCCTGGCAGCAATGTAGCTTCGTGAAGGACCAGCTCTGGGTTCCAGTGTATCAGCAAGTATTCCCTAAAGTAACTGACCCTACTTCAGGCAGTTTGTAACAATGCAGTATTTCCATTTGGACTCTGAGCTGCCCTTTGTCCTGTAATTTATAGCTCCTCCTAGAGAATACTTCAGCTCTAAGGAGTATGTATATGAAATGTCTCCTGGTGGAATTTTGAAGTGGGGTGTGTGTGTGTGTGTGTGTGTGTGTGTGTTGAGGGGGTAGATATATTGATTTTTAAAAATTACAGCAAAGGGGGTAGATACTGTGCCCTTAAAGAAACTCAGATAACAAGCAATCAGGCACCGGTTAAATAAACTATTGGAATGCTGGGAAGCTATAAAAATGATGATGTAGATCTATATTTACTGAAATGTGTCCACAATAATTGTAGACAGAAAAAAAAAGTGGATTTCAAGGCAATGTCTATAATAGGATTCCACTTTTATTTTTTAAAATATAAAATATATGCATACAGATACACATGTACAACACATAGACAAACACATACACATAGAAAAAAGACTGGAAAGTTTTACAGAGAAATACTTTTTTTTATTTCCTGAAATGTTGGCAGTTTTTACAATGCATTAGTTTTATAATAAGAAAAAAGAGCAATTTCACTTTGCAAAAGTAAAATTCTACATTATTATGCAAAACAGTATTTCTGTTTGGGGCACCCCACCCCATTCTCACCTTGTGACTGTTCCCATGGGAACACTCGCTACATCCATGCATCCATCCACAGGGCAGCACACACAAGCTGAGCTTTCACACTCGCCTCTCACTAGTTACGATGTCTCCTCAAACTTTTGAAAGAGTTCTACTCATATATAGAGGGGTAAGTTGAGTCTTTATTGGAAATTTTTCACATTAATGCATGTGAAGGCAAAGGAAAGGCTTGTGGTTTTACTTTTAAGGGTCATGTTCTCTTCCCTGATGGAATTAAGGGGAAATGTAAATCCCCAAGCAGAGGGCTCTGCTAATTACCTCTCTGGCAGAAGCAGGCTACCGGTATCTCCATTCTCCAGGAAGACAAGGAAAGAGCTGACGCCATCTGGATTCTGAAGCTAGTTTTCTTCCAAGCCAGAGTCAACTCAAGGCATAAACCGACGCTGGATTTAACAGGAACAATCCCTAACTTGTGTTCTCTCTACAAAGTGTATTCACATCCAAGGGATAACATTCACCTTCATAGTGTATTCACATCCAAGGGATATCGCCCCCAAAAATGACTAGGAAGGAGGGCAAGCAAGTGTGTTATTCTCAGTTGACAAATGAGGAAAATAAGATTTATCAAGGGGAGGCAGTTTGCCCAAGGCCACCCTATTAGAGACAGGCTTCAAACCCAGTTCTCCTGAGTTTGTTCTCCATGTTTTTTGCCAGTGCATTCTCTCTACAAGCAGAGTAACGATATAGCTATTATCCTAACTGGACACTTTTGAAAGTAAAAAGCGCTGCATTTAAGCATGGGCCCCAGAGCATAAGGTACAAATTGTGACTCTCCCAGGCAAACCAGGACTTATGGTCACTTTAGATATAATCCGGCCCTCTCCCCCGCTGCACCCCCCCATCATACCTTTTGAATAGGAGAGAGAAATGGAACATGGTTACACATCTAATTTACCTTAAAGCACTTGAGTGTGTAAATAAATAAATACAAGAGAAAATAAGAGTACTTGAATGTAGCTGGTGTTTTACTGTGTATGAACCAGTTGGTCTAGGCTGTACCTCTAGGGGTGATCAGCTCACGTGCTATGAAGAATACAAAGCCTGGATTCGGCAGCTGCTATTAACCCGAGAAGGTCACACTCCAACACTGGCTACTTTAAGTCCTTTGGCTATTCGGATAAACGTTCTGAACATAAAAAATGGGCTTTTGTTGGTGAAACTTGTGACTTAGCATAATGAATGCTAGAAATGGGTTCTTACTGGTAAAATTAAAGGTGTTCAATGCATGTAGCCTGGCAAAAAATCTTTAGCGACCTCCCTACCCCTGTATAAACAGGGCACTCGAGGCTGCCCTGTATGCAGCTGTCACATTAGGAGGGTTGATGACAGCATGGTGCTGACTCAGGGAAACAGTCCTGTCTCTGGAATACTGCTGCAGCTGCCTTGAGTGAACCTTTTCTATGAGGTATGGTTGGAACAACTCGATGGAGAGAGGGCTGGGATTTCATCAAGTTCACCAAATAGGCTGAGTGAACTGTTTTCTCCCTACCTGAAAAACATGTGTGTGATAAATGCCTGTACCTGTGGCAGACTTCAGTCTAACACTCTCATTCGTTACCGCCTGGTGGCTAGGCTGTGGGGTAGAAGCTAAGTCTCACCACCTCAACCTTCTACAGGGGCGACTGTTTTCTACCAAAAAGAGCCAAGAGTTGTGAGTGGTCAAACCAGCTCAGGTCAGTCCAAACAAACATGCCTCTCGGGGAGGCTAACACAGGTAGATTTCAGCACAGGATCCCTTAACACCCGGTCCTCTCCGCCAGGTTATGAGCTTCCTGAAAGGGAAGACCAGGTCTGTCTTGTTCACTATCCTAGCCCTTAGCCTCACACAGTGCCTTCCCATAAAAAACGTGTGATGGGTATTTGTCCAGTGAATGAATAAATGAGTAGGAATTCTGTTACTTCTAGAATCGATTTCATCAACTGTAAGCCGCGATTGTTCGTTATTCCACTGATGGCAAATGACCCTCAAAAATCATAATCCATTGCTTGCCCCGGATTAAGATAGTACCTTAAAAGGCAATAGATAAACTGGTATAAAAACCACTGGGATTACCTTGTTTAATCCTCACCGAAATGTGATGAGATTGGTATTATCATCCTCATGTTCAGATGAGGAAATCAAAGACCAGAGAGGCTAAAACTTAAGTTAATGAAGCCACACCCAAGCACGCGCTGCTACCCGGAGTTGGCCGTCACTCAGTTTTGCAGGGATTCTTTTCTTTTCTTTTCCTTCTTCTTCCCCCCACCCCCCTTTTATTTCTTTTTCCTTTTTTTTTTTTTTTTTTTT
>NW_006796766.1:541933-555677 GCF_000442215.2 Lipotes vexillifer | reverse complement strand
CTCTAGAGCGCAGGCTCAGTAGCTGTGGCACAGGGGCTTAGTTGCTCCGTGGCACGTGGGATCTTCCCGGACCGGGGCACGAATCCGTGTCCCCTGCATTGGCAGGCGAATTCTTAACCACTGCGCCACCAGGGAAGCCCTCACCTTATTTTATCAAAAGTTTTTTCTGGGAGGAAAGCTGGATGGATGTTGGAATATATGAACCAGCTTTCTGGCTCTTCTGCTTTTATTTGGATTGACACGTGGCACTGAGGGATGTCTAATGGCCTTTCATGTCTCTGAGCTGTGGGAGAATCTACCACAGCTCTGCTGGCCTCCAGGGCCCCAGGCCCTCTGCTCATCCGATCCCCTCCCCATCCCCCGACCCTGGACGACTGAGAGCCTTTGTTTTCTGCCTCTGGGAGCTGGTGCGCAGCCTTCTCTCCCTGGAATGCTTGTCCGCCCTTTTGTTCTTCACCTTGGCTAACTCTTTGTTATTTTTCAAGACCCAGTTCAAACATGACCACATATGGGACACCAAGGAGCGGCCTGTCACCCTGCACCTCTGCAGGAGTCCCTTCTCAGTGCTCCCAGGCACACGGCACACACCGAGCACATGGCTCTGGAGCCACCGATGGACCCGCCTCTCTCTTCCTCTGCGCCAGCAGTCAGGGGCCTTGCCTTAGTGCTGGCGCGCAGCAGGCACTCAAAGCGTGTTAGACAGTGAATGGATAAATCAGGAAATAATTAGCCAACTCACAGGAAAGCACAAGAAAACGCAGGGGTCAGCAGGCCAGCAGTTTCCAGAGGGCTGAGGGCTAGCTAACCTTAAATTACCTGTTTTAGCCAGTGGGCTCCAAAATAATTTCTGAAGCCTAAGGGAATGATGGTGGGTTTTTATGAGAGGCCATAGACTATTTAATTCTGAGTGCTCGACTCCTTTGCCTGTTATAGAATAAAATCTCTGGAGAGATTTTCCCACTGCAGCTAGGTCCCACTCCCTGATGCTGGGCCAGCCACTGGCCTCCCCTTGGGAGCTTGGGGTGCTCTGACAGCACCCACGTGACGGGCTGCACTGGCAGCTCGCAGAGCTCTCGCCGGCTCTGGGTGCCCATCTAAGCCAAGAAGTTAGCAGGTCCCAGATGCAGGCCAGCACATGACCTGAGCAGGGCCACAGCTTGAGCCAACCGTGGGCCTTCGGCCTAACGAAATAAACAATTCCCAGCATAGCCTGACCTTTCAGAACGTAATGCTTTCTAACCGCACTGTGCAGATAAAAATAATTTAGTGATTTCCTCCCACTAAACTCTTGGGCACAAACCAAGAAATCTGCAGTGTGGCTGCTCTGATGCTACTGTACAATTGCAAATATTTAGGCTTCTCTGGGTTCTTATCAGTATTTATCAGCAGGGATGCACCTGGCTTTTTTTTTTTTTTTAATTAATTTACTTATTTATTTATTTTTAAAAATTTTGGCTGTGTTGGGTCTCTGCTGCTGCGCACGGGCTTTCTCTAGTTGCAGTGAGCGGGGGCTACTCTTCGTTGCGGTGCATGGGCTTCTCATTGCGGTGGCTTCTCTTGCTGCAGAACACAGGCTCTAGGCGAGTCGACTTCATTAGCTGTGGCACAAGGGCTCAGTAGTTGTGGCTTGTGGGCTCTAGAGCGCAGGCTCAGTAGTTGTGGTACACTGGCTTAGCTGCTCCGTGGCATGTGGGATCTTCCCGGACCAGGGCTTGAACCTGTGTCCCCTGCTTTGGCAGGTGGATTCTTAACCACTGCGCCACCGGGGAAGTCCCGCACCTGGCATTTCTGGTGGGATAATTCTTCCCTAGGTGGAACCATCCCGTGCACTGCAGAGGGTTTAGCGCCTCTGATCCAATCGATGATAATGACAGCCTCAAAATGCACATTTTCAAGCATTCCTAGGGGTGAGAGGAATTGTGAGCAGTGGGACTCCCTGTGGGGTTAGCTGTGATTCATTTTGCAGCAGGAGGCTCTTGGAAGGACTGCAGAGGCCACGCAAACCAGGGGTGGGTTGGGACGAGGCCCAGGGAGTCATAGCACCTGACCCAGGGGATACTCAGACCAAGCACTGTCTTTGGGAGAAACCAGAGGTCCTGAGAGCGGTGAGGATGCCTGGGTGCCTTGAATGAAGAAGTCAGGCCAGTGAGGGAGGTGGCCTCACAGAACCAACAGATTGGAGACCGAGCAGAGGTGAAAATGGTACAAAAGGGACAAAGAACGAGCGGGGAGAGGGGAAAAGCCAGGGCAACGGCTCTGAATGTCAGCTACACGCAGCATCCATCTGTCCGCCTGCGGGGGCGTATGTAACAAAGGGACCCAGAAGGCCACTGGTTCTGGACAGCACTAAGGCTTTGAAGGTTTCACGTACCAACTAGCTCTCCTCCCTCGCCTGCTCTTAAGAGAGCAACGGCAACCCCACAGCCACCCTGTCACTGCCACCAGCACCTCTGTGTCACATCCTGCAAACGCGACCCACCGCAGACAACTCCCCAGTCACTCCAAGTGACCTTCCAGGGCATCTTGATCACGAAGGAGGGGAGAAGCTCTAAAGCCAGCCAGGGAGAAAACCCCGCCAAGGCGCCGGGTAGGGGAGCCACGGGCAGAGGACTCAGTGCCGACCATGCCCATTGAACGGCTAGATCCTCAACAGCCCTAGCAGGGTGGCAACGGGCAACGTTGCCGGGAAGCTACGTGTTCTTTTGCCTCATCTTTCTCACTCGTTGTATGTTTGTTTTACTTTGCTCTGTTGTTTGCAACTTTACAAGCAGCGCGAAGTCCTCCTGCAACAAGGCTGGGTCTAAATAAATAAAGCGAAGAAATAAGATATGTGGCTGCACTGTCAGCACCGCCAAGCTGAGCGTGAAGTGTGTGGGCTCCGATCTAGGAGCCAGGAGGTGTTCTGCAGCAGTGGTGCAGGGAGGAGGGGAAACTCCCGGCGTGTCCTGGAGAATATAGAGGAGACTGGCCTGCACCCTGGAGCCTGGGTCCCGCCCTGTCCCTGCATCGAGAAGTCACAGGGCCTCACACACAATTTACTACCGTCTCAGCCTCAGTGTCCTTGTCCTTTTTTTTTTAACATCTTTATTGGAGTATAATTGCTTTAAAATGGTGTGTTAGTTTCTACTATATAACAAAGGGAATCAGCTATACATATACATATATCCCCATATCCCCTCTCTCTTGCGTCTCCCTCCCACCCTCCCTATGCCACCCCTCTAGGTGGTCACAAAGCACCGAGCTGATCTCCCTGTGCTATGCGGCTGCTTCCCACTAGCTATCTGTTTTACATTTGGTAGTGCGTATCTGTCCATGCCACTCTCTCACTTCGTCCCGGCTTCCCCTCCCCCCTCCCCATGTCCTCAAGTCCATTCTCTGTCCTTGTCTTTAAAATGAAGGATTTGACTGGATGATCTCAAAGGCCTTTTTATGACCAAGCACTGCGACTCTAAGTGGCACCCACACCTGGCTCTATTCTTTCCCGATACGCTGCACTTCTCCAAGTGAAGTGGGCCCGTCAGGGCTCCTTCCAGAAATGTTTCTGTGTGTGATGACAAATGTCAGCTGTACCAGTCACCTGAAGAGGTAACTGGTCACTCCAAAGAGATTAATGCCCCATGAAAAGAAATTGGGGCACGACTCATTTGGGGGTGTGGGAAGCCAGGCTTTCATTGGAAAATTTAATGATCAATTTTCCCATTGTAAAAATGGGATAAAAACATTGGCTTTTATCTCCATCCACTGATCGGGTAGTAAGTCCCCTCTTAAATAAGTTCTGTTATGGAAGGTAATACCACATCTGTTTGTACGGTATCTGTGGCTGCTACAGCAACCGTTATTAACAATCGAAAGAATATTATTAAGCACATGCCCATTAGCATTAGCATTGCTAATGTTCCTGGACATTCTTCTCGTAGCTGTGTCCATTTAAGACTCTTCAGCCTTATTTTGGCTCACAAACCCGAAGCCACCATTCCTACTAGTACACAGGTGGCTTCACGCATCTGTTGCTTTTAGGGAACCTGGTTCAAAATGTTGGAGAGCGCCCTGTGGCACTGCTTCTCCAGCTCTGGTGTGCACAGTGATGAGCTGGGGGTCTTGTTAAAACGCAGATTCTGATTCTGTAGGTCAGTGTATTCATCATGCCTTTTTATTTTTCTGTATTTCTGATGCTCTGACATCTTAGGGCCTTGCTGACCCTGGGCTGGCCAATTTCTACAGATAGGAAAGGACTCAGCTGCAAGTGTACTTTTCATATGCAAACCGACAAATCCAAAGCTCCCCACCCCTCCCCTCACAACCAACTCTTTTAGCCAGCTCCTACCCACCAGGCCACTATTCCCCTGCCCCAGTCACCCCAGGGTCAGGTACCAGACAAGTGGAGACAGCCCCTGCACCCCAGAGCCTGCCTCAATTATTCAATCTAGCCAATCCTAAGCCTGCTTACTCTGCCTCACCCATTCCTTTCCATGGAAACCACAATAAAGGCCGTTGCCCATGTTTTCCCCAGTCCCTCTGCCTTCTGACCGACCCAGGTGCTTCCCTGTGTGGCCCTGCATGACTTGGGATGCCAAGTCTCTTGGGAACTGTGAATAACGAAGTGTCTTTTCAATGGCAATTATCTCCTGATCTCTTGGCCTCACCGTATCTGAATCATAATAAAACCTACATCTTCAAACAGCCAGGGGTGGGGCCTGGCGATGCTGATCCGAGAACCGCACTTGGTGCAGGAAGGCTCTAAATTACTATGCTCCTGTCACGAAACAGGGTGCTACAGCTGGGCTCTGAGGGGAATAACTGCACTGTATACATGTCTGACTGCATCAGAGCCCAACGTGCTGCAGGAATGAACTGGGCAAAGCGGCTGAGGCCACTGCGGAGAGAGCCCTGGGGATAGGCGCTAGCGCTTCTGTCTTCCTTCCCAAATGATGTGAGATCATGAAGCCTTCCTAGATAGAAATTAAATAAAAAGCTGCAATGAAAAAGGAAGCAGGGCCCGAGGCCCTTAAACTATAGCAGGCACAGTGGCAATAAGGGTGACTCAAGGCCCAAGGGAGAAATGTTAGGACTCCAGCAGGCCAACTAACATATGATAGCTGTGTGCTATCTAAGCTGTCTGATGTGGGTCCTGGATGTCAGGCGTGTATCCTCAGGAAACCTGTCAGGAGGCCCTAGAGGCCTTCTAGGGTAAGCCTTGCGAACCAAGCAACTTACTGGTCCCCACAGCGAGAAGCTATCCAGGTAGCCATCAGCCTTTCTGTCCAGAGGCATATGAGGGCTCTACAGACCTACCTCCCCTCCCCCAGGGAGACTCAGGCCTTACAGAAGTGGCCTAGATAGGATCTCAAACCTTTTGACTTTAGAGTCAGACTTTAGGCCAGAGCACTTTCCTCCATCCCAGGACGTTGTGGCTCCATGTGTTACTAATAAAAGGAAATCCTGATTAAGAACTATCAATCCTAAGTACTTCACATGGCTCATCTCCTCTAATCCTCACAACTCTAAAAAGTAGCTATTTAAATCCTTATTTTCAGGATGAGTAAGCAAGTCCACAGAGGGTAAGTAGCTTGCCCAAGCCGCCCTCCAATTGGTAGGATCAGAACTTAAATCCAAATTCTGCATCCAAGAGCCTTTGCCTGCCTCCATACCGAAGGCAGCGTTATTCCAGGTGGAGGCCTCGGATGTGCAGCCTCAGCACCACATGACAGCAAATGGTCTCGCCCACCTACAAGCTCTCCAGGCCAATCTGCTGCACGCTGAAGTTTGAGAAGCCCTATATCAGAAGCAAACCTGATGGAAACTCATTTCCCGGGCGAGACTGGTAGTAATAGCACAAGTGTAGCTCTAACTACAGCTTAGTCTAATGCTCCGTGAGCCAGCTTGGCGTGCCAGGAAGAATAGGCGTGGGTTCAAAACGCAGATCCGGCAGCAGTTACCAGCTTGGAAACTTTGGGCTAATAATTTCTCTAAGCCTCCTTTATTCCTCATCCGGAGAATGGAATGTAGTATCTACTTCCTACGGTTCAGGTATCAGGTAAGGTAACTAGATAAAGTGCGAGGCCCCATATCTATACCCAGGAAATGCTCTGAAAATGGCAGCCCCAGTGATTCCTCAGAGCTTCCCAATTTTCTAAAACGCACGTCCTTTTGTATCATGCTTTACAATATACGGATCTTGAATTCCTTTGGTGGCCAAACTGAGAACAGCTTTCAGAAAGATTAAGGAAGCTGTAGTCTTGGATAGCTGGAGTAGTGAGCTATCTAAACAATGCCTAAAGGCATTAAGTTAATACCCATGTGTGCCTTGGGCTCCCAATACTGTCAAAGGTTCCAACCCCAAGGGTGGGGGGGATTGCTCACTGGAGAAGGGTGGAAATTCACATTTAAGCACTAGCTCTGTTTCTATCTCTAGTCCCTGACTACACCTGGTAAAATGGTTAGCACTGGCATGTTTATCAAAAAACATACCCAATCCCATAACCCCAGAGGTGGAACAGGGATAATGGTGGCGAAAAGTCAGCTCTAAGCATAGACCAAATACTGCAATGATGACCCCAGTCCTTTTGGGGCCAAACCAGCCATCTCCAGCCCTATAGCCCTCACATCTCTGCTGTGGCTGAGGCACCCCAATCAGACACCAGCACACTCAAGGCATAGGCAAAGAAAAGGGAACCCCCCCCTTCCCCAAAAAAAGAGGAGGAGAAAAAAAAGAAAGGATGTGGGAGAGGAAGAGGGAACCTCAGGGAACAATGATGCCATTCCTAAGCAGCCATCAAGTATGCTTTTCAATTAGGAGAAGAGAGTATAGGTAGAATTTAAAGGATTTTTTAAAAGGTAAAGAAAAAAATAATCCTAGATCTATTACATAAATTAAAATCCCATTAGGACATGTAAGTAGTCACTCTTCATATCTTCAATGAATGGGTCCAGGCAGCAAAATGAAAACCTGAGCAGACCTTATTTTTTCCTTATTCCCCTCAGGATTTGGGGATCTCCACAAAGGCAGTTAGTCTGTTTTGTATGGGGGCCTGCTATTTTCTGATCCTTTTAGATTTTGGTGCAGAAAAAAATTCAAACCCATAAAAACTCCAAAACCAAAGTGGGTTCTCATGTACGTTAACTCTGGCACTGCTATCAAGTTTATTTGTTCATGAAAAAAAAAAAACAACCTAATAATTATATAAGCAATGAGTATGTAATAAAGAATTCAGATATGAATGAGGAAGAAAATAAAAATTACTCACAGTTACTACATCTTTTTGTTTAAAGATATGCAGATGCGTATTTTTAAAAAATGTGATTGTACTGAGCACTTTGTATTAAATGCTGTTTTCTTCCCATCGTGAACATTTCTTTATGTCATGAAATATTAAAAAGAATATTTTTAGAGGTCTACTTAGTATTCTAACAGCCTTTACTGTTTGGCATTCATATTGGTTCCAATTTTTTTTGCTATTATAGATAATTCTGGACTGAACATCCTTTAAGTAAGTTCTTGCACACATTTCTATATATTTTTTATATAAATTCCTAGAAGAAGAATTTTTGTTTGCAGGCCCTTGATACATGTAGTCAAATGCCTGGCAGAAAGGGAGTCCCTATTTACACATCCAGCAGCTCCACAGTCTGTTTCTCTCCTTTCTCACTAACACTGGGTATTATTAATTTCTAAACATTTACCATTTGGGACTTCCCTGGTGGTCCAGCGGTTAAGACTCCGCGCTCCCAATGCAGGGGGGCCGGGTTGGAATGCTGGTCAGGGAACTAGATCCTGCATGCTGCAACTAAGACCCAGCCCAGACAAATAAATAAATTAATTTAAAAAAAAATTTGCCATTTTGATAAGTGAAAAGTACTCTGCTATAATTTTTATTTTTACCAGTGAGGTTGAACATTTTTCATGTCTGTTGGCCACTTGAATTTCTGCTCTTATGAACTGCCTATTTATACCCATTCTTTAGTATCTTTTCTCTTTTGTCATTAATTTGCAAGAACTTTTATGATAGTAAGAATATAAACAACTTAAAATCAGACACTGAAAATAATTCTTTCCTAATAAGACTTAAACCCTGAAGTGGTTAATAATATCGTGCATTAAAAAGTTTTTCTTGACAGAGGAGAGGACGTGGGGAGGTAAAGTTTGAATCAGATGAAATAATCTTCGTCACCCAAGCTGACCCAGAATTCTCTTAAAATCTCTCCCTTTTTAAAACAACAGCAACTACAACAAAGCACCAGACAAACCCATAATGACAGGGTGATCTCTTAGGGTGAGACCTGTGCCTAAGCTACGTAGCCCCCATGCCCTCCCGGGTAATCTTGCGGCAGGACATCACTCGGGGGAAGAGCATTCACGTGGGCAAGTACCCACACGGGGCCAGCCCCAGCGGCCACGGAAAGGGCAGGGCATTTTGCAGAGGTTCTTTTTTGGATTAGAGCCAGCAAGTCAGTGGCCCGAACTCTTGAGTTCCTGTGTGCCACTTGGCATGAGCTGAGTGATCCGAAAAAGCCATAAAAATGGGATCCACCTCCACCTTCAGGGTTGACAGGACTGAAGGAGCTTTCAGGAAGCTGCAACACTGCTTGCTCGACTCACTGTTCCAGAGGCAGGGCCTTATCCACCTTTCCGTGTGGCTGCCTGAGGGCTCCCCGGGGAGGCGGGGCACGGACCTGTAAACTCTGGAATCTCCCAGGCAATGAAACACCTCTTCACACACAGTTTGCATCTCGGCATTTGCTAGCAGGAGGAGAAAATGTGGCTGGCCTGGTTGGGAGGGTGGAGGGTGACGACTGATGGGAGGCACGCAACCACCCTGCGCTTGGAGCAAATCCAGGTGACTCACTGCAAGGCAGGTATTCAGGTTAGATGCTTACCATTCACATGGGCTCTGAGTCTGCCAGGGCATACGTCCCGGTTCCGACTCTTTAAAAATAGAACAGGAAGTCCAGAACAGAAGGAAGGCTGCAGCACAGGAGCACAGAATGGAGAGAAAGGGTTTATCTTGTGTGTGGTGGTGGTGGGGGGGGGGTCTCCGACTGAGCAAAGGAGCACCTGCTCCAGGTACAGAAAGACATCACAAACAGGTGAATGGAAGCCGGGTATCACGTTGCCTGCCGCGTTTCCATGTTATCTCCAGATTCCAGGATTAGCAAGAACAGGACACAGACCGGGCTCCAAGGGTCGCCAGGCCCACGAGCCTTACCCACTACAAGAGAGATCTTTCTTTTCTTTGGTAATCAGTAGTTGAAGGACAGGTAAGTGAAAAGAAGCTAAGGAAAGATAAAAAAAGAGTGGATGGCTAAGGAGAATGTTTGGTATTTTGGCCTTTTGGGCACTTATCCTGGCCCCCGCCCCCCGGCCATCTCTTCCACTAACAGACCTTGCTTTTCCTCTGGGGAACGCCCTTCTCCCACACTCAGTCCACGAGGCGTACACGGGGTACGTGTGCCCCACCTCTGAGGGCTTGGGAGGCCCTCTTCAGGGAAAGTGGGTAGTTTTTAAAATCATCATCCTAGGCATTTGTGTAAGGCCTTATAGGTTAAAGAGCTTCCATATACAACATTGCTACCTGGGGCTTTGGGTCGTTCTGGTTTCCTAAATTCATGCACAACCTTGTCGCCTGGTTCTCTAGGTTAGGATTCCAAAGCGCCCTGCGGCACTAACTGAACCCCAGAGAGGGAAGCTAGGAACTTTCGCTGTAAGCATCTTGGTCACAGGCGTTTTCACTGCAGAACTAATTAGCCGTAAGGCAATCTTGCCGTAGAATATAACATAACTGGTCGACAGTTTGGTTTGACGGTTTGGTTTGAACTGGTTGACAGTTTGGTTTCATTTCTCCACTGACGCAGGACTCTCATTTTTATATCACATAAATCTTAGCCCTCATAATGGTCTATACGGTGACCAGTAGACGTTTGGTCTTAAAATAGTGGATGAGAACAACTACGTATATCGACTCAATAGAAAATAGTTATAAAACTTGTGGCAAGTGTGAAATAAAAGAGTGTAAGGCTGACTGCAGACTACTAAAAAATGATAACATATCAGTTTGCAATCCTTCACTGATTTGAAGACGCAGAGTTGAACCCATGTTTCCCACAGAACTTTGGAACATGTATCAACGGACATGTGACAGTATACCAAGAACACACAACAGCGGAGAGGTTTTCACAATGCAACACAGAGCTCAGTTACCAATGTGCCTCCTAGTATTTGGAAACTGATACCTCTCTCAACGAAGGAAGAAATTCTAGTGAAAAAGACAAAATGAGTTGCGATGCTGAATGAGGAGACGAATAAACAAGCAAAAAAAAAAAGTATAAAATGCTGTGAATGAAAGACTTGGAAGACAAGTGCTTATGTATAACCCACAAAATAAAATCAGTTACTCGCGCAGTATTGCCATGAATCTACACACATTTAAAATGTACTCAAATATTTTGTATTTCACAATAAAGACTAATTTTGTTACTTATTTTTTGTTTCATTATGTTTTAATGTTTCTCTTTTGTGTTACTTAATATTGCTATCACAGCCAATTAGTTATGCAGTGAAAATGTTTGCAATGAAAATGCCTACGGCCAAGATGTTTATGGCCAAAATAACCAGACACACCAGAGACACACCCTAGGGCTTCTGCTTAAACTGGAGCAGGAGCAAGTACAGTGGATACTGGTCAGGGGTCTAGGCCTTCTCAGAAAGGAGGACTAAGTTTAGGAATGATTAGATTACATTTTGGGCGAATTTGACATCTATCTATTTATTTATTTATTTATTCAATTTATTTATTTATTTATTTATTCATGGCTGCGTTGGGTCTTAGTTGCACGCAGGCTTCTCATTGCGGTGGCTTCTCTTGTTGCGGGGCACAGGCTCTAGGTGAGCAGGCTTCAGTAGCTGTGGCTCGTGGGTTCCAGAGCGCAGGCTCAGCAGTTGTGGCGCATGGGCTCAGCTGCTCCGCGGCACGTGGGATCTTCCCAGACCAGGGCTCGAACCTGTGTCCCCTGCATTGGCAGGCAGATTCTCAACCACTGCGCCACCAGGGAAGCCCTGGCAGGTGGATTCTTAACCACTGCGCCACCAAGGAAGTCCCTGGCATCTATTTAAATTGGGGGTGTACCTGGAGCTTACGGTGGAGATGGGAAGAGTTAGGATTTGGCAGCTGCATAGACAGAGGATAGACTAAACCCCACAACTCACAGAAAAAGCAATGGCATAAGGAGTGCACAGTGCTTTTGAAGTAGATTTCTGCTTTTCAGCAAGTGGTAATGAACAGAAAGAGCCACCAGGAAAGGTGTGGCCAAGAACGTGTTCAAAGATTGAGTGGCCAGAGAGCCTAGGAAAGGAGCCTCTCTTCAGCCGTGTCGCAAACTCTGGGGTCTTCCAAAAGCCAGGGTGACTGGATAGTCTCTTAAATGCCTTCTGGGCCTATAACTACCAAAGCCGAATTATATCTTAAGCTATGAGAAACTTGGGGGCATGGGCTGGAATCTAGAACCTGGAATCTGCTTCTTTACATAGTGTGAACACCGCTTCGGAAGCCTGACATATCGATCCTGGTACACCCTTGGACCACAGTTATCCTCAGCGCAGGTGGTTAATTCATTAATACCTGCAAAGCATACACTTGAACAGGCAGAGCCAACACGGCTCTTTTCTGATTTAGCAATCTGGGCACCTGTTCTTTGCCTCAGAGGAGCTGGTGTCTTTTGGGCATCCACTGGGGAGTCCCAGGGTATCCTCCACCTGTGTGGCAGAGCCAAAGCAGACCCTGGTGGTGCTGCCATGGGCAGCCCTGTCTCCCTCCACTTGGGCAAAGCCCCTTGGCAAAGGCCTCCTATGGCCTTTTCATTCTCTTGGGACCTCAGGCTACAGGAACTTTTCCTTCACGCGCGTGGCTTCTCTGCCCTTGTTCTGACCCCAGAGAAACCCTAACTGAGGAGACCCTTCACCCACCCAACAGTATGGGCAGCAACGACCACAAGCACCTAAGCCTCTGGGTGCTGAATGGCAGGGCCAGGACGCAGCTTCAGATGTTAGCAGCCTTTCGGCCCTACCTTTCTCTCTGGCCGCTGGGCAGTCAGCTGGCCCCGGGGAGAGAGGACACATACAGAGAGTCACAGGGTGACAGGGCATGGAAGCCACCCCGTATCTCTGACTGCTGATGCCCACCACATCCTACAGCTTCCCACAAGGGCAACAGAAGAAAGGAGGAACTGAAGGTCCAGTTCCCATAAACGTACGGTTAGGGGCAGGGGACCACAGGACATGGCACCAAACTGCTGTAATGATTCCCGGATCATTCGGCACAATCGGCTTTGAAGCAGCTCATCATTAATAACCATCCTCCGAAGCCACCAAAAGGCCTGCTGCGGGCCAGCTGGAGAGCAGCTAGCCTTTCCCCGCGTATCCTGCTCGCTCACCTGGCGCATCTCTCATAGCCACTCCTGCTGGCCTTGCCGTGGGGGGAAGAGGCCTTGTCCCAGAGCTGGGGGTGGGGGATGATGGGGACAGGACATGTGCTGGCACTGACATGGGTGTCGTTCCTCTGTGACCTCATTTTGAAAAAACTGTGAACACCCTAGACCAGAGGGGAGAGCCGTCCCAGTGGGGAACTTGGAAGAATTCCCAGGGGCTGGCTTGGCAGCCTCAGCCCACTGCTCTGTCCCGCCAGACACAGTCGACAGGGTCCTGTCTTCCTGTTGGAGGGCTTCTCATCTTGAGACAACATGGCTCGCTATGGCCTTTCCGCAGCTGCCCCTCTCAGATCCAACTCTGACTATTGCACTTTTGGGAGGGAAACTTTCAGGCAAAACTCGTTTTGGAGAAACTTTTTACACTAATGAGAACACGGTAGCCTAACTGATAGTACAATAGGGTCTTTCTCCTAAATCCCTACCTCTAAGCTTGTGTACTCTTGGGAGGGACCAGTGTTCCCTCTTTTTAAGAGGAGTGTGTCTGTGTAAGCATGTGTGCCTGCACCTGGGTTCCCAGTTTTGCTTTCACTCTGCTGCATGTCCCAAAGGTAACGGTCACAGGTAGTGGTGATTCTGCTTCATCACACAAGTCTTCATAGTGACTTCAAAATGCATTTTAATTCAGTAACGGACACTGACCTACCCTCAGACATTAGGAAGGCGGAGCTGGGAGGGAGACAGACAGAGGGAGCACGTGCGTACGCCTGCACACGCACACATACTTGCAGTTGGGTCTATATTAAGAAGATACAGAACTACTTCTAGTTTTCCAGCATCGTGGCCCCAGATATTCTTGCTCTTTGGCTGCATGAAATGGGGTATATAATTTTGTCTTGGGGTGTCCTCGAAACAGGGGGCTAAGAGGGCTCAGGGTTACACAAACCTGGGTTTGAATCCCGATTCTGCCACTTCCTAGCTGTTGGTCTTTGAGCCAGTTCCTTTTCTCTCTGTGCCTCAGTTTTCTCATCTACAGATTGGGAATAATGAGAGTGCTGCAAAGCATTGCCGTGATGACTAAATAAGTTAACATACACAGTGCACCTGGAAATTTTCCTGGCACATCGTATGTATTCAATAAATATTTGGTATTATTTGTATTGTTATTTAACAAATAGCAGATGGTATTATTATAAATAAAAAGGGGTGGGAAGTTGGACTGAATCATACCTCAGGTCTTTTGCAGCTCTAAATTCCCACAACTTTAAGATATTTTTTATGGAAGATTCAATGGCTCCTTTGAAGGAAAACACCAGCCAGAGGGAAAGAG
>NW_006796766.1:534445-541923 GCF_000442215.2 Lipotes vexillifer | reverse complement strand
GGGAAAGAGGCCACAGAGAACTCAGGACAAGGCTGCTCATCCAAGTCCCGGACTTTGTAAATGCTTTTGGTGGTAAAGCCCACGTGTTTCAGGTTGGCATAAACCAGGAAGGCCTCCAGCCCCGTAGCTCCCTCCCTGTGAATGCTGCAGACGGAGGAGGTCAAAACTCTTTTCGTTTGGCCTGTTTGTAGATTCTAGCTCCACCCACAAGCTGCAGCTCCATTATGCTGGGCTGTTTAGCTGGGCCATGGGGTTAGAGCTAACATGCTTCATGTGTCCACTCCGCCACTGAGCTATTCTACTGGCTGCCAGTAGAGTAGCTGAATGTCCAGGCACACACGAAAACTGTTAGAACGAATGAATTTAGTAAAGTTGCAGGATCAATACACAAAAATCTGCTGTGTTTCTATATACTAATAATGAACTATCAGAAAGAGAAATTAAGGAAACAATTCCATTGACAATTGCATCAAAGAGAATAAAATAGCTAGCGATGCATTTAACCAAGGAGGTGAAAGACCAATATATTGAAAACAACAAGACAAGTGAAAGAAATTGAAGAAGACACAAATAAATGGAAAGGTCCTCCATGCTCATGGATTGGAAGAATTCATATCGTTAAAATGTCCATAACACCCAAAGCAATCTAAAGGTTCAATGCAATCTGTATCAGAATTCAACGGCATTTTTCACAGAAATAGAACAGTCCCAAAATTTGTATAAAACCGTAAAAGAACCCGAATAACCAAACTAATCCTGAGAAGGAAGAACAAAGGGGAGAGGTATCATGCTCCATAATAAAAACATAAAAACAGATACATAGCTCGACTGAACAGAACAGAGAGCCTAGAAATAAACTCATGCATATGCAGTCGATTAATTTATGACAAAGGGGCCAAGAATATACAGTGGGGAAAGGATAGTCTCTTCAATAAATGGTGTTGGGACAACTAGACAGCAACATGCAAAAGAATGAAATGGGACCACTTACACCATCCATAAAAATTAACATAAAATGGATTAAAGATTTGAATGTTATCCCTGAAGCCATAAAAGCCCTAGAAGAAAACAAAGGCGGTAAGCTCCTTGACATAGGTCTCGGTGATGATTTCTTGAATCTGACACCAAAAGCAAAAGCAACAAAGGCAAAAATAAAAAAGGTGGACTACATCAAACTAAAAAGCTTGCACAAGCAAAGGAAATCATCAACAGAATAAAAAGGCAACTTGCTGAATGGGGAAAATATTTGCAAATCATATATATATATGATAATGGGTTAATATCCAAAATACATAAAGAACACATATAACTCAATAGCAGAAAAACAAATAACCTGATTAAAAGATGGACAGAGGATCTGAATAGACATTTTTCCAACCAAGACATAAATATGGCCAACAGGTGCATGAAAAGATTCTCTACCTAATTCATCACCAGTGAAATGCAAATCAAAACCGCAATGAGATATCACCTTACACCTGGCTATTATCAAAAAGACAACAAATAACAAGGGCTGGTGAGGATGTGGAGAAGAGGGAACCCTTGTGAACTGCTTGCTGATGAAGCCACTATGGAAAACAGTGTGGAGGTTCCTCAAAAGACTAAAAACAGAACTATCATGTGATCCAGCAATTCCACTTCTGGGTATTTATCTGAAGAAAACAAAAACACTAACTTGAAAAGATGTATGCACCCCCATGTTCACTGTAACATTATTTACAATAGCCAAGATATGGAAACTACCCTAAGTGTCCATCAATGGAGAAATGGATAAGATAAAGAAAGTGTGGTGTGTGTGTATATATATATATATATATATATATATATATATATATATACCATTATGTATATATAAATAATGAGATATTGTTCAGCATAAAAAATAATGAAATCTTGCCGGCTGCAACAACCTGGATGGATCTTGAGGGCATTATGCTAAGTGAAATAAGTCGAAGACAAATACCACATAATCTCTCATATATAAGGAATAAAATATAAATATGTACACACACACACAGACACACACACACACCAAACTCACAGATGCAGAGAACAGATTGGTGGTTGCCAGAGGTGGGGGGTAGATAAATGGGTGAATTGTTTTTGTTTTGTTTTTTTTCTAGTTTAAGTAAATAGAATTAAAAAGATTAAAAAAAAAATTTGTCCCACTGGCACTTGACTTCGCTGCAAAGCCAGGAAGAACAGGAGAAGGGATACTTGTCAAAAAGGCTAGATTTTGGGGGCTTCCCTGGTGGCGCAGTGGTTGAGAGTCCGCCTGCCGATGCAGGGGACACAGGTTCATGCCCCAGTCCGGGAAGATCCCACAAGCCGCGGAGCGGCTGGGCCCATGAGCCATGGCCGCTGAGCCTGCGCGTCCAGAGCCTGTGCTCCGCAACGGGAGAGACCACAACAGTGAGAAGGCCGCGTACCGCCAAAAAAAAAAAAAAAGGCTAGATTTTGGAAGTGAAAGTCATTGCTCAATGAGGGACTGGATCTTCCTTTGATGGGAACAGGATATTTGGGTTTAAAGCCTTCTCTTTCAAGAGAACCAAAAGACGGGGTGTATTAATTCCCTAGGGCTGCTGGAACAAAGTACCACAAACTGGGTGTCTTAAAGCAACAGGAATTTATTTTTTCATAGTTCAATAGGCCAGAGGTCTGAAAGCAAATTGTTGGCAGGGTTGGTTCCCTCTGGGAGAATCTGTTCCAGGTCTCTCTCTTAGTTTCTGGTGTCACCGACCATCCTTGCCAGTCCTTGGCTTGGGGCTGCCCCACTCCAGTCTCTGCCTCTGGGTTCACATGGACTTCTCTACCGTGTGCCTCTGTCCAAACCTTTCTCTCCTTTCTCTTGGGCTTACGGCCCACCTCATTCCAACACAGCCTCATCTTAACTCAACTGTGTCTGCACATGTTATTTCCAAATCAGGTCACATTCTTAGGTAGGGGTGGGGAGGATTTAAGCGTATTTTTTAGGGTGCACAGTTCAATCCACTACCGAGGACAAACAAGATTCAGAATACAGCGTTGAGGAGAAAAGAGAGAGTTTACTGTTCGGCCACTGATCAAAGAAGAGAAATTCCCTCCACCCTGAGAAAAGCTAGAAAATAAAAGTGGAAGCAAGCAGACCCTGACCATCTCTGCCATTCCCACTCCAGAGGCATCTGTGGTAAATTACAGGACCAATGGGAGAATGAACCCCCATAATTAGTATGCAATGAAAGCTGCTCCAGAAACCTTACAAAGAAAATCCTTTTTTTTTTTTTTTTTTTTTTTTTAATTCTTCCTCACCTCGTCCTCAGATGGCACCGTCTCTGCCTTCCCACACTTGACAGGTTATGTGAGTGGAGCCCTCTTTGCAGGAATCTGCTCTTGGAATGTGAAGCACATACCTGATTCTGATTAATCGGAATGGGGACACGGTGAGCAACTTTTTAATTGAATTTTTCCATTTCTAATGAACTAGCAGCACAGCAAGTTATTAGCTTGCACACATCCATCCTAACTCCCAATCATCTAGGAAATCATTCCAGGAGCACAAAGAAGGCTGTGAGAGTGAAGCTGGGAATGGTGCACACCTGGCACGTGTGGAAGGATTGAATCCACTGTTCATATTATTTTAGGATGCTTAACAAACCCCTGGTCCTCCAGGTAGCACAGAAAGTGCCTCACTCGCCACTTAGTGGGACCAAACCAAGCCTGAGCCGAGGGTCAAGGCCAGGGCTGGTGGAGATGGTGTGAGCAAACCCAGGGCAGCAGCATGCCACCCTCACCTCTGTCCCCTTGGTGCCGGGCTTCATGCCTGCCGTCTGACACGCACTCAGCCAAACAGGAAATGAAGGTTCAGAGATGCAGCGGCCAACTCTGCAGATGCATTCTGGGCATTTCCAACCTGCCCGATTAACTGGATGGCAAAAAGGCATCCCAGTGCCCAGCTCTTAGCAGATGATCCCACATGATGGCTGAATGAATGAACTCAGGAGCTTCCTACTCATCAGGAGCATATGCGAGGCCAGGAAGAATCTCACCTTGCATCTGCCATCGTGGTGGTCCTTCTGTGCTCTGGCATCCCAGGCTCCTGTCAAGCAAATCAGTAGCTCCTGCAGGTTCATTCAATTGCTGTAGCGTCTACCTAGAATCAGTGACTGAGAGTGGGTAGACCACTATACCACAATGCCCCTCCTCTAATAAATTAACTACTAACATTTTAGAAACACTTGAAATCATCACAGCATGAGGTTCTTTTAAATAACACACAATGAGTCTTATCCCCTAGTTACTATTCTCTAGGGAGAAACATTAAGACAAATTAAAAACCAGCAATCTGATCCTCTTCTCTGTCCCATTCAGCCACAATACAAAACGAGATTGTTTTTTTTCTAGCTTGAGTATGCTGATGGGTAATTTGACAGTAGCTGTTAACAATTAAACTGTGCATCTCTTATGCTTCAGCAATTCCTGGAGAAACACTTGCATATGTACAAGGATGTTCCTGCAGCACTGCTGGTAACAGTAGGGGGAAAAGTCTATCGAATGAAATTCACGAGGCACAAAGCCATACACAGACCTGAAAGACATCCAAGTTGAATGGTTTGCAGAACATCAAGTTGCAGAACTTATGTATGATACCATTTATGTTCAAACATATACAGCAATTAGTCATTTTCTATGGGTATATATATATATATGGATATAAATGCAAGAGAAGAGCGTGCACAGACACATCCCAGATGAAGAACAGTGTTTACCACTAGAAGAGGAGCTTGGCTTAGAGTAGTATTAAAGGGGACTTTAATTTGTATTAATGTATTACTTGTATAATGTAAGAATTACTTAAAAATAAACCTCAAGAAAATAAAATGAAGTATGGGGCTTCCCTGGTGGCGCAGTGGTTGAGAGTCCGCCTGCCGGTGCAGGGGACGTGGGTTCGTGCCCGGGTCCGGGAAGACCCCACATGGCGCGGAGCGGCTGGGCCCGTGAGCCATGGCCGCTGAGCCTGCGCGTCCGGAGCCTGTTGCTCCGCAACGGGAGAGACGCAGCGGTGAGAGGCCCGCGTGCCGCAAAAAAAAAAAAAAAAAAAAGAAGTATGATTGTACTACTTTGTTTCTCATGGCGGTTGTTCTCTGTGAATTTATTATCTAAGATAAACTGATATATTTTCTGACATAAAATGTAAATTAAAGTGTGCCCTTAGGTCTCAGGAAGGAATGCAGATGGTGACAAGAGACGCTAACTGTATTACAAATGTATGAAACCAACCTCATTGAAAAGGGTTGGGGAGAAGTGCTGACCTAAGTAGCTTTGGAAATGAATTGGTAAGACTAAAGGTAACATCAGCACTGCACTCTCACTGATAGAGCTGTTTCCCATTTGTACAGATAAGCAAGGGGAGGAGGCTGGAAGAATCTACATGGTAATAGGTTAGAGTGGGAGACATCAGCATGAACTCATGTTTACCTCAATATAGGTACATATGGTTACTTATAGAAATATGTACAGATATGTATATATACACAGGTTAGTATACACACACATATTTTCTTGCTCTGTCAGCTGAGAGGGCCTAGAAGTAACAATACTCCAGTAGCAATGGATATTGGTTTCAAATACCATTCTTCAATCAAAGGAACCAGGACTCCTTGGGGAAATGGCTGATTCTAGCTAGGAAGGGGCAAGATATACAAGAGAGCCTGGGGTATCTTGTAGTGCCAGAAAGTAAAGAATTGCTCAAAAAATAAAAAACCCTACAGTAGTGGATGGATTTCAAAAGGACCCAGGAGCCAGCTGAAAGAGCACCCAATGGCCAAAGCTGGAACAATTAGAGTAAAAAAAATAAAGCAGCATTGGATTTGAATCCCAAATATAAAGACCCATGAGTCCATATTGATATAAAGAAATAAGTGAATAAAAAATAAATGGGGGAGAAAGAGATTTCCTTTTCAGAAGAATTCCAAGGAATATAAGTAGATACTCCATCCTTAATGAGGGAGAGCACACTTTCCGTTCCTTAAGTGTGCACGTCCTTCCAAAGAGTATTGTATAGAAAAGTGGACAGTGGAGAAACTTGACAAACATACTTCAGCCAAGTGACCCAGGGCAACATCAATAGTGATAAACCATGCTGACAGTGTGATGCTGATGACGCGAGGGAAGGGCACCTCTGTGGTCTTCACCCCTAAGACCCACAGCCCAAGTCTAATCCTGAGAAAAAATATCAGACAAATTTCTACAGAGGGGCTTTCTAAAACTACCTAGCCAGTACTCCTCAAATCCGTCAAGGTCACCAAAAGCAAGGAAAGTGCACAGCCAAGAGGAGTCTAAGGAGACTGAATGTAATGTGGTGTCCTGGATGGGATCCTGAAACAGAAAGACATTAGGGAAAACGAAGGAAACTGAGATAAACTATGGACTTTAGTTAATAATAGTGGATCAATATTGGTTCAGTAAATTGTAAAGTATACCATACTAATGTAAATGTCAATAACAGGGGAAACTGGCTGCAGGGTATGTGGGAACTCTCTGTACTATCTTCTCAGTATTTCTGTAAGTCCAGAACTGTCCTAGAAAATAAAGTCTATTAGAAAAAAAGTGTTCCTTTAATGTATACATTACTTCCTATTCTTTCTTTTTCTTTGTTTTGGCTGCGTTGGGTCTTCGTTGCTGCGCGCAGGCTTTCTCTAGTTGTGGCGAGCGGGGGCTACTATTCGTTGCGGTGCGCAGGCTTCTCATTGCGGTGGCTTCTCTTGTTGCGGAGCACGGGCTCTAGGTGCACGGGCTTCAGTAGTTGCAACGTGTGGGCTCAGTAGCTGTGGCTCACAGGCTGTAGAGCACAGGCTCAGTAGTTGTGGTGCACGGGCTTAGCTGCTCCACGGCATGTGGGATCTTCCCAGACCAGGGATCAAACCTGTGTCCCCTGTGTTGGCAGGCAAATTCTTAACCACTGCACCACCAGGGAAGTCCCCCTTTCTTTCTTAAAAAAAAAAAAAAAAAAGCCAAAATCTACGTACTGATTTCAAATTTACAAGGATAGATCAAGGGATTTTTAACTTGAGAGAGATTTTAGGACTAGGAGGCCAACCAGCTGAGACTACAGCTGGAATGAATTTGTAGTTTGATTAAGTAGTTTGGGGCACTTGACCCCCAAGGTCTTTGCAGCACTCGGTGATGGCCGCCGAGGTCTTGGCAAACCATGTGTGCAGTTTCCCTAGAATGAGCATTTATAAGTCAATGCGAGCCAACTAGAGCTGGTGCTGGGTGGGGGTAGGGTCATTGCAGCCTCGTGTGTAACTCTTGTTTACCCTGTCTGCCCCCTGACTCATTCCACTAGCTGCTGGTTTATTTTTATTTTTAATTTTTTTGGCCATGCCTCATGGCATGTGGGTCTTTGTTCCCTGACCAGGGACTGAACCTGCGCCCTCTGCATTAGAAGCCTGGAGTCTTTTTTTTTTTTTTTTTAAGCCTGGAGTCTTAACCACTGGACC
>NW_006796766.1:497904-534358 GCF_000442215.2 Lipotes vexillifer | reverse complement strand
CCGCTCAAAATCCTTTAATCTCCTGGAACTGTCTGCCACGTTTACTCCCCGCCAGTCACACTGGGCTCCTAGCTGTTCCTCAAACCCGCCAAGCACGCTCCTGCCTCAGCACCTTTGCACCTGCCGTTTCCTCTGCCTGGAATGCTCTTCCCCTGGAAAACCTCATGACTCGTCCCCACCACTTCTTTTGGGTCTCTGCTCAAATGTCACAGTATCAGAGAGACCTTCATGGCTAAAACAGCAACGCGTTCATCATCACTCTCTTTCCCCTCGCTGGCTTAATTTTGCTTTCTCCGTACTAATATGTTGTCGATTTAGTTGTTTATTATCTGTCATTTCCAAATAGAAGGTGATTTTGATGAGAGCAGAGACTTTACCTTTTTTTGTTTACTGTTATATCACTCACACCTAGAATAGAAACTAGTACTCAGCTGGCACTGAATGATATCTGTTGAATGAATACATGAATGAATGGGAGACTTTTATAATACTATGGTGAAATCTGGTGAATAACATGTTGATAAGTAATAATAATTACAGTTACATTGTATTTCTCAGCTCCTTCTACTCTTTAAAGCTTAGAAAGTTAACCTTCACAAACTCTTGTCTTGGTACAAAAGTATATGCATACATAAGTGGATTATTCATTCAACAAATATTTATTGAGTGGGTCCTATACATCAAAGCACAATGGTAGGCACCACGGGTACAAAGGTGAATAAGACCCAATTTCCAACTTCCAGGAGCTCCATTCATGCATGCATGCATGCATCCATCCATCCACTCACCCACCCAATCCTTTTGAGGCCCTGCTAGGGGTCAGACATTGCATGTCTAAGCAGTATTAGGTACATCACGTTGTCTTTCTCTCTGGATTGTTAACCCTCCTAATAGCAGAGAACTGAATAATTTAGCTGTAGCTCTGCCACTGACTAATTATTTGACCTTGAAAAATCATTTGAGCCTGAAAAATCATAATTCTCTGAGTATTAGTTTCCCCGTCTGTAAACAAGGGTTTGAGACCCCTTGACAGCCTGCCTCACAGCACTGCTGGGAATGTCAAATGAGATGATCCAAATATAAATGTGCTTTCTACACCACAAAGTACTAAACTCATGGAAGGGATTCTCAGCCAGTAAATGTTAAAAACAAGACTAAAACCCAAACAAACAAAACAAAACCTCAAACTGAACCCTTTGCTCAGACAATTTCTCAGGGGCCACACATCACTCAAAAATTCTATGGTTAAACAAAATTCAGGATAGGCAGCCCAACTCCTGTTAAGGTAATCCTTTGCAGATTAAGTAGAACATCAGTAATCTTTGGTTAACATCTGATTCAAGCACGTACCAGCTCTTCCCACCCTCGTCCCCTCCAGCTGGTGGTCTGTTGTCTATTGTGTACTGTTCTGAAGCTTTAGCAGCCCTCAGTCTCCTTTTATTTATTTTTTTAAAAACCTTGACTTGTATGTATGTCCATGCCACTCTCTCACTTTGTCACTACCAAATGTAAAATAGATAGCTAGTGGGAAGCAGCCGCACAGCACAGGGAGATCAGCTCGGTGCTTTGTGACCACCTAGAAGGGTGCGGTAGGGAGGGTGGGAGGGAGGGAGATGCAAGAGGGAAGAGATATGGGAACATATGTATATGTATAACTGATTCACTTTGTTATAAAGCAGAAACTAACACACCATTGTAAAGCAATTATACTCCAATAAAGATGTTAAAAAAAAACAACAAAAAACAACCTTGACTTGGCTGGCTCTGGAGTTTCTTATAAGATGGAGCTTGTTAGTAAATGAAAGTGTTTCCTGAATGTTGACATATAAACATCATTGACCAGTCCAGGCCCTCTTCAAAGGCAAGATATTTTAAGTCTTCCAAAGTCTAATCAAAGTGAATAAGCAGAGAGATTGGGGGTGGGGGGGAGTAGGAAGGAGGGGAGAGAATATGAAACAAAGCACGGAGGCAATGGAGCAAGCAGAGAGAGGATACCTATGAGAACAGCCTGCCTAGAGCCATGACTGCATTTCTCCATAAGCTCTGGAATTTCCTACTGTCCTATTTGTGCTCTCTCTTCCTGATGGGGTACATGACATTGTCAGCATTAACTGAAAAGGTGGAAGCTTTCAGACAGAGCTGGCAAATTTATTCTGTGGAAACAAAGACTCACCCTTCCTCTGTGTTCTCACCCATAAAGGCTAAAACAGTTTCAAATTAAATACCTAGAAGAAATTCTTTTTCCCTCAGCCTCCTTCCTCCTAGATCCGCACGTCCTGGGCTACAATTACAACACCTATAATAATAACGATGGTATCCGCTGGCTCCCCTTCATAGAGCACTTGCTCTGAGCCAGGCATGGTGCTAAGCATTGTAACAGGCATTGCCAACTGCCAGCGGCCCGGGAGGCTTCTCTGCACTGAGACTCTGTCCCTCCTTTGGGACTTTCCCCCGTTTATTTCAGGGTCCGAACCGTCTGCCAGTTATGTGCCGATGGAAGCTCAGCCCTGTCAACATGCTGTCTCCCCTTGTTTCCTCTTCTTTTTTTCTTATGGAAAAAATTGAAACATACAAAAAGAGAACAGTACAACAAACACCCACGTGCCCACTACCCAGTTTCGACAATTAATATTTTGCCAATTCTATTTCATCTATTCCCAACTCCCAACTGTTCCTTTTAGGGAGTATTATAAAGCAAACACCAGACACTGCACCAGCCCTTGGCATTTCTCATCTTTTCTTTCCCTTTGTTTAATGATGTAGTGATTCTGAGAGCCCAGTGGGATTTCCTGCTGGGGATGGAGGTGGCGTGGTATACACAGGGATAGAGTTTGCGTTGCTCCTGTTTTTGTGGGGTTTTGTTGTTGTTGTTTTTTGTTTTTGGCTGCACTATGCGGCTTGTGGGATTTTAGTTCCCTGACCAGGGATTGAGTCCAGGGCCTCGGCAGTGAGAGTACGGAGTCCTAACCACTGGTCCGCCAAGGAATTCCCTGCGTTGCTCCTATATTAATTAACCAAACCTAAGCCAACGATCTACTCACTTGTTCCCTTTTCATACTGTCTTATGGTAAGAATGGTTCAAGTTGCCCCATTATTAATTATTGAAGCAAGGGACAGAAACAAGATTTACATTTAAGACTGGGGCTGAAGACAGATGATAAAACTAACAGGGTGGTCTTGGGTTCTGAGGAGGACGGGTGGTCGAAAGGGACCCTAGAGTCCCGGTCAGGGAACCCCAACTACTGGAGAAATGGGACCCGGCATCCCTCTCTCTTCCGTGGCGCTTACAGGACGGTTTGATGAGGCTTCAGCCGTGGGGCGTTACGGTGCTGTGCACGCTGGTACCAAATCCAGGAACTGGGAATGGATGAAAGAGGAGAGCTAAAAACGTGGATCAATGGTGCGCACACACTGCTAATTATTCATTCACGGGACTGCTCACCACGTGGGCTCAATGACCTTCCAGCACGATCATGAAGAGGTCTGTCATTAAAATCCCACTGGATTCCAGAGGTTAAAACTCTCTGTGGGCTTTCCTGGCCTTCCTTTGCCACAGGCGAGGTTGCTGGCTCAGGACTCACAAATACCAGCGGTCTTGCTCCTGGCTAGGGCTTTGGTCTCTGAGGACAGGACACTTGCAGCTTTGTGGAACCCCTTAGGCTCTGACGGGAGGCTTGGCATGTCTGTGGCCAACAGTTGTCTCTTCTAGCTCTGGTCACTTCAAAGGATTGGTGGAAAGTCTCTCCTCCCTCTGCTGCTGGGCTGGGCTGGCTTGGAACCATAAACCAGGCTTGTGCATTTATGATTTCTAGTTACCTTAAGAGGTGGTTCTGGGGAGCTGGAAAACGTATCCATGGCCCAGCCCTTCCCCAGGCTAATGAGATCAGGATCTCTGGGAGTGGGGCCTGTTGCTGCTTAGGTGATCCTTACATGCATCCAGGTGGAGACCTACTGCTAAAGAGAGAGCATGTCGTGTACAATGACTCTTGCTTTCTTCCCCGTCTTTCTTTGTTAGGGTCATTTTTTTCCTCAAAGCTTTTGAGATAGAAGAGACATGTGCTTTTTAGGTTTGAATATTCAGGTCATGTTGGCTTCATAAAACGAATCGAGGGAAATTTTCATCTTATTCTAGGGGCTGAAATAGTTTGAATAAGAAAGGCTATACCTGTTTTTTGAAGACTACATAGTATTCAGTTACAAGACCATGAAGGCTTTTAAAAAGCGTATCTTTTTATTAAACTCTATCTAAAGTGTTCTATGGTTACTGGTCTGTTCAGGTGTTCTACCTCTTTGGGGGTGATTTTGATAATTTATATTTTGCTAGGAAATTCTCCATTTCCTCTAGTTTTTCAAATTTATTGCCATAGATTTTCACATACAATGCTTTAATAATCCTTTTACTCCTTTCCAAATTGGTAATTATTGAATACATTTTTTTTCTCATTCCAATGTGGCAGACCATGAGCTTTTCCAACTTCCTCCATTATAATAATAGCTAATGCTTGTCGATCACTGACCCTGTGCTAGACACACAGTTCTGCTTTACGTGTACTAATTCATTTAACCTTCATGACAACTCAGTGAAAGAGGGACTCTTATGACCCTCATGTTACAGGTGAACCCCTCACCTTTGGGTGTACAGAGAAGTTAGGCAACTTGCCACTAGGTCACACAGCAGCATGCAGCTTTCTCTGCTGCCTACCCACGTGTGTGTGTGTGTGTGTGTGTGTGTGTGTGTGTCTGTGTGTGTGTGTGTGTGTGTGTGTGTGTGTGTGTGAGAGAGAGAGAGAGTTTAGACACAGCCTACCATTTGAGTATATTATTCTTGAGTTAAGAATTAAGGGGGAGGGTGAAGGAATAACAACCATGTGGGAGCTGTGGGTTCCTGCTCAAAGCTCTTAACTAGGGCATATGGTCTTTTTGTGTGTGTGTGTGTGGTATGCGGGCCTCTCACTGTTGTGGCCTCTCCTGTTGCGGAGCACAGGCTCCGGACGCGCAGGCTCAGCAGCCATGGCTCACAGGCCCAGACGCTCCGTGGCATCTGGGATCTTCCCGGACCGGGGCACGAACCCGCGTCCCCTGCATAGGCAGGCGGACTCTCAACCACTGCGCCACCAGGGAAGCCCGGCATATGGTCTTTTAAGAGTTCTGTGGCTGGAAGGTGACAAGATTCCACTGGCAGAGTGGCCCAGAGGCTCCAGGCTGTGAGCCCCAATGATTAGATGCGTTCTGCGCTATGTGACCCTTTTGGTGACTTGGTCCAAGGTCACTTAACTGCCCTGAATACTCACTCAGACGATGAGAGAAGCCTGCATCAACACTGCAAGGTGGACAAGAGGAGGTATGAAGAAAATAACTGCAACTACTTGAAAGAGGGGAATGGTCGTGACATTCTACTCAGAGCAGCGACACATTGTGCAACTTTTGTACGAAAAGATATATTTAAAAGATCTTCCAGGACTGGCGCTCTACTCCTTCCAGAATAAAATCTGAACTCTTTAGTGTGGGCTTCAAGGATTTCCACCACCTGGCATCAACTGACGTTCTAAGCCAATCGGCTACTGCTCTCTGCAGGCACCCCTGCAGCATCAGTCAGACAAAACTGCGGGCTGTTGATGTTCTTGTGTGTCTATCTCTGTGCCTTTGCCCATGCTGTTCCCACCACCAGGTATGGATTCTCTTTGTCTCTGGAGGATCCAAATTTGATGGACACTTCAAGTTCTAGCATGTCATAATACTGTTTCCAATTCTCTCCTCCTAGAAGTAAATTATATCAGCACTGACATACAGTTTGCCATGAGTGCCAGCCCTTTATATTTGTTAACTCATTTAACCTACAAAACAACCCTATGAATTATGTACTACTCTTGTCCCTATTTTAGAATTGGGGAAACTGAGGCTCAGTAAATTGTCCAAGTCCACACAGCTAGTAGCAGAGCTGGGATGTGAACCCAGGCCACGTGGCTCCGTGCTCTTAACCCCTCTGCGTAGCACCTGTGCCTCACAGCAAGCACTAGTTACAGTGACCTTGGCACTTGCCTTACCTCCCCTACAGAGCCGCAAGCTCCCCCAGGAAAGGCTATGGGTGTGGGCTTGCTCTCCCTTTAGAGGTGCCCTGATTATTTGCTGATGGATGGAGTTAAACCAGGGCTGTTGGTGGCATTGCCACCTTTATCAGGAACCTTTCAGAGAAAAGTGCAGGTCTAGGTGGATGGGTTGGGGAGGGCAAGGGGGAAGAATCTGGAACCAAGGTCCTTGCTGTTGAGATACTTAAAAGTGTGGGTAGGGAGGCCAACCTTTGATAAACGACACGGTGGAAAATCACCGCTGAAGAGTAAGCAAACGCAAATCCATAGAGTACAAACTGAGGCAGGCAAGGGAGGTGCTGGCAGAGGTGGGGAAGACTGCAGGCTCTTGGGGACCTGGGGCCATACCTAAGGCCCTGCTACCCAAAGTGTGGTCCCCAGACCAGCAACAACGGGGGAGCCTGTTTTGAAACGCAGAATCTCAAAGCCCCACCCAGGCCTTGGAAGCAGAGTCTGCATTTTAGCAAGACCCTCAGGGGCGTCATATGCATGTTAAAGTTTGAGAGGCACACCCAGAAGGTCAGACACTCAGGCCCACCCTCAGAGGCTGTAACTTAATTGGTCTGGGGTGGGGTCAGGGCATCCATATTTTTAAAAACCTTTTCAGGTAATTTTACTGCAAGTATTCTGGGTCAGGACCTCAGTTTAGGCTTTCCCGGGAGACCTGTGGAATGGAAAGATAGAACAGAGGAGGGCAAGGGATGGAGAATCCCAGCTCTGCCACTAAGGAGCTATGTGACCTTGGGCGCACCACTCAATGTCAAATGAAGAAAGTGGTTTAGGTCAGTGGTTCCCGAAACTCAGAATCAGAAAACACACATTCTTGGATCAAGCGAATTTTAACTTGTGGGCCTGGGCCTGAAGATTCGGCATTTTTAACCAATTTCCTAAGGGGCTCCTCATGCAGCTGCGGGGCACCAGTTTTGGGGGTCAGTGGACCAGATGACCTCTAGGTCTCTTGCTTTAACATTCTATACCCTTGGAGGAGCATTTTGCTCCAAGTTCTGAAAGCAGTGATAAGTACATGTCAGTACAGGGCAGCTGAAACACTTTTTGTCTGCACTGTAACTTACGGTAAGAGATATAAGTGCTTTTCACGGAGATCCTATATATAAACATACATACATACATACATACATATATACATATATATATATATATATATATATAAAAATAATTTCCAAAACAGAAATTTCATAGAACATTGCTTTCCCTTACTATGTGACCTACTCTATTTTCTCTTTTCTCCTCTATTTTATTTTTGAATGCATCGCTCCACTGATTTCATGGTCTACTGCTGGGACTACTATCTGTGAGAGAAGGATGATGACTTTGCCAGGGCCAGAAAGCCAGAACCTGTAAGCATCGTCTGGTAGGGGACATCCAGCTCCATGACAACCAGTCTAGACCATGAAGGACCCAAGGGGCAGCGGATCACAAAGGGTGACACTACAAGAAAAGGGCATTGGTTGGGGAAGTCAGAAGTGAGAAAAGGGGTTAGTGGAAGGCCAGCAGAGTTTAGCAATAACCACAGAGGCAATGTGCATCACTTTAGCTTCTAGACCAGAGAGGATCACAGGACATTTACAGCAGTGGTTCTCAATGCTGGAAATACATCAGAATTACCTGGCGCGCTCTTGCAAAATAGGGGTACCCAGGCCCTACTCCCAGAGACATCAAACCTCCAAGCCAAAGTCCTGCCAAGTGATTAGACTCTGCCTCTGAGATGGAAAACAACTGATTTATGAGTTAAAGAGGCAGGGTCACTCCAACAAGGGCTTATTTTCCAAAATATATAAACAGCTCATGTAATTCAATAACAAAAAACCAAACAACCCAGTCAAAAAATGGGCAGAAGACCTAAATAGACATTTCTCCAAAGAAGACATACAGATGGCCAGTAGGCACATGAAAAGATGCTTATCATTGCTCATTGTTAGAGAAATGCAAATCAAAACTACAATGAGGTAGCACCTCACACCGGTCAGAACGGCCATTGCTAAAAAGTCTACAAATAACAAATGCTGGAGAGGGTGTGGAGAAAAGGGAACCCTCCTACACTGTTGGTGGGAATGTAAGTTGGTGTAACCACTATGGAAAACAGTACGGAGGTTGCTCAAAAAACTAAAAACAGAGTTGACAAGTGATCCAGCAATCCCACTCCTGGACATATATCCAGAGAAAACTCTAATCCAAAAAGATACATGCACCCCTACGTTCACAGCAGCACTAGTCACAATAGCCAAGACATGGAAGCAGCCTAAGTGTCCATCAACAGACGAATGGATAAAGAAGATGTGGTACATATGTACAATGGAAAACTACTCAGCCATAACAAAGAATGAAATAATGCCATTGGCAGCAACATGGATGGACCTACAGATTATCGTACTAAGCGAAGTAAGTCAGAAAGAGAAAGGCAAATACCATATGATATCACTTATACGTGGAATTTAAAAAATGACATAAATGAACTTATCCATGAAACAGAAACAGACTCACAGACATAGAGAACAGACTTGTGGTTGCCAAGGGGGAGGGAGGGTGGGAGAGGGATGGAGTGGGAGTTTGGGGTTAGCAGATGCAAATTATTATCTACAGAACTGATGAACAACACGGTCCTACTGTATAGTACAGGGAACTATATTCAGTATCCTGTGATAAACCATGATGGAAAAGAAAAAAAAAAAGGAGGCAGGGTCACTTAATACAAAACCGTGGGTCCTTTCATTTCTTAATTAAGAGGTTTCCTATCTGTGAAATGGGGATATCAACACCTGCTCTAGCAGTTCGTCGCGAGGATTGAACAAGAACAAAGTGAGCTTCACTGTGAATCCAACTCCCTCAGTGGACTAATGAAAACACTAAGCTCCAGAGAGGCAGGTGCAAGTTCACAGCTGGGCAGCAGCAGAGCGGAGATGAAGCTCAGCTCCAAATGCTAATTCTACCGTACCACAGGGCTGTCTCTAGATACAGGAAAAGAGCCCAGAGAAAACTCAAATGGCTCCGAACAGCCCCTCTTCCTCCTTCCCACACGGAACTTCAGCCTGAGCACGGGGCCCGTGCAAAGCCCCTCACACAAAACGAAGCCTTAGTTTCCTTCACCCAGGACCAGGTCATACCCCTCCCTGCAACATGGTCCAGGCTGGCCTTTCAACGTGGTGCTGATGGTGTTTGATTTGGACGCATTTGAGCTCAATGTTGTTTTCTGATCACAGCATTAGGAATGCAAGATATGCCTCGCGGTGAAAATGGAGTTGGAGGATGACTTTTCGCCCCCTGTGTGGCAGGTGAGTGGGGATGGGAGGTGTGGGGTAATGGATCAGACAACTGGAAGGCAGTTTCCGTAATTCGGACATGAGGGGTTGAGGGATTGTGCATGTTAGGGATTCAGTTGCGTCCCTCTAAACAATGTTGAAGGCCTCACCCCCGGTCCTTGTGAATGTGACCTTATTTGGAAATAGGTTCTTTGCAGATGATCAAATTAAGAGGAGGTCCTTACGGTGGGACCTAATCTAATAGAACTGTGTCCCTGTAGAAGGGAAATTTGGACAGAGACAGACAGATACACACAGGGAGAACACCATGGTAAGATGAAGGGAGAGATTGGGGTGATGCATCTACATGCCAAAGAAGGTCAAAGATTGCCTGCAAACCAAAAGCTGGGGAGAGGCTTGGAACAGACTCTTGCTTGCAGCCCTCAGAAGGAACCAATCCTGCCGACACCTTATCTCAGACGTCCGGCTTCCAGAACTGTGAGACAATCAATTCCTTTTGTGGTACTTTGTTACAGCTGCCCTAAGAAATGAATACGGTGAGTGTCAAGATTCTTGTTCAAAGAACACATTGTCATGTACGGAGGCAAGGAGACCCAAATGTCTCCACTGGAGAACCAGAGCTTCAGAAGAGGAAGCATGTGCTGCCCCACGAGTGGCTTTGTCTGGTGCAGGAACCTAGCCTTGAAAAATATCCTGTGTTTTAAGTTCAAGATTACTAGTCTCTTCACTGGTGTTCTCAAATATGCCTGGATATGAGCAAAATCCAGTTTTCTCACTGACCTTCTCATCAGTACAGTAGGCAATAACTCTTACATTGTACATAATATATGCCAGGCACTTTAGTAAGTGCCTTATGTAAACAAACTCATTTAATTTTCACAACAACCCTATCATGTAGGTACTATGATCATGCCCATTTTATAGATGAAGAAACCGAGACACAGAGAGGTAAAGTAACTTCCCCAAGGCTGCACAACTAGAAATGTTGGAGCTGGGATGTGGACCCAGGCAATCTGGCTCCAGAATCTATGCCCTTAAACCCTACAAAAAATGGTTACCACTTGCTGAGGGTTCATCCTGATGCTATTCTAAATACTTACATTCCTAACCTATTTCACATTAACAATCATTCTTGTAAACTTTCAGACAGTTTGTTTTTTCCATATTCATCCTTCCAGGAAAGCTAGTTCCATTCTGAATGAAAAAAAGTACACCACTTCCCATACACATACATACAATCTGGTCCCTCCAACAAAACAGGTCACTGGCTGGTGATCCTATAGCTACCCCTAGTGGATATCTCCCACTGTCCACTGCTTTCCTACCCCTCTCGACACACCCATGCCCGTCCCAGCATCCAGTCCTGATCCTCCAGCTAAAATGATGAAGTGAATGCTTCTTTGGAGACAGCCAGTCTCCTAAGGCCAAGCTCACTGCTTTCCAAACTAGGATTTGTTGGGGTATTTACTTTCCTGGTTGGAGATGAATGGGACTCAGCCTCCCAGCCACTGTATGTGATTTATATCTTGGTACAAAATAATAACTCTTGCTTTTACTGAGGGAGTCCGGGAGGGGAAAGGAAGCGCAGGAGAGCAACGCAGAGGAGGAGGTGGACGAAAATACAGGATGAAGAAGAGGAAAAACCAAGGATGACTGCGTATCTGTGCCAGGAACTGGGGCCAGGAACTCAGCACACTAGGCCCACTGCCAGAAACTGGCAGAGGTCAGGCAGTCTGCTGCAGAGCTGGACTTGAACCCAGCACTCCAACCATTGCCCCAGGGGTGGGCGGCGCAGCCTTGCTTAGCGGTTCCTACAAGCATGAAGTCTTCTCTTCGAGAATTCTCGGCTGGGTAAGGAGGTGAGGATCACCGCCACATCTGTCAAGTCCACAAGGCAATCCTTCCAAGGTTCCACGTGCCCCTCAGGCAGACACTGAAAAGGCAGTGATGGTTGTTGAGGTTTCTTCACTTTGGAGGCTGACGGCCACGCCGTGTCACACGCCGCCAGGTGGTGCCCACACACATGCACTTGGGCCCACTGCCACAAAAGCTCACGATGCCAGAGGCAGCAAGGCTTCCTCTCAGAATCAGCCAGCAAGATGGCCTGGTGGTTACTGGTTCCCTCTGACTCTGACAACTTCTGAGGAAATAGATCTTTCCACCTCAGTAACAATAAAATTGGCCTTTGAATCTCTGCAAATTATGCCCTCAATGACAGCAATCCTGGATGTTAATCAAGTATCAATCACTGACATGAGTGGAAAACGGAACTAGAATCTTTATTCAAGCCTTGTTTTTGAGCAAAGCCAAGCAAGGGATTTTGGAAAAAATGCTCTAAGAGATTTTGAAACAGCACAGTTGAGAAACAGTGTGAGCTTGGAGGCCTAGGCATAATTCCCAGCTCTGCCCCTAAATGCACGTGTTCCCTGGGCCTCAGGTCTCCCATATGTAAAACAAGAGAAACCTCATCATCCCTCAGGTCACTGCCCACTCAGGCCTTACACAGAAGCAATGATTTATCAGACACGCTCAGAATAACGGGGGAGAATAAGTCTACCGGGGAGAGGGCCCCCTTTCTTGCCAAAATGTTAGCTCAGAATGTATTTCACACATGCTCTGTCCACACCAGGTGAATGTTCGCTTTTAAATCCCATTCAAGCTTCTCAGAGATCGTGTGCTCACCCAAAGGGCTGTCCTGATCTCTGTTCATCCTTGGTTCAACTTCCCAGACTCAGATCTCACCCCCTTTTAAAGAGCCTTCCACCCTCCAGTGAAACACGTGAATCTAACCGTGAGGAAACATCAGGCAAACCAAATCCAGGGACATTCTACAAAACACGTGACTTGGACTCTTCACAGGAGTCAAGGCTGTGAATGGCAGACTGAAGGATGATCCCTGAGCGAAGGAGACTAACTAGACAGGCTAACTAAACGCACAGGTCATCCTGGATTTCTAACTTATTTTTTGCTATACAGCATAATTGGCAAAATTTGAATTAGGTCCATATCAGTGATATTAGTTCCCTGATTTTGATAACTATACTGCAGTTATGTAAGAGAATATCTTTGGAAATACACACCGAAGTATTTAGGGGTAAAGGGACATGATATTTGCAACTTACTCTCAAACAGTTCAAAAATGTATAAAATATATAAAAAATGTAAAAAAAAAAAATATATATATATATACATACACACATACACACACCCATATGTATGGGGAGGAGTGTCTGAACTATTTTTGCAACTTTTCTCTAAGTTTGAAATTACCTTCCCCCCACCAACCCAGAACAGCATTCCACAACTGATTGCACTGTTTCCCTTTCACTTTTGCGAAATGTCCTTATGATGTGTATTTTGTTTCATGTGGGTGGTGTACAGGAATTCTTTTTGTACTCTTCATACCACCTGACTTACGGGCAAACAATGTTACTGGAAGGGTCCTCTGAGATCACCTAATTCAAACCCTCCAGGTGATGCGACCAGGCCCCGGGAGGGGCCTTAGGCTGCTTGTCATGCAGCTGACGGTGCCTGAGCTGACCCTGGATTCCAGGTCCTGACCCCAGCCCAGTGCTCCTTATTCTCCTTCACAAGGCTGCAAACGAGTGACAGCTGTGACAGGACATCGATCCCCTCGGCCTTTGGGGCCATGGTCGGGGCCCTGTCAGGACGGGGCTGGAGGCCCTGGGGTCCTTCTCTCTGTTTACTCCAGAGGAACCATGGAATGAAAAATGTTGGGCAGCTGCTCTAATCTCATCTGTCCCCAGGGCTCTAAGGACCACCTATATGCTAATGAGCCTCAGACTTGTCTCTCTGACCCTGACCTCTGTCTGAAGTCCACACTCCTATATCCAGCCATCTGCCAACGCCTGCCCATTGAATTGGCACGTCTAACGTAACACATCCAACACCAAGTGCTAGATTTCTCCCCTCCCCTGCTTTCCATTATCTCGGTCCAGCACCACCATTCACCCAGTTGTCCAGGCCCAAACCCAAGGGCCACCCTAGCCTCCTGCGGTTCACTGACACCTCACAGCCAAACCACCTGCAGATCCTATCAGCCCACCTCCAGAACCTGCTTTTTCCCAATGCCGCTGTCACAAGCCTGACCCAGGCCACCGTGATTTCTTGCCTGAACTTCCCCAGGCACCTTCTGATGGTGTCTGACCCCAGCCTTCCCCTTTCCACCGTGTGTTCCCCACCCAGCAACCAGCGTGAGCCTGTCTCTCCCCAGCTCAAAGCTGTCCAAGAACTTTCGTCTCACTGAGAATCAAACCTAAGTCCTTACAAGGGTTTAGCTGACTGGGCCTCCCTGTGTGGGCCAGCTCCTTTCTCGCCACGCTTCACCTAGAGCAGCTCAGGCACCCGGCCCTTTGCTGTACAGGAGCATGTGACCAGCCAAGCGTGCGCCAAGCGTGCGCCAGCTTCAGGGTCTTCCCCCACGGCCCCCTCTGCCCAGCGTCCACAAGATTTCATGCAGGGCCTGGCCTCAAGCCTCTTCAGACAGGCCTTCCCCGACTAGCTCATGTATAAGAGCACACCCTGCCCTTCCTCACACTGACTTTTCTTCTCCTGGAATCACATGCTTATTTGTTTACTGTTTCTATCCCCTACTAAGTTCCTAGAGGCTGGGAATCTATTTGGTTCCCCCTGTATTCCAGCCACCGCTTGGCACATAACAGGAGCTCAATATATACTTGTTAAAGTAATGAATGAACCCATTAAGTCAAACAGGCAAGGAGCAGGACAGTGTATATATTGATAATACACACCCATTTATTAAAAAAGAAAAAGAAACAAGCACATCTATGCTTGCCCATCTTTGGGAGGATTTAACAGCCATGGCCTCTGGGAGTGTGAATGGGTAGCTGGGGACAAGGGGAGGAGGGACATTGGCAGCGTGGACCCTTTTGGTACCTTTTGAATTTTTTAGCAAGTACCTGCATTACTCATTGGATGAATTAAAAAATATACATACATATATCAAATCATTATATTATATACCTACAACAAATACAATGTTCTGTCAATTATACCTCAACAAAAAGTCTCCCTGTAACAATTCCTTCCCCAAAGTGGTGTAAGGGACACTTCCACCAGTATGTGAAAACATATATAAAATCACGGTACACAAATTCCATAGGTCAATACATAACTTAAGAAATGACTTTCTGGGACTTCCCTGGTGGCGCAGTGGTTAAGAATCCACCTGCCAGTGCAGGGGACACGGGTTTGATCCCTGGTCCGGGAAAAATTCCACATGCCGTGGAGCAACTAAGCCCGTGTGCCACAACTACTGAGCCTGTGCTCTAGAGCCCGTGAGCCACAGCTACAGAGCCCACGTGCTGCAACTACTGAAGCCTGCGTGCCTAGAGCCCAAGCTCCGCAACAAGAGAAGCCACTGCAATAAGAAGCCCACGCACTGCAACAAAGTGTAGCTCCCGCTCGCTGCAACTAGAGAAAGCCTGTGCGCAGCAACGAAGACCCAACGCAGCCAAAAATCAATCAATAAAAAGGAAAAGAAAAAAGCAATGACTTTTTTCATTGTAACACCGTTCAATGTAGTTTATCGTAACTCAGGTTAAGAGACATTACATCTTGTGCCTACAGTCACAGTTCTCAGAAAAATCCCACGTATGCAAAAGTCCGTTAGAGACCTAAATAAAAAGTAACTGAAAAGAGGACTAAGAAAGAAGAAACAAAGGCAGATGAGCTTGGGCTTCCCTCGTGGCGCAGTGGTTAAGAATCCGCCTCCCAATGCAAGGGACACGGGTTCGAGCCCTGGTCCGGGAAGACCCCACATGCCGCGGAGCAATTAAGCCCGTGCGCCACAACTACTGAACCTGCGCTCTAGAGCCTGCGAGCCACAGCTACTGAGCCCACATGCCACAACTACTGAAACCAGGCCACCTAGAGCCCGTGCTCCACAAGAGAGGCCACCACAATAAGAAGCCCGTGCACTGCAACGAAGAGTAGCCCCTGCTCGCCGCAACTAGAGAAAGCTTGTGTGCAGCAACGAAGACCCGATGCAGCCAAAAAATGAAAAATAAATAAATTTAGGAAAAAACATATATAAAAAAAGGCAAATCAGGCGTGGACAGGGCTGCCTCTGTGTCCCCAGAGCCAGGCCCACCCTAGGAGATCAATGTCAGGTGCTTTCGTGAACCAGAAGGGCAGACTAATTAAAGTGAGCCTCCCTTTCCTCAAAAATGCTGGCAAGAAAAAGTTCTGGAGAAGAGCTCTCAGTGAGTTTGGGGAAAGGCCCTGAGTTGGGGAGGGGTGTGGAAGTGGGAGAGGCAACTCGTGGACATTGGACATCAATTCTCAAATCATCTATAGGAGGGGAAGGAATGAAATGGCGCGGATGCTCAGGAATTGGCCTCTCACTTCGGAACGCCCCACGTTACTGTTCTCCTTATTAGATTTGTCTTGCTAACTATTTTAGCAGAAACTAAAGTGAAGATAGGCCTGTGCATGCCCTCTGTGTGTGCCAGTGAATTGGTGGAGAGACGTTTAGGAGTGTGCTGGGTTTCAGAGGGGATTCCCTGCGGAATCAAGGAGTCCTCTCTGGATAGCCCTCCAAATCCAGTTTAGGGTATGATTACTGTCTGGGAGAGGAAGAAAGGGTAAAATGAAAATACTGCGGTCAGACGAAAATGAGAAAGAAAATATGTCTTTCAAAAGGAGTCTGATGACGACTATGGTTTGATTTTCTTAACCAATACTTGCTTTTAAGTCTAATTCTGCCCTTACTTTGAAAACTCAGGAGTTCTAGACTTTGAAGTTGTCTTTTTGGGCGGGAGGCGGGGGGTCGAAGGTGCACAAAGTTGTCACACTCAGAAAAGGGCCACTAAAAGGGGTTGTCAAAACTCCATCTCTGGATATTAAAGAAGACATGAGACAGCATTTAGCCTGGTGGATTCAGATTGAAGGAGTGGCAGAATCACCAACAGAATGGGGGGTGGATGGGTGGGGTAGGGCCTGCACTGCTTTATTTCCAAAAGCCCCAGAGACTATTGTAATTCAATCCAATTCTCTGCTGCCTGTCACCTCTGAAATCCCCTTCCCCAGCTCCAAACTCCCTGCTGAGAATGACTATTGAACACCTTGCCTAAAAGATGAATCAGCCTATGAAGTTTCTCCCTGCACTATGATTATAAAATCTTACTGTACCTATAAGAGCTGTGCCCCATAGGAACCTCCTAGGCCTTCGAGTGGAAGAACTGGGCTTTATCTTTTTTTTTTTTTTCCTATTTAAGTGCATGCCAGAACAGAGCGTATAGACTGCAGGAACTTCAGAAAGTAGCTGAGATGGAAAAGTCTGTCTTGACACCAGAGGAAGATAAAGTACCCATTTCCCAGCTCCAGGGCCTGCTCTGTCGTCCATCAGTTTGCTTAAAACAATTTTTTTTTTTTTTTTTTTTTTTTTTTGCAGTACGCGGGCCTCTCATTGCTGTGGCTTCTCCCGTTGCAGAGCACAGGCTCAGCGGCCATGGCTCACGGGCCCAGCCACTCTGCGGCATGTGGGATCCTCCCGGACCGGGGTACGAACCCGTGTCCCCTGCATCGGCAGGCGGACTCTCAACCACTGCGCCACCAGGGAAGCCCTCAAACAATGTCTTTTGTGAGCAGTTAAATATGACAGATAATATAATTTTACATTTACAGTTGCACTTTCAAAAATGCCACCTTTATCAATCACCGTTCTCCGTAAGGGGCCCTCACTGCTCCTTAAAATAAAGCGCTCACGCTTTGAAAGTGGCTTTTCCTTTTTCTCAGTTGGCGTCCAAAGCTTTCAGTGGTCTGGCTCCAAGGTGATCTTCCTAACTGCCCTCTCCCATCCCCCTTGCAACCTACTTCTATCACTTCGAGCTGGCCCGCTGCCTCACTGTTTCATATTCCTCTTTAATGTTGTAATAACTGCAGGAAATTGTATCATTAGGATTATGGATACATCTTAACTATTCCCCAGTTGCTGAATTTTTTCCTGTTCCTCTTCTCTGAATTTTGCCAGGATGGGTGCAAGGAATCATCTAGGCCAGTGGTTCTCAGTTTTGGCCAGTCACTGGAATATGGGATTATCGGGGGCGGCGGGGCGGGGTGGGGGGGCTGACTTTTTTTTTTTTAAGTCGAGGTATAACGCGCATACAAGAGAAGCTACAGGGCTTCCCTGGTGGCACAGTGGTTGAGGGTCCGCCTGCCGATGCAGGGGACGCGGGTTCGTGCCCCGGTCCGGGAAGATCCCACATGCCGCGGAACGGCTGGGCCCGTGAGCCATGGCCGCTGAGCCTGCGCGTCCGGAGCCTGTACTCCGCAGCGGGGGAGGCCACAACAATGAGAGGCCCGCGTACCGCAAAAAAAAAACAAACAAAAAAAAAGAGAGATGCTACAAATCACAAGTGTGCCACCTGATGACTTTGGATGTACAAAACACCCTCATGTAACCAGCACCCAGATCAAGAAACAGAAGCTACAAGCACCCCAGAAAAGCTGGGGGAAAGGAAGCTTTTAAAAACTTCTCATTTTCGGATCCAATCCTTTGAGATTCTGATTCCGAAATGTGAGGTGAAGCCCAGAAATGTACATGTTTAAGATCTCCCCAGGGGTTTCCCATGCACCATCAGGCTTGGAGTCCACCAATCTACCTAAGGTTTCCAAATTGCCCCTCAGGTGTCACCCTCGGGGTTGGGGACAGAGATAGGGAGCTGTCAGACCTGCCTTCCCCTTCAATCAGAGCCGCGGGTACCTCTTTCTTAAACAGGATCTCCCTCTAGATAAAAACAATCCCTTAATCCTCAATTCTGAAAACCACCTGTATCAGTCAGAGTTCAATCCAAGAAGCAGAACTACTGGATGGATCTGAACATACACGTATGTGTACCTGTAGATCTACGGGTCTATTCCAGTTATTTGAGCTTTTGCAAGAGCAGTTGCTGGTTAAATGACCTCTATGAGGCTGTTGTTTTTGCATCTGATGCTGGAGCATTAAGTCCACAGGGCAGGCAGTGGGAAGGAAAGAAGGATGGAAAGTGGCAGAGACCAAGGACAATCTGGAACCCACAAGCCTTAACTGGAACTCCATGAAGATGGGCTGAAACTCCTGTCTGTTCCTGTTGCCTTTGACTTTCATGCTATGCATGTCCCCCCAGAAGCCGGGGCCCTTCATCAAGGAGCTAAACACACAGACCTGGCGCAGGAGTCGGAGAGGCTGAAGGAGGATCCGGGGAAGGTGGAGCAATTGCAGGCCTGGCTGCTGCCCATGATAGCGAGCTGAGCTGCCGACAGGCAACAACGCATGTGTTACAAAATGGCTGCTGCTGCCCCTCCGTCCTCCAGATCTCCCCGGATCTCTCTGTCTCCAGCCAATGAGCAACCCACAGGACAGGGAATTCTGGGAAATGTAGTTCAGCCCGGCCAGGAGTCAACACCTGACCAGCCACCATCACCCATCCGATCGTTGATTTTCAAGCTTGGCTGCACATTGGAACCGTGTGTGGCGTTTTAAAACTCTGACGCCAGGCCTGCCATCAGGATATGTGAAAGCTTCCCAGGTCGCCCTAATGTGCAGTCGAGGCTGACAGACCGACTTGAACCTCAGTGCTATCCCCAACCTGGGGCCACCGACAATAAATTCTACTCTCGTTTTGTCCTAAGAGGAGCATTAAAAGATCTGGTTATTTTTCTGAAGTTCCTAAAAGGTTGTTTTTCTCTTTACTCTACCTTCCGGCATCTGTCTGTCCTCCTTCTCCAACCTAGCCACAACCCTCCTCAGCACACTGGATGCATCTTGGACGAAGCCCTGCTTGGTTATCCTCCTGGTCTAAGTGGATCACGAGCACGGTGGGCAGACCCTGAGATCATCCCAAAGCCATCAAGCTCAGAGTGAACTGGACTCTCAGAGGTTTTCACTATTAAGCTTCTAAATAAAGCACCTCTTCCTCCTAGGCATAGGCTAATTAAGTGACTATAACAGCAAAGCTGTTATAGTCAGTGAACACTTAACCACTGTAACATGAGCCAGTGTTGGCAAGAGCCAGTGCCGTGGGCACGCAGGTCGTTGAGCTGCCACTGCTGGGTCCTCCTGCTTTTCTTTTTGGCAGTGCTGCACGGCTTGTGGGATGTTCCCCGACCAGGGACTGAACCTGGGAAACGGCAGTGAAAGCCCGGAGTCCTAACCACTAGGCCACCAGGGAACCCTTGCTGGGTCCTTCTTAAGGACGGCTGAAAGAGGAGCCCAAGAGGGGCCACTGCAGGAAAGGAAGTGGGAAGAGAGGTGAGGGCTGGGAATAGCATGGGTTCAAGTTCCCGCAATGCCACTAACTAGCTGAGGAGCCTTGGGCAAATCACATAATGCTTCTAAGCCTCAGTACCCGCCCTGCCTCCTGCATGGAGTCATGGAGAGTATCAGAAAAGGCAAGAGACGTGAGAGGGCTTGGTGGGAAGAAAGCCCCAAAGCACAGACATTTGTGCGTGCAAGGCAGTAGGGTTAACTCTATTACAGCACTGGTGTCAGCAGATGGTTATCTAGATTATGGATTATTTAGATCCTTGCTTTCCTTTTTCTATCTATGATGTGGTTATTTCTAATGAGATCCGCTGAAGTGTGGGACTGACACCATTAGTTAAAATAAGGGCTTTGGGATTTCCGCTGAGTTTCTATTATTTAGGCTCTCCCCCTCCTCCCCATTTCCGCAGACAGTGAAGACTGCTGGGCCACGCCAGTCCATACTCTGTAAGTTTACATAGAGAGAACCTTTCTAAGAAACAACAGCAAAATAACCTTTCACAGCATCTGTGTGAAATAAAACAGGGGAAGGATCAGGCAGTGCTACAATATTTTTACTGACCCATATCTATCGTTTAAGGCAGTTTTCTGTGCCTGAATTAGATTTGAAGCTCCCTGAGGGCAAGGGCTGACTCTTCATCCCCCTTTATTTGGATTTGCAACAGGGCCTAGGGCAGTGCAGCAGAAAGGATATTGGACGTGGGGAGCCCAAGTTCCAGATTCTAGGTATAGCCCTGCCCCTCAAAAGCCATTTTAATCCTTCTCTTGGCCTCAGTTTACTCCTCTATAAAGTGGGAGCTACCTACTTCATGGGATTATTGAGTAGTGAGAACTTAGACAATGTGTGGGGAAATAATTCTGTGACCCCAAAGTGCTGTGCCAGCGGGAGAAATGTGATAAGAGCTGTCACTTCTCAAGAATGAGATGTTGGCTGATTTTCTCCTTGAGGAGACGGAAGCACAGAGCAGAGCTGGTCAACCCTGGGCTGCAGATGAGGAGATGCTCAGGGGTGGAGGTGATCGGGAAGGTGATGTCCCCAGGGGCCTGCAGAGTGATCAGAGTGACAGTGGTGGCTTTCTCACTGCCCACCTGTGCTCCCTCTGCTGCTGCAAGCTGTATGTTGGCCCGGTCCATTGTTTATTCATTCGTTTGTTCATCAAGTGTTTATTGAGCATCTACTCTGCGCCAAGCCCTGTGCCAGAGGTTGAGAATTGAATGGTGGGCAAAACCAGATGAGGTCCCTTCCCTCACGGAGCTGATCTACCCTCAGCTGATTCCCAAACAGGTTTGGACTCGGGCTTATGCACTGACGGAGTTGGACAAATAGCTTCATGAAGCCTCAGGGGCAGATGCAAATGTTGTGTTCTAGTGAGATTCTAGATTGAAGCTGAAAAATATCAACACGTTGAGGCCAGGTCTGCTAAGAAGAAGAAAAAGAAGAAAAGGTAAACTCCCACCAACCCCCTTTCGGGTCTTCCCTTACTGGGCTCCCGCCTCAGGTCTCCCGGAGTCTTGTTCTTTCTGACTCCACCCTCTACTGAAACAGACTCTCGCCTACCTTATTCACACTAAGCTGGTAAATGCTTTGGTGAAAGCCTTGAGGTAAAGGAATGATGTCCCAGCTGGAGGGGCAGGTCTGTCAGATGTCACCCTAAAATCACACTAGGGTGGCCACTTCAGACTGGCATTTGCAGGGACCACAGAGGTGGAGAAAGTGGGCGACTAACGGCAGGGGTAAGTAAAGTAAGCAAACCCCTGTGGTATTTATTTGTTTATTTTATTTTATTTTTTGGCTGCACTGCGCTGCTTACAAGATCTTAGTTCCCTGACCAGGACTTGAACCCAGGCCCTCAGCAGTGACAGCCCAGAGACCCAGCCACTGGACCGCCGGGGGATTCCCCCCATGGTCTTTAAAGGTGACCCCAGACCAGGGAGGAGTGAGGGCAGGAGCGGTGCAGCTGTTGTCGGGATTCCAGCTTTTGTTTAGGTGAGGAGGGTTTGCAGGGCCTAAGCCATTACGAAAAGCAAGGAACTAGACAATCAACTATATAAATGAAAGGAGTCTTCGGCAACCAGAACCCAGAAAACTTCCATCAATCGACACCCACGTGCAGCAACGAAGACCCAACGCGGCCCAAAATAAATAGGTAAGTAAGTAAGTAAATAAATAAATTTATATATATAAGAAAAATCGACCCTCTTTTCCTCCTCATTTTTGACTAAACCGCCAGACAATCCCACTGGTGCATTTCCAGCTAGAATTACAGTACTCCTCTTCACGAGAAAACTAAGACATATTTTATTATAAGACACACCCCAAAGCCAAATTCCTGAAAGACTGTAATGTGAACCCCAAGTGGACTCATTAAATGAAAACTCTGTACTCCAAAATAAAGCACAGACACTCAAACCCGCACAAAACAAATGCATCGCATTGGGAATGATTAGAAGGCAAACACCCTCGTAGTGGATACCAGGTGGAGGAAGAGAACATTGCCGGCCACCAGGGCCCCTCTGTGCATCTGTCCCAATCGCAGCCCCTCCCTCCTTCCAAAGTAGCCACACTCTTGACTTATGGTCTTCACAGTAAGTCCCTACATACAAACCTTCAAGTTGCAAAATTTCAAAGATGCGAACGTGCGTTCACGTGTCCGATCGCGTAAGTCAGTTCACGTGTCTGCCGTGCATTGTCATGTGTGTGCATATCCTCTACAAGTGGTTGTGCTTTTGTGTGCTTTACAGTACTGTACAGAGTACAGTAATACAGTATCTTTATTTCAAGCCCAGGATGTCCGGAAGCAAGCGTAAAAGCAGCAGTGATTTAACAGGTACAGTGTAGCTGATTGTGTTAGTTGGGTACCTAGGCTAACTTTGTTGGACTTACAAACAAATTGGACTTACGAACGCACTCTCCAAACGGAACTCCTTCGTATGTAGGGGACTTACTGTAGTTCCTTGTGTTTATTTATGGTTTTATCACCCTAGTGTGTATCCTTAGACACTGTTGTTTAGTTTTGCCCATTTTTTAGATGTCTTTTAAGCTTCTTTCAAGCGACCACCTCCATCTATTTCCAGTACAGTTTATCTGTTGAAGACTCAGGCTGTCTAACCTGCAGTTTCCTGCTGTCTGGGTTTTGCCCTTGGTGCATGCCAACACATCCAAGTGCATGCATTCTTAATGCAAATAATCACCTGTTTTTAAAAAACCTGTATGCAAGCTATGTTCTTAAAGAGGGCATGACCCACCGTAATCGCTTTCTCATGAGTGTGTGGGCAAAGGGAGCTCTCACAATAGAAGTAAATGAAGCAGGGAGAAAAACGTGATCTGGGGGGAGCTCTCTGTGGAACTAGTGATTTTTGAAACTTTTTTTTTTGCAATTGGAAGTGACCGAGGAATGCTTCTCTTTAATGTCTTCTACTATAGTTTGCTTTAGTAGGGGAACACATTTGCAATGGGCTCTGGAATCACGTTATGCTCCAGGGTCCAGGGTTGTATCCCATTAGGTTTTATCAGAGATGATTGCATAATAGAAGCCTGGATGTAGTAAAAACCTAAGGAATCTAAACCACTAACCAGACTCACCAAATGTAATAAATCTAAATGATAGATGAAAGGAAGATAGATCTGGCCATTTACTTATGGTTTGGAGCAATAAAAGCAAGCTTTAAATTTTTTTCTTTAATCTTAGCAGGCAGTCACATGAACATACTTATTAGCATTTTCAAAAGGCTTTATCAAATATTGACTTAAAAAAGAAATGTATCCACTTAACGGTGACCTCCAGACACCCCCGATAAGTCCAGGACCCTAAATTATATGCTCCAGGGCTATGGCACCCACACAATGGACAAAAGAAATGAACAGTGTCGTACTCGGAGATGGAAGGTTTTTTAACGCTTAAACTTAAATACGTATGGGGAGTGTTTTGATGCGCACAGGAAAGAAAAAAGCTCCCAAACTGATGGATAGAATAAAAAAATTCAGAAGTCAAGGACCTCTTCAAATATACACACTACTATATATAAAAGAGATAACCAACAAGGACTTACTGTAGAGCACAGGGAACTCTACTCAATATCTTGTAATAACCTATAACAGAAGAGAATGTAAAAAAAGTATATATATATTTATATGTATATGTATAACTGAATCACTTTACTGTACACCTGAAACTAACACAACATTGTAAATCAACGATATTTCAATTAAAAAACAAAAAAGACGAGAGATAACAACCAAGGTCAAGGCACTCTTCAAACCCAGTAGGCCACAGACACAACCTTTAAAACTTGACTACAGCATTAGTTGTACAGCCACAAAAGGGGCCTGAAAGACATGGTGGGGATAAAAGTAATTAGACAGAGGCCTTAACTGGTCCCATCCTGGTTCTCTATTCTTCTTGCTTTCCTTGGTTCTTTTACGGATTGTATTTGTGAAAGAAATCAGGAGTGTGCATCCTCCTCACTGTTAACAGTGGGGCTGGGAAGGAGCCGTGGTGGAAGATAATCAGAATAAGGGCTTAGTGTAGATTCGACAGCCAGGCTGATTTCTCTCCTGGGCTCAGGAGGTTTTAGAATCTGCTGGCAAGACTGGCTCCTGGGGCTTCCCTGGTGGCGCAGTGGTTGGGAGTCCGCCTGCCGATGCAGGGTACACGGGTTCGTGCCCCGGTCCCGCAGGATCCCACATGCCGCGGAGTGGCTGGGCCCGTGAGCCACGGCCGCTGAGCCTGCACGTCCGGACCCTGTGCTCCGCCATGGGAGAGGCCACAGCAGTGCGAGGCCCGCGTACCGGAAAAAAAAAAAAAAAAAAAAAAAAAAAAAAAATGGGCCCCTTAAAACTAAAAAGTTTTTGCACAGTGAAGGAAACTATCAATAAAATTAAAAGGCCACTGACTGAATGAGAAAGATATTGGCCAATGATATATCTGACAATGGGTTAATATAAAAAATATAAAAAAAAAAAAAAAAAAAAAAAAAAAGATTGGCTCCTGTTCTTAGCGTGTAGATGGTAAAGTGATTTCCAGCCCTGGTTTTTACAACGCTCTAGGGCATTTCCAATACAATGTATGTGTTTAAAATTCTCACAACCAAATTAATCTGAATTCGCTGAAAAGGCATATATGATTCAGAAGATCTTTTCTTAGTTATTGTCTGGTTTACCTTTCTGAAACGCTTGATACTCCTTCTTGGAATTCCTTCCTGCCTGGGCCTGTGACAGTGTTACTCTGTTTCAAGTCTAACCCCCTGCCTTCCTGGCTGGCTCCTGCTGGTTCCAGGCCTCATCTCTGGATCACTAAAAATTCCACAGAGCTCTTCCTTGAAGGTTTTCTTGTCCCTGCCCCCCAACTCCAGCCCCCAGCCCAAAGCCCTTCGTGGACCCCTCTTCTCAAGATTTCCAACTCCAGCCTCTAAGAGCTCCCCGCTGTACGAAATACCCACCATGTGAAATTTCTCAAGCGGAGGCTGGGCTGGGGCCCAGCAGTGATGCTCAAAGATAGAGCAGAACTTGGAAAGGGAGTTAAATCTACCATGGCTTCCGGGCTTCTATTAATTTACTTCTCAGGCTGGGATGGGCTGGGCCTAAGCACGTTACATGCATTATGGCATTTAATCTTCATACCACCTCTCTGAGGAAGCACGATTATACCCATTTTCTACACTTGAGATTTAAGCTAGGAGAGGGCGGGCGCTAGATGAAGCAGAGCTGGGCTGTGAGCCATCACACTCTTCTGTCTGAAGCAGGGGATTTTGTCCTTCTGTTTCTGGACAAACAGACTGGCTGGATCAGGGCCTGGCAGGAAGGTGAGTCCAAGCCGCCACGATGCAGGAGTAACCAATCAAAAGGACCAGGAGCTCAGCTAAAGTGTGTGTGAGTGTGTGTGTGTTTGAGTGTGTGTGTGTGTGTTAGAGTGACTTACTCTGCGTGGATGGTGGTGGTAGGTAGTGAGGTACGATCAAAGAGACAGAAAAATGCTCACAGGAACGAGCAATTGCCCTCAGATGGATCTCACACCACAGGTCCCTGCCTACACATACAGCCCTATTCCGACTAGAACGCAGGGAGTTAAAAATGAAACAGCCCTTGAAACTGAAACCAAATTATCCATGGCAATTTATTAAATAACTAAGGTTTTCTAGGCCTTATTAAAATAAATGTTTAGTGTATTTTCTTATCCTCTGACGTTCACTTCTGCACTTGTCAGCACCTGCTGGCAGCAGCTGGAGTAATCTGGCCAATTTTGCTGTATGCGCAAATCAATTTGATTTCCCCCAAAAAAGATAAAAATCAGTAAAGTGATTAAGTTACAATTAAGGCATGTCATTGAAAGCACAGATAACAAGAAAAGGCTGAACAGGACACGCCCTGAGGTCACCACTGACTTCCTTCTACTCAAATTAAATGACTTTTCCCCTCATTCTTCTTGCCTGCTCTACTGTATGGGGTATTCCGGGTGATCAACACGACTCCTCCTACTTCTTGAAATTCTCTCCTCTTTTGGCTTCCATCATGCTGTCCTTATGCCAGTTTCCCTTCTGGCTCTTGTACTGGTTCCATAAATGATAATCTGTTCAACCATCCATCCATCCATCCATCCATCCATCCATCCCTCCATCTTATAGATATTTAATGACCCAGTGTGCCAGGCACTAGGAAAAAGGATGGGGCATATTTATGCCTGGTTTTACAGTTGAAAATGCTTTTATATTATTTCATTAATTTTTTGCTACAACCATGTGAGGTGGCTATTGGTACCTCCATTTTACAGAGGAGGAAACAGGTTCTGAGAGGATCTGGGATTTATTCATACCAGCATAGCCAGCAGGTGGCAGAGTCTGGACAGGAATTCAGGTTTTCATGCCAGTAAGAATTCATAAAGGCATTCTCTTACATACTGGTCAAGTAGCATTTCGCAACTAGTCTCATTATTCCTAATTAAATGTCATGATGCAGTCAATACATATCTATTGAAACTGTGCTAGGCTCTGGGGGATGCAAAGTCTGGGTCCCTACCCTCATAGAACTTGTGGCCTAGGAGGGGAGATATTAATTATATGTTTACACCACAAACATTTGCTTTTAAGGTATGAGGGAGAGTGGACCTAGTTATGAAAATCAGGAAGTCTTTCAAGAGGAAGTAATCATTAAGATGCATTCTGAAGGATGAGTCAGAGTCTTGGGAAGAGGGGATGAAAGAAAATCATATACAGAGAAGGAAAAGCACGTGCAAGGGCCCTGTGGCAGGAAGGCCCAATGTGCTGAAATTTTAAAGGCCAGCTTGACTGGCATATAGAGACTGAAAGGGAGCCCAGCACAGGATGTGGTTCAGACCATGCAAGACTGTGTAGCCATGACAATGATTTTTACTTTGAGCTTCAGAGCAATGGGTAGACACAAGTTAAGAGAATGACATGATCAACTTCTTTGATTCTAACTTCTGTGTGCAGAATGAATTGTAGAGGGGCAAGAGTGGAAGCAGGGAAAAACAGCTGGAGGGCTTCTGTAGTTGTCCAGGTGAGAGGTGATGATAGCTTGGACCAGCGTGGTGGTGGTGGAAATGGCGAGAAGAATCCCACGGGTGCCCCCTGCTCTGCTCCAGCCCATTTTCTCCCTAAACCCTGTCACCAGAGTGTGCTCACGAATTTGCAGTACATGGAAGCTTGTCCACACTTCAGGGCTCTGCGGGAGTCTCCTCTCCCAGGAAGCCTTCTCCAGTTAATGCTAGTCCTCCGAGATCTTTCAGAAGCTGAGTCTACCTTCTGTACTGTTCACTTCAAACCTGCTTCTTCTCGACGGCTTGGCTGTTCTCCGATCCTTTCCTGAAGATGCCTTCATTTCTCCCTTTGGAAAGTAAATGCTTTGTTGGCATTTGCTGAATGGTGTCAACAGGGCTCCTCTGGAAATGACATTTGTAAATGATTACTCACGCCAAATGCCATTTTTTCCCCTAAATTAAACACTGGTTGCTTTAAATCTGTCTTCATGATCTTGTTCTATCAAAACATATGTCCCAATTTTTCAATTCTTTCCTCTAAACTCTTTTCCATATATCTCCTAGTAGAAAGCAGTTTCAGGGGGAATGGAGTGGGGTGTGTGTGCGGTCAGCAGTGTAATTAAACAGGAGCTATCTGACCAGAATTCCTATACCTTTGAACGGGGTATTTGATTAATCCTTTCCACAGGCACCATTATTCATGCCTTGATGGAATCTCATTTTATAGCCCTTAATACACGGACCCAATTTATCCACATCACATTGTATTCTAATACTTGTCATCCAAGTTATTAGCTATCTCCTTCTCAGTGTAAAATCATCAGCAAGTTTGATTAGCTTATTCCCTGGGGATGATGGGGAAGATAAGAAGAGACACAGTACAATATGACCACCAAGGGTTTGGCATCAAGAGCAGACAGCTAAGTGGAATCCACTTACGGAGCTGGGGGTGGCCACATAAACATCTGCCCCCCGGGAGAGGGTGTCTGTGTGGTACCCAGAAGCCACAGCCACAAAGGGTTGGCCGCAGTCATGCCTGGTGGCACCGAGCCATCGTCCTGGGTGGGATCACTTCAATAAAAAAGAGCAAGGCTTCTCTCCCTCCTGCTTCCTAACATCCCCTGCCCCCCAAATATCCTTCCTGAGAGGCACAGCTCAGAAGCCCCTCTTTATTCCAGGACATCACTGCAGCCTGAAATCCCTGTTCTTCCCCTGCTGGGGACCTGGCAGGCAGAGAATCTAGAAGGAGACGCGCAGTGCTGTTTATCGCTCTCTCACCAGCACAGAGTTGGCTCTAAGCAGCCAGCCTCCTCTCCCTCTTCTCTGGAACCAAGTCTGAGCCCTGGGACTCAGAGGTGGCTTCAGTCCTTTCTAAGCAAGAGAGAAGGGGCCCGCGTGACCCCTGTAGGATGGTGGGCTCAAAGGCCTCAGAGAGTTTCCAATGCCTCTTCCCCTCCCCTACCACCCATCCTCAGCTCAATCAGGCAAAACTCCCACAGCCCCTTCTGGGGTCCTTTTAAAAGCTCCCCCCGTTTTCCACCAAAGATCCTTTATTAATCACCCTTGTGCTCTTCTGAGCCCGGCAAGAGGAGGATGAAAGAGGCTCTCTCTTTGTGGTGGCACTCCTTCAGGAGGTGGAGCCTCATTGCCTTCCCCAAGACCATGGGCTGGACCTAGGGACCTGTTTCCAATGGACAGCATCAAGCAGAAGTGGCTGACAGTGTGTCACTCCTGAGAAGACGTCATAAATGGCCTTTGGACTCCCCCTCCTCTTCCTCAGATCGTTGGCTCTGGGGGCAGTGAACCGCTATGCTGTCAGCAGCCCTACGGGGAGGCCTAAGGTACTGAGAGCAAGGAACCGAGGCCTCCTGCCACCAGCCAGGTGAGCGGGCCACCTTGGAAGTGGGTCTTCAGGCGCCGGCCAAGCCTTCGGATGACAGCAGCCCTGGAAGACAGCTTGACTGCAACCTCACGAGAGACCCTGAGCAAGAACCACCCAGCTAAGTTGCTCCCACGTCTTGACAATAAATATTTATTGTTTCAAGTGGCTAAATGTTGGGGTCACTTGTTACATAGTAGTAGGTTACTAATACACTCTCACTACCTCAGAGGAAGGCCTTGGTCCCCTCCCTCCCTTCAACTGCCTTCTCAGGTTCCATCTCGATCTCCTTTCTGTTCAGGGAGTCTGATGTCCCTCTGGTACCCTCTATTGTCTGTCCCCGGCCTCTACTGTGGGTCCCCACAGTCTTGAGGGCTCTTTCCCGACCAGAGCGGGATGTAAGGGAAGAGCTCCCCTGCGGCCTGGGTTTGGAACTCTACCTCCTTGCCTACGATCCAAAGTGACATCTGGCATTAGGAGAATGACTCTTTGCAGAGAGCAGCCTTCCTCAGGCTATGCAATTCCCTTGTTTGTGAACTCTGGTGGGGCTTAATGACTTTACTTCGGCCGACAGGCAGCAGGAAAAGACTTTGCAAAATAACGTGTTCCCTTATGTATCATATGCACCTCTCCTGTACCCTTTCTGCTCATCTGCAGCTTCTGCAAAAGGTCATGTCTCATTTCAACTTTGCAGTTAAGTGCATCTGACACTAAGTGTGGATTCCAGAACTGGATGGAGATGTAATCTGGCTTAAATGTTGCAAGGTGCGCCCCGCTACCCCAGCCCACTGGCTGTGTCCTGCCACAGTCATAAAGGAGGAGGAGGTCCCATTCTCGCTTCTCTCATAATCGTACAAGAGGCACAACGCAGTTTTTGGTAAAAAAATAGTTCAGTCAGCTCTTCCATCTGATCAAACCCTAGCAATTTTATATCTCAGTTCTACGGGGCAAGGTCAGACAGTTATAGATGTCAATATTTTGGAAGGCTTGGAAAAGTGGAGTGGCCCTCAAAGCGGTGGCTCTCAAAGTACAGCCCCTGCGGGAACAGAATCCGCATCACCTGCTGGCTTGGTGGAAATGCAAGTTCTCGGGCCCGACCCCAGACCCACTGAGGCAGAAACTCTGGGGGTGGGACCCAGTCACCTGTATTTAAACGAACCCCTCCCACCACCCCAAAGGAACAATTCTGATGCACGGCTAAAGGCTGAATATCACTGACTTAAAGGATTAAATATCTAAATCATTCACTCATTCATAAGACGTTGACTGAATGCCTACTATTTGCCAGACACTCTGGGGCGATGAAGCGGAATTGGAAGGAACTCCTTCCTCAAAGATTTCACGGTCCTCCCTTTCCTTGCTTTGTGACAAAGCGTGAGAAGAGAGAACTCGAAGACACAGATTCAAGGAATGGAAACCACTCTTTACATGTAAAGAGTCTTTGCAATGGACAGGAGGCACACCAAAATTGTTTTTTTTCCAGGAATGATCATACTCTCAAAATAGTAACTTTTCTAAAGTAAGTAAATGTGTGGGTTTAATATATCACGTACAGCTGGCTCAGCCTTTTTAGCTTAAAAAGAAAAAAAAAAGATTATGTGATCTCACCATGAATGAAATGCAGAATTACCTTAAAGATTCACTTAGTTTTGTGCCTGTCTTTTAACGAACAAGCTACTCTGTTGTTTCATCATCTTCCGTGAAGTCACACTTCCTCCCCTCTTTTTCTGTAAGTAAGATGCCTTATTCAGCCTTAGAGCTAAGATGTATCGTGCTTCCTATGACTGGACTCGATATCTCTACATTTGTTAACTCATTTGACCCTCCCCAACCTTATAAAGTAGATGCAGCAAACAGGCCATAGGTGAAGAACAGAGGCTGGAAGAGGCAGGAACAGGAACCCAGGCCCACCTTTTCGGGGTTTTTTTTGCGGTACGCGGGCCTCTCACTGTTGTGGCCTCTCCCGTTGCGGAGCGCAGGCTCAGCGGCCATGGCTCACGGGCCCAGCCACTCCGCGGCACGGGGGATCTTCCCGGACCGGGGCACGAACCCGCGTCCCCTGCATCGGCAGGCGGACACTCGACCACTGCGCCACCAGGGAAGCCCCAGACCCGTCTTTTAACCCCACGCAAATTATCCTGTGCTGTAGTCGAAGCCCCACTGGGTCATTTTGCTGCTCATTAATTGGGGGAACATAAAAGGAAATATACCCTCCCCTAGAAGACTGCTAGTATGAACCACTGGCTAAGGCTCAATTGGGGGATTTATTTTTAAACATTAAAGTTCACGCTGCATTCCTCCGTCAGTACCATGGGTCATGAGGAACTGGCCACCAACTCTTCCTGGTCACCGGTACCGGTTGCCTGTGTGAGATGCTCAGCAGATCTCGCTTTGAGAAGATGCTCCACATTTGTTCCTTTCTCAGGCCGCTTCAGTGACGTTCAAGGATTCACTGAAACACTATTGGGGCAGATAACTTTCCTGTGGTTACGCATGAAGTTGAGTTAATCCAGCCAAGCCTGGGCCCTCGGGATGATGGATGCCCAGTTAACCCAGCTGCTGCAGGGGTGGAAGGTATCACTGGTGGCCACAGAAGAAACCAAAGCTGTCTGGCTGGACCAGTAACACACTCAGCCCCTTGACACAGGCACAAGGCCTGCCCTGGCCAGCCAAGTTTATCCACCACACAGGTCTAGCGTTCATTCACGGGGGCGTCATGGCTCACGCACGAGGCAACTAAGAGGCATCAGGAGACTGCTTCTGCCTGTTGCATTCTTGGGAATAACCTGGTGACTTTAGTTTTATGCAACTGAGAAAATCTGAAGTCCACGTGGGCTGTGTAGAAAACCACACAGGTATCTTTCAAGCCACATACAGAGCATGCAACTTGAGGTGAACCCAAATACATCCTCCTTCACCATTGGCTTTCTGTAATCAAGGCTTTTTAGAACATCAAGTCCAACCCCTAGTTCTAATTCAGGGGTGCTTGTTGGCTTCTGCTGAGACACTGATTTGATTAGTGGCATTCCGAGGAACTACAGACATGAGATGTTGAGCTTACCAGCGTTATGATTTATTTCAGGATTCTGAAATGGGGAACGCACCTATCGATGGCACGCTGGAGGCTGGGAGATTCTGAGAAAGCACTTCATGCATATAAATGGCACACGCGAGAAACAATTTGCTTATGGTTACAATGCCGAAGCTGGGGACCATCCCATTGTGCTCTCCACCCTCACGGAGTGATGGCTCCACGGGAAACCGCTGGGATTAGATGATCCTGCATTTGGACACCCATACGCCGCCTCATTTATCTACCTGTGACAGGGACAGTGCTGGAAGAGAATCAAAAGATGACAAATTGTTTCTGGTTTTAAAGGAGCTGTTCAGGCTGGGTGTACTCCCAGGGGGAACCAGGTTTCATGCCAGCAGCCATCACTTCATTCTGTTAGGAGGCCACATTTTGGCAAACACCAACCTGCAGATGATTGCTGTCTCCTTTCACCAGTGGATTTAAAGACACTTGCTCTGAAAGCTTGAAATCCAGCCATTCTGAAGATGTGTACAGCACAGAGCAGACCTGCCCACACACTGCTGTGAGGCAGGATGGCAGGCATTATTAGACAAGAGTTCCAGATGAGAGGGATTTTTTTTCCCCATGTTGAGGCAGACAGATAACAGGGGAATGATTTTGTAGGCTTCCACAGCAGAGATACAGTATCAGCAAATGACTCTGGGAAAGACTGACTTGTGTAAGATAAGGAGATAAAAATTCCTAGGACACTGGCCACTGGAATCTGCTTTTGTGGATACAGACCTCCCTCCACCCCAAGCTTCCAACTTCCCTGGGAGCAGGGAGAAGGCATACTGGAGTTTCAAGTTGGTTTCAAGACCCGAGCATACCCTGAGCCCTCCACCATGCCTCTGCCTACAGCCGGTGGTCCAGCCAAGGCTGGGCATCATTCTGGCTGTGACCCGTCTTCCTTCTTTCCAGCTGATGCTTCCTCTCTGGGAATGACCATATAATTCATGGTTGATACACTCAATCCTCTGGAGGTGAACGTTCCTCAGCCCATCCACTTTGTGTTTCTTCTCCGCCATGTGCTAGAATTCGCAAGGCTGGAGAAGTGCCTCGCTACGCTTACATATACAGATGCCAGGTGCCTATTCTAAGCACTGTGCTGGTATCTACTCATTTTATCCTCCTGACAGTCTTTGAGACAGGTACTAATATTATCCTCATTTTGTAGATGGGGAAACTGAGGCACAGAGAGATTGAGGCTTCGGCTGAAGGTCACCTAGCTGGTCAGTGGCAGAGCCACAGTCACGCCCAGACAGCTTGGCTTCAGGCTCTGGCTGGCGCTAACCCCTCGCTGCTACCTTTCCAACACAACCCGCCTTCAAACACAGCAGCTGAAGCCCACGTGGGTCCTGGTTAGGCCAGGCCTTTCTCCTTCCCAGGCCTCTGGATTCAGTGGATGCCCGGAGCTGGAGCACAGAGCCTGCAATGTGAAAAGACACAGGCTCATCTCCAATCCCCCTGACTGGTTTCAAAGTTCAGGCCAGACGTCCAAACGCTTATTCTGTGTTTGTTTGTTTTGAACATTCCACCATGATGCCCCCAGATGCTTCACAGATGGTCTCTCTGTTCTCCTTCCTTAGGCGAGCATCTGGACCCCTCCCCGCACACCTCCCACCTCTGGCAACACTCCTGCTGCCAGGGACTGATGTTCCCTGCCTCACCTCATTATACATTTCAGCTGAAAACTCCTATTTTCCACGTGGCAGCAAGGAGTATTTATAGCATAAGTCACATGCCAAGGTGTTCTCAAGTTTATCATTTGGAATAATAACCTTGGAGCACAGTCACCGTGCCCATTCCACAGATGGGTAAGGAGAGGTGGGAGGTCACAGCAAGGTTTCCAAGGAGTCCTAAACTGCCAGGTCTCTTGAGCCACTTCTATACAATCCTCTCTCCAGATTGCTTTCTCTCATCTTCCTGTTTAACAGACCTATCGAAGGTCTGGGAATGAGAGATGCTCTCAAGTTCAAGTCGTACTGTATCTGTGCCTGCACTCCAGTTCCCAGGACACTAACGAGCAACTCTAAGGTCCAGTGGCAGGAACACCAATGCTTAGCTTTCGGCCAAAACCCATTCTCATTAGTAGGCTTACATGCATGAAACACATATGTGGAGTTTCCAGTCTGCACAATTCTCTCATCACCCGTTATAACTAATCAGAATGCTGAGCGGATTTAGTCGCATGCAGAACACAACCAACCGCCTTCAGCGTCTGCTGAAATGACCGTAACCTTCTTCTGATGGAATCTTCAGGCCAAGAAATGAAAAGGTAGATCATAACCTTATAGGCAGACTGAATAACAGTCCTTCAGAGTCATCACTGTAAGACTGTTTTTCAAATAGTTATTAAAGAAAGCTCAGATCCCAGGTGAAAGAGATACGAGAGAGCCAGAGGATGTGTTCATTGCCCGGAGCCTGGAATTAGAAACTACAAAGGTTGGAAGTTTCATAGAGGTGAATTTGCCTCCAATTGTGGACACACTATTCGGTGGCTGCCGTGCATTTTTTTCACTGGGGTCTCTGTTCAGGGCAAATGCCCTGGGGTGAGAGTCAGGAGTCCTGAGGACTAGTCCCGGCTGTGCCCCTATCGGTTGTGTGACGTTAGGAAAGTCGCTAAACTTCTTTGAGTTCCCAAATCTGGGGAGCCAGCCCCCAGCAGTCTACTTTACTGAGTTGTTACTCAAATCAAAATGAACACGCTATGAGAGAGTGCTTCGTAAAGACGCTGTAGATATTTCTAAAGATATATGATCACCCTCCAAAGGCGGTAGTGAGAACAGAAGTCTCTCATCTCTGTTTTCAAAGGAATCACCTTCTAGACATACTGCTGAGAAGTGGCATTTGGGAGTGCGACCGCGGAAGACCGTCTACGTCACAGGATTCAAAAGCAGGCAAGAGCGCACTGTTTCACTCGTTCACCATCTCTGCTTATGTTCGCCCTTGAGTCCTTATCTCACCATCCAGTGCAATACTTGGAGTACTTAACGAGCACCCAGTGGGTACTCATACATGTGAGACAAACCAAAGAATGCTAGTCTAAAGATTTCAGTCCCTCTGGTGCAGAAAGGTCGTCCGTGGGAAAGAAACTGGGGGGATTTCTGGGAGCCTGAGTCTAGGGTAACCAGCCAACTTGGACTTGGATTTCTGGGACAAACTGCTCACTTGACCTGAGCGTCATATTTGAATATCCATTTTGCCTCCTCCCAGCTGGCAGTGAATAAAGTATCTGAACTAAGGGAAGTCTGGTGGAAAGCATGTGTGTCTCTGAGTTCCCAAAGAGTTTATCCCTAGAGATTTATAGCCTGGGCATTTCCCCTCTCCTTTTGCCCCTGTTAGTTTCAATTTCCCTAGCGGATACTATCTTTTCACTGTCAGGAATCCAACGGACTCACACCCCTTCTATTTTTCCTGCATCACAACATTATCACCTCTAAGATAGATCCCTGATCCCTGTTGGTGGCTTCCAGCCACTAGCTAAATCTCCTACCTAACAGCTCAAGGCATTTGGTGCAAAACTGCAGCCTTTAGCAGGGCTTGGACCTGGAGCTGTTGGGCTTGCCCTGTGCAACATTCACCAGCAACACACGTGTGCTGCAGAACTGCCATCTGGATCGAGCACTGACTGGTGCACACAGCAGGGAAATGACATTTTGGGCCACTGAGGAGATGTGATCGGTGGGGATGTCCCCTTTAAAAACTTACAGCAAAAGCCTGCCTGAGACTATTCAGTATTCATAAGTGGAAAGCAGAGATGGCGTTTCTGTTCCGCCAAGAGCAATAGCTATTTATCATAGCAAATGACTGAAATAGTTATACATACAATGCTTTACTCAGTGCTGTAAATTACGGTGTACAGAAGATTAAACTTAGGCCTAACGCTACCCTTGAGCTTCAACAGCTGAGTCCTATAAATGGGTACCCGTTAAGAAGAGAGAACTTTTTTCCTGGTTACTGTTTAAAAGTGTATCTCTATTAAAAGCTTGTCTTAGACATACATTACCAGGAAGCCTGCCCCTGGCCCCAGGCAGGCTCTTCCTCGGGGCACTGACTCACAGAGTCACATCTAAATGACACAGTGACAAGCCTGAGAGTCAAAGCATGTGCTGTGCTGACCTCCAGTGGGATGGAGGTAAGAGGGACTTCGCAGGGGTCTGAACGAGCACTTACTTCTGGCTCTGGGCCAGGAGAGGGGTGGGAGGGCTCTGCAGGGCCTTAAGGAGATCTTCAAAATTGAAATGATCCTGAACCCCATCAATCCAAAGAAAATGCTTCTTCTGGAATCTGCCGTTCCGTGAAGTGTCAAGGAACCTTGACCTAGAGCCGAAGCCCCACTTTTTTTTTTTTTTTTTTT
>NW_006796766.1:485835-496857 GCF_000442215.2 Lipotes vexillifer | reverse complement strand
TTTGCGGTACGCGGGCCTCCCACTGCTGTGGCCTCTCCCGTTGCGGAGCACAGGCTCCGGACGTGCAGGCTCAGCGGCCACGGCTCACGGGCCCAGCCGCTCCGCGGCATGTGGGATCTTCCCGGACCGGGGCACGAACCCGCGTCCCCTGCATCGGCAGGCGGACTCTCAACCACCGCGCCACCAGGGAAGCCCTGAAGCCCCACTTTTAACTAACTACATTTTATTCTCCAAGCACTTGCTCCTCAAAGTGTGGTCCATGGACCAAAAGCACCAGCATCACCCGGGAGCATGTTAGAAACACACACCTGCTGAATTCAAATCTGCATTTTAGCAAGAAACCCCCAGGGGGCTTATATGCACATTAAATTTGGGGCATCAAGGGATAAGTAAGCAGGTGTTAATAGGGAGGAACCCCTTGCTTTTCACACTGGAAATCATTACAAGTGACAAACAGGATTTATGGGAACAGGTCCTAAGAGTGGGCTGTATGATTCTAAGCTCTCTTTTGTCCAATCCTACTTCAGAACATTTTCAGGAACTTGAAAGGTTTTTATGAGCTGGGAATGAATGTATCACTCCGAACGAGAGATATGACCCAAAACACCCCAGGGTGTAAAACAGAGTGAATTAGCGAAAAGTTCATGCTTTATAAATCAATCATAATCCTCTTGGGAATCAGGAGGCTGAGAACGCATGGCAATGTTTTGAGCCAGGATTTCAATTCTTTGTTGTAATTACCAGTTGACTTTAAGTGGGATATATATGTAAAAATCTATGTTGTTTGAGAAGATAGAGATCCTGAACAACCGTATTCTTTATGAGAAAAAAATTATCGTTCAGTATACATGTTAAAAACTTAATGCACTAAATAAATAGATAGATTTAAATAGATAGATAAAGAAATAAAATAAAATCTATTGTGGCCAAGCTAGCAGAGGGAAAAGTGGCAAGACGGTTAAGAAAACTGCTAATTTAAGGGAAGGCAGGAAAGGAGAACAAAAACAAATAAAATGCAAGGTACACAGAATGCAAATTAAAAGACAGAGATAAGTCCAAATATATAAAGTAACCACAATAAATGTAAATGGATAAAACTCACCTACTAAAAGACACTATCAGATTGGACTTTTAAAAAAGCCAGCTATATACTACTTACAAGAGAGACACCTAAAACAAAATGACACAGAAAGGTTGAAAATAAAAGATTGGAAAGAGATAAGGCAAATACACATTGACCAAAAGAAAATTAGGTGGCAACGTTAATCAGATAAAATAGGACCTAAGGCAAAAGCATTAATAGGGACGAAGACTCCACCACTAAAATGACATGAGTCATAAACTTACATGTATCCAATAGCACAGCCTGAAAATTGTACTGCAAAAGGTGTTAGAATTTCAGGAGAGACTGACACACAACCATCATAGGAGACTTAAAACTCCCTTCTCAGAAACTATAGACCAAGCAGACAAAAATGGTGAGGATAAATAGGATTTGAATAACAAAATAATTAATATATGGAACCCTGCACATAAGAGAGATTATACAAGTTTTCTAATAACATGTGACACATTAAAAAGAAAAAAGCATGATCACAAAGGAGATATCCTAAGTTATAAAACAGGTAACATAACTTTCCCTGGCCATCACAAATGAAACTAGAAATCAAAAATAAAAGAGTAAGGGCCCCCCCTCACCACCCTTTACATTTGGAAACTAAAACTACGCTCCTTAATTACTCCCTGGCAATGATGTGATTTTTTTTTTTTTTTTTTTTCTATGTGTGGCCTAGTTGCTATGGGACCAGGTTAATTTATATGACATTTGTCACGGGTATCACCAGAAACAGGAAACTCCCCAAGCCATTATAGCTTCATTATTTTGTACTTTGAACTAAATTCTAACCCAAAGGGAAGGTGAAGTACCTGACTCCAGGAAGAGAAGAAGGGGTGTGCGTGGGTTAACTACAACCTAGTCGTACAGCACCAGAAGCTGCGGTTGGCTCATTCCCCAGACTGTGCCCTATTCTATCACACTATACACATCTCTTGCTGCTAGCCACTACTGGCTGGACGCAGAGACTGTCCTAGAAGTGCTCTAGTCACCTGGGAAAAGGTGCTATTCAACTGATGTGGCATCCTACAATCAGTAGGGTCCTGGAACCGAGCAAATTCTGTAGTTAACAGTTTACATGGGACCTTCTGTCTGCTTGTTCACAGGGCCAAGCACTTCTTAAAAATGATCGCGGAATGCTGCACAGGAGACACACAAGAAAACTACAGGTCCATGTGTCCCTGGGGTAGAAAGCAGTCCCCCTGAGAAATCCCCCCAAATCAATCCCAAACCAACCACTTCCTCTGGACTGTGCTGCCAGTTCAACACAATTCCAAGTGCTGGCTGAATAATGAAAGAAATATTAAAAAGAAAAACACCAAACAACCTAAAAAGAATAGAATGCAGGATGGGGTGATACTGATCAAATGACATTGATGCTAGGTCTGCAAGTTCTGTGGGCCAGCGGGGGCGGGGGAGATGGAGCAGTAAGAAAATCAAAGAGAGGACCAGAGCTCTTCTGCCTGTGCCACAGACACCTGTGGTGGTCAAAACAGCCCCGTGGTTCCCTGGCTCACAAACAAGCCACAGAGTGGGGGCAGCTCTCAGGGGACCCCCCTGCCCTGCCCTGGGCCTCCTCACTGGTCTCCCAATCCCTCTCAAACATCACCAACACTGCCCCCAATCAAAGAGTATCCTAGGCAGAGGTGTGTCGTCAGCACAGAGGCTTCCCACCAACTACCCCCTCGGGTGAGTGTCACAGTGGTAAGCACATGACACGGGCAGCTGAAAAAGTGGCACAAGAATTTTCAGAGCTGCTCTCCAGGTCCTTCCTCTTTCAATGCTCCGGTGACTTAATTCATACGCACCTGGAGAGAGTGCCGCCATCAGACGATGCCCTAGAGCTGACTGTCATGCAGGTCACTGCATCAGGGGTCAGTCGGGGCTGGTGTTAATGGGACCTCACTGCTGGGGACTGGGCAGCAGGGCTCCTGATGGAGGTGGCTCATTTGAGAGGGATACCTACGGAGTGGGGACAGCCACTTAGCGAGACGAGTGGAAAATCGCAGCCACCACACCAGGGAAGCCATACTCATCTGAGAAAAATGCATCTCTGGAGAAGCCTCAGGAATTTGAAGAAATAATCCCTGGGAGAGAAAAGCAAAGCATCTACGATGCTAATAAACAAGCAAGTAACAGGGTTAGTCAGAAACCAAACGTTAGACAGAAATCCATAGTTCCAGTTTTGTAAAACAAAGACCAGAGTTGCTTTCTCTGGGAAAAAGAAAAAGATTATTCATTCCACGTGAAGTAAGATTCATCATAGTGGAATTGTTTACTTAATTTTTCATCATTTACTCCCCTCGATTTACATTTTCCCTCAGATGTATTTATTTCCCATGCGTCTCCTACACAGCAATCGCCCAATGTGCACTCATTTTTCAGTAGTGCCTGGCCCCATGAAAGACCAAAGGAAAGGCCTTGGGCAAGCTCTTCACTACAGGATTTCCTCAATTCCAGTATGCCCCCGATGGTAAGAGGCCACATCAACTTAACAGCACCTTTTCCAGAAGAGAAAGAAAACCCCTGCCATAGTAAATATACACATGATACGGGAAGAAGCCCTTGGACTTAGAAACAATAGGGCTGGGAACCTTCTTTAGAGACTCCCTGCCCCGCCCCCTGGCTCCCGCAGCCCCAAGGTGAGCCTCTACATGGTGCCTCATATGTGACACTTTGGGAGGGACCTCTCAGTGACCCCTGGCAAAGCACTCAGAATCAGCTCCCGGAGCGAATACTCCAGATGCTCTTCCCAAAGGACAACTGTGATGGTGGAGTGGCAGTTTGGATGGGAGTTGGGCTCTAGCATTAGGGCGCGAGGTGAAAAGGATGGATAATCAAGCCCACCCTTGAAAACCCTTCCACTCATAAAGTACGGTAGATATGGTTTGGGGATAGTGGGCTCTCTTCATGGCCAGTTTCTCCTCCAGGATTGGAAAAGAGCTTTGTTTCTCTGCTTGGACACCAGATGAAGGAGTGGGCTTGTATGTGGCACCACACTATTAACCCAAAAAAGTGCAATATTATTATCATCATCATCATCATCACCATCACCCCGTGCACGTGGTTGAACTCTGATAAATTAAGAGCGATGGGACTCCAAATCGAAAGAGGCGCATTTTTGTCTTTTACTGCAAGACCTCTGAGCGCTCTGATGGACTAATAGCTGCCGAGAACCTCCAGAGGGTAATCTGGCATGCGGTCCTTCCCAAGCATGTGTGTGCCCCCAAACTCCAGCTCTCAGAGCACAGATGCACTGCTAAGGGGAGGGAACACTGCTTCGGAAACCCTGTTCTGCTCATTGCTTCAGATGGGGACAATGCCAAAATGACCTTTTGAATCAGTGCTGGCAACATTCTTCGCTCGGATTTGAATAAAGCGATGGCTGTTCCCCTAATTTTTCTCGGTTGACACAGCTCTGAGGAATGGAATGGAGCAGCCCATACAGCGAGGACAAGCCAGTGATGAGTCAGAAGCCGGGGGTCATGTTACAGTGTCAGCCTTCCAGAACTCAGCTGTGGTCAGGGATCAAAGCAGCAGCCTCACCAGTGCTCAGTGAGGAAGGACGGTTCCCCTGCATCAACCTCTCCAACTGCACCTGAACAGAGACAGTCATTCTCTTTGAAGGAGCAACATCTTCTAAACGAATGTCCTCGCTTACCCATGGAATGTGGCTTACTCACAACTGGGAAGCCAATTTCCTTCCATGCTCACTTTCTCCCTCCTTTCTTCCAAGATTCATTTCTTAAAAAGTGTATTGAGCACCAATTGTAGATCCAGCATTCATCGTGTTAACGCAGGGAACACAATGGTGAGCACGATGACAGGGCTCCTTGAAACTCCTAGTCTGGGGGTGTGTGTCTGTGCGTGCGCATGCGCATGCAACAGGGGTGGATAAGTAAACGAGCATTTGCGATGGCTGTCATATATGCGAATCTCGGTAAAGTGGGGAGTGCCAAGAGCACTTGAATTGGGGTCGGAAGAATCCTTCTTTCTCCCTGTCTGTGTCCCAAGTCAGAAAATGTGCTCCAGGCTGGGACTCAGGGATGCAAAAGACACAGCCTCAGCGCTTGGGAGCTCAGTACCTAGTGCTCACAGGTGACTGCTGCACAGTGATAGGTACCACAGGACGGGGGGATGCAGGGGGCACAGGGACCAGCTGACAGTTTAGTCGGGTGGTAGCTGAGCTCAGCAGAAATGCAGAAAAACACTTAGGGTGTTGCTAGCCTAAAAAGAGGTCTATCAGTGATGTAAAAATGAAGTCATCTGTACTTGGAAAAAAAATCCAAAGACATTAAAATGGCTATTGTCAAGGTCAACAGCAGCCTTTAGTGGCAACTAGCGACCTCTTCTCTCTTCTCCTCTCACTCAACCGCTTGGCATTTGACTCGCTCTACAAAACACTCTCTTCTCTTGGCTCCCAGGTTGTCATCTTCTGATGCTTTTCCTACCAGGTCACTGGCCATTCCCCTTCTAACTAACCCTAAATGCTGACCTCTCCCTTTTCCACCTCAATCCACCAGCAAATGTTGTCAGCTACATTTCCAAAATAGATCTCGAGTTTATCCTTTGTTATCCGTCTTCACAGCTATGCATCAGTCCCTATGAGGTCTCCCAGGCTCCAAGCAGCCAGAGTGACCTTCTAAAAACACAAACCAGATGATGTCTTTCCCTCACACAGGGTCCTCCCGTGTCTTCTCACCACACCTAGAATGAAGCCCGAACTTTGGGCTCTGCCCTACAGGGCTCTACAATAGTGGTCCCCCCACCCCGTCCCCACCTCTCTGAAGCCCTCTAACACACCTCACCTGGTGTACTCTACCTACGGCTCAATCGCATTATTGTTTATCAATACATTATTTAACCTACCAGAACACAGGCTTCAAGAAACCCACCCTCTTTTTTTTTTTTTTTTTTTGCGGTATGCGGGGCTCTTACTGTTGTGGCCTCTCCCGTGCGGAGCACAGGCTCCGGACGCGCAGGCTCAGCGGCCATGGCTCACGGGCCCAGCCGCTCCGCGGCATGTGGGATCCTCCCGGACCGGGGCACGAACCCATGTCCCCTGCATTGGCAGGTGGACTCTCAACCACTGTGCCACCAGGGTAGCCCTAGAAACCCACACTCTTATTTGTCTCATTCACCACTGTATCTGCAGCATTAGAACAATGTCTAGCATACAGTAGGTGCTCAATAAATATTTTTTAAATAAATTAACGAAGCAAAGCTATGTGACTCTGGAGAATGTAATCCAAGAGATTAAGCCTTCAAGAAACAGGCTTGAATGAGATTATAACTATAAGGTTTTTTTTTTTTCAATTAAAGATGAATTCAGTAATACTAAAGTAAAAAAAAATACTAAAGTTATGAAGATCCTCTTAATCTGTCTCTAAAGTTGAGCTGAACCATTATATCTGCTATTTTAATTTTTATTTTTTTGGCCATGCCGCGTGGCATGTGGGATCTTAGTTCCCCCGACCAGGGATTGAACCCACGCCCCCTACAGTGGAAGCACAGAGTCTTAACCCTTAACCACTGAACCACCAGGGAAGTCCTTGGTTTGTTTACTTGTAAAATTTTACCTGGCTCACAGAAACATGCAAGAAAAGGGAATTCCACTGAATTTAGAGGAAACCATCTACTGTTTGACGGGGGGAGCGTCTCATGGATCTGCTCATTTGCTGGAGATGAACAAGAAGCTAAAGACAGAACTGATGGTGGTACCCACTCCACCTCTTCTGCAAGCTTGCTTCTTTTTACTTTTTGATATTTAAAGGTCTATGCAAATGCTGTGGCTCTCAAAACATGGACTGTAACTGATTTATTCCTCCTTTCTGAATTCCCTCAAAACTGTGCCCAAGTTCTTTACCTAAGCCAACAAGCAGACAAGATCAGTGGCGTAGGTTAGAAAGATGAGAAAGAAGCAGGGAGCTCAGGTGCCCCCAAGCACTGCATTTAGTCTCCAGCATCCTACAGGGGACCAAAACAACCTTTCTGTATGGAAGTGTAGTTACACTGCTGCAGGGAGTTTGAGATCCAAAACGTTGAACCAGTACAGTGGTTAAAGTGATCTAGAGTCAGACGTAGATTGGAATCTTGGTTCTGCCACTTACATCACCCTGATTTTGAGGAAATTTCTTAAATCCTCTGAGTCTCCCTGTCCTTGGCTGTGAGATGAGAATACTATGACCATAGCACCTTAGGGTGGCAATAGGATTAAATAACAAAAAGCTTAGCATATATAAGTGCTCAATAAGTACATTAGCTTTATTGTTGTTTTTGCTATTTTTTGTCTGCCATTAGCAGAGAAAAAAGAAAAGCCAGGGTTTGGGACCAGGTCAGCCTGCTATGTTCTAGACACACCTTTAATTCTAATTTGAGCAGCAGTAGGTTCAAAATACAAACATTTGAAGTGGAGCAAAATGTGGTCCCACTTTCTTGTAGATTCTTTCAGTTGTGATGCTTGATTTAAGGCAGAACCATTTGTTAGTCCGTGATTTTTTTCCTTAGGGATCTTCTTATTATAGGGATTTCCTTAGGATCTCTCGTATGACTGCACTTTACCAGGGACAATGGAAAGATGAAATAAGAAGAAAGAACAGCAGACATTGTTTCTGATCGTAAGGAACCCGAAAGATATATCAAGCCAAGAGTTAATTCTGGATCGGGGATCCATGCATCAAATTAAGGTTAAAAAAGAATCCCACTAACAAAATCAAGTTTGCACAGATTCACTTGTTCTTGCCAAGTCTTATTAGTTAATACTGTCAGACTTGACAAAGAATATGTTTGATGAGACCAATTAACTTTAATTATTTTATACGTCTCTGGTATAAATAATCTAGTCTCGTAAAAGACAACCCACAGTAACAACAACAGAAATTTAATCTCAACAAACAAATTCAACTTAATTGACCAAAAACTCCAGCCCTGCTCTGTGGCAATCTACACTTTCAGAAAGGAAGTTCTGGCAGGATAATTAGCCGGTGATGATACCCGGGAAGCCCAGGGGCACTGACATTTGGAGGGATGGACTTTCTGTAGGGCTCAGAAGCACAAATGGTTTGTTTCCTCCTCAACTAGAGGTCACCCGGAGACAGACAAAATAAAAAGAACAATTGCAGGAAACCTTGGAACCTCATTAACGAGGCTTTCATGTGTGGCACTGCTGGGCTCTGCTGCTCTGGGTACCCACCCAGCATCAGCATCTGGATGTGGATGGGAGGGCTGGAGGTAACAACCTCCAGCAGCCAGTTGCTGTCACTCATTTATTTTGCAGCCCAGCCCCTCTGCTTCAGCTCACAGTTCATTAAATTCTACTGCATCACCATCAACATGCAAAATAGCTACTTGAAGGGCATTCAAAAATATAATCAGAAAAGGGAATAAAAAGCCCTCTCTGAGAGAGAGGGACAAAAATTAATCCTCTCTTGTCCACTGAGTGACAACTAGGTTCTTTGGTCCTAACATGTATATTTTTTAAGTAGCAGTGACATCCAACGATTATCTCTGTCTGATGGATGGGGTGCAGGGCTGTATAGTTCTCTGCTTGGAGGGTAAGCACCAAATGTGGCTGAAAAATTCTGAAGGATCTGTGTATATGGATGGGTTATTTCTCTTGCCATTTTTTCCTCTTTTTTGACTTTCAGGTGGGGAGGACTGAGACTTTATGGACTTCTGCAACATATCTTGTTTTATGCTTTGAATATGACTGTGACGGGGAAATTATCCTGATGACCCGTGCACACACACTGATTGGAATGTGGAGAAAAACTTAAATATAGAAAAGCACAAAATATGATAGGACAAATGGAGATGTTATATTTTATGGCAGTGGTTTTCAACTGGGGGCAATTTTGTCGCCTAGAGGACACTGGCAATTCCTGGAGACAGTTTTCGCTGTCATGACTGGGGGTGGGGGCTGCTACTGGCATCCAGTGGATAAAATACAGGGAAGCTGTTCGACATCCTCCAACGCACAAGACGCCCCCATAAGAGAATTATCCAGCCCCAAATGGTAACAGTGCTGCCGCTGAGCAACTCCTCTTCATGGTAGTTCATTATGTAAATATATTAGGAGATAAGGACAGAAAAAAAATCATACTCCTTTCATTTAGGCAAATCATACAACTCCATAAATGCCCAACCCAATTACAACACCACAGCTTGGATCTACCTATTATTCTTCCCTTTACTTATAATATTTCAAGTTGATTAAACGTATGCAACTACTAAAAGTAATAAAAATATGATTCCATTGCAGGTATCTTGCACCTCCTAGTTTTGAGCTTGTATACAGGCTTGTGGACACAGATGGGAGCCCCCCACCCACTCACACACACACACACACACACATGCACACACCACACACAGAGAATTCTTTTCGGAAAAAATGGCAATACCACTCTCTCTGGGTTGAGGTTGGGACCCACAGCATTGACACGAGAGGAAGAGTCACAAATGTCACCCTCACACTCCATGGTAATCATAAGTGAATATTCTCTGGAAAATATTTCATTATAAATCTCTGTAGCTTATCACTTGGTTAACAATAGCTTAACTTTTTTTTTTTCCTAAAGCAAACTTTGTTCTACCACCGTGCTAAGTACTTCCCACATGCGAGTTCCTTTAATCATCACAACAATCTTACGAGATAAACTACGATCCCATTTTAAGAGTAAGGAGACTGAAGCACAGAGAGGCAAAGTAACCTGCCCAAGGTCACACAGCTAATAAGTGGAAGAGCTGGGACTTGAATCTAGGCAGACTGACCCCAGGGAGGCTATTCCCAGCCACGAGGCTCCTACATCGTGTCAGTACGTCAAGCCACAACTTGGGCTGGACAGCTATGAGAGACAGGGATGCCTGCTGAATGGGATCAGGACGCCCAAGGCAAGGCTTTTTCTGTTTTCCCCTCTTCTACGCCTAAGTAACCTCATCAACTAACCTAAGGGACTTCAGAAACAAACCAATTCCTCAAAATCCTAGATCTCCTGGGTAGAGTTTTAAAAAGCATCCAAAGGGCCCATGTACAGAGGAAACAGACCTAAGGGGCCCACACAGATAGGGTGGCACAGAAAATGGCCTGCAGGGAGCCCCTACCCCTACGCCAAGCAGAGGGTCTCCTGAGCAGTGGGCATGCCTCATTTTTACGTCTCGGACACCAGCTTGGGGCGCAAAGTCAGGAGCAACAGGAAAGCAGACAGTCCTGGGAGCGGGGCTTCACATGACCCCCATACGGGGAGGCGGCCAAGGCCAGATGGACCTCGGCAGGGACCCCAGAGAGACACTGGGAGCTTCATGGTGTTTCCAAAGGAGCTGACACTGGGGCCGCATGTGAACGTAAACCATATTCATAAAAGGCAGATCCTCAGAACTCCTGGCAATGTAATCATCTTCAGGCCAACGAGTCCTGCCTCAAGAGTGTGGGAAGCCGAAGATGAATCACAGGCCAGAGTCCGCAGGCTGACCTCTGCGCACACATCCCCCGAGACAGGGAGAGAAACGAAGGCAGGAAGCACTTGACTGAATTGGTTTTCCCATTTTTCATAAGAAACATTCAACTTAATAAAAAATAGCCATACTTTATTGACAATAATAGCTACCCTTTCTTTATTTCCTTACTATGTGCCAGGAAACTACTTTATCTCTGTTCTTCATAGTAACTCTGCAAGGCAGGAACTATCGCCTTCATTTTAGAGGAAAAGGAGGCTCAGAAAGGTCATGTAATTAGCCCAAGGTCTCACAGCTAGTAACTTGGGTCTGTTTGACTCCAAAATTCATGATTTTTCCACAATGGCTTTCACTGTTTCACATTACTGTCAACCTCCAAAGTCCTCAGAACCAACTGCCTACACACACACACACACACACACACACACACACACACACACACACACACACACACACAC
>NW_006796766.1:469767-485755 GCF_000442215.2 Lipotes vexillifer | reverse complement strand
CACACACACACACACACACACACACACACACACACACACACACACACACACACACACACCCTTTTTTCATTTAACTTAACCAGGTCACTGAAATCTTGAAGGCTGCCATGCATCCATCTCTCTGGATATATGATCCCTAAAATCAGGAGCTGAATCATAGGTGCTAAGAACGAGCAAGTGTCCAAGAGAACACAGGTCCAGTCCCCTGTCATTTAAAAGGGTGACAAGCCCAGGGTCTAAGGGCTGGGCGAGGCCAAGCTGGGATCTGACCCCAGGTGTGCTGGACCCTGGGCTGTGTCCCTCCCACCGCACCTCAGCTCTGCTTCCCGGGGCCACAGCCGGTGATGGATGAACGCATTTCTAGGTGCTGGGAATACAGAGCTGAAAAGGTATATCCCCAGTCCTGAGAGGATCCTAGAAGCTGGTGGATGTGCTGAGACAGTCCACAGGTAAGTGAAGTGCGCGGCAGAATGCAGGAGGCATACTGGAGAACAGAGTTCTACGCATGTGAAGAGGGAAGAACCGCGTCCAGCTGCTGGCCATGGGGAGATGGCACGGGGAGAAGGGGAATGAACGCATGCTCTGGGTGTGCCTGCAGGAAGGCGCCTCTGGCCAGTCATTCTGCACCCACAACTCCCCCGAGGCAGGCAGCGCACCGATCTTATGGACCAGGTGGAGAGACAGGAGGCTACCTGCCTGAGATCATGCAGTTAATGAGGGAGTCATGTGAACTGCTTTGCCTGCCTCCAAAGCCCATGTTCTCTCCACTTTAAAACTTCAGATGCGGTTCTGCGGAGCCCTGGCGGGTTGAGAGGCCAGGAGTAGGCCAGGGACCCCAATTTCAACCTCTTTGGCTCTGCTGTGTATCTATATCCATATTTGGGTTCTACAGATGAGACTCCGTTTGAGAGAAAGCTCTGTTGCTAACAAGGTCGAGTTTGAAGCCCTGTACTATGATGTGTTACCTGGAAGGCAAGTGGCCAGGCCTTTGAGTTCGGGCCGGGACAAGAAGGGCATGTGACCCACGCTGGGAGGCAGTGAGGGACAATGGCTAGGCAAGCAGGCAAAGCATGCACTTCCCTCTCTCTGGAGCGATGCGGCCTGCGTTCAGAATCAGGCTTTACACCTGCTTAGCTTGGCAACCCTGGGCAAGGTACTCCTAAGCCTTAGCTTCCCCACGTTCAAAATGGGGGTGACATTGGTACCTACTTCATGGGGGTGTTGAGAGGGTTAGGATTACATGTTTAAAGATAAAGAAAGCATATAGCATGGTGCCCGGCACTTAGCACAGTGCCATTCTCGTTAACTTGCTGATTACAGCGAAGCTAGTCATAGGAGGTAAACGAGCAAACAAGGAAATACCATGACACTACAGGAGGAATTTTTAGGGCAACTAAGAAATCCTCACTGTTCCCGGAGTGTTGCTCTGCTTCTGAGCTCTGCCTTGTGTTCTCCTGCCCTTGATAAACGCGGGCTGCGAACCTGCGGGACACGCACCCGAAAGACGAGGGAGGCTTAGAGGCCTCCATCTGCTGAGATGTGGCCATGTCCCCATCGCTGCTTGTCAGCTGATTCAGCAAGAAGCTCAATGGAGACGGGGCTTCGGGGGATAAGATCGGTGACCCCAAACCCCCAAACTAATTTACTGCCACTGTTCAGGAGGTGGCCACAAAAGCCCTGGCTCTCCGCCTAAGCTCAACTTGCTCTGGCACCAAAAGGCCTAGGACAGAGGGAGGCACGTGTCTCAGCCCAGCCGAGCCCCAGAGGTCTCCTTCGCTGGCTAGATGAGGCCTTGCCTTGGGCGGAATTCTGCAGGGCACAGTGGGGTCCCAGGTCCCTTTTAGGTTCTTGCCGTCAGAGACCCTGCCAGCGAATTAAGTTCCCAGAGAAGGTTGTGACGGCTTATGGGATTTCTGTCTGTCTTGTGCACTGCTGCGCCCCAGTGCCCAGAACAGCAGCACATCCCATGAATGAATGAATGACGATCCCTTTTGGCATCTTCATGAGACAGACAGAAGCAGGGGCCACGGAGCTTCCACAGTCACCCCCTGACCCAGCAGTTGGGTGGGATCTTCTTGCCACCGCTCTGCTCTCGACTCCCTCTCCGGTCACCCCAGCTGGCAGCACCACCGCCGGGCCTCTGACAGTCTCCCTGGGAGAGGTTTGACCTTTTCTCTCCTCCGGGGAGAAGGAAGGGTCATTTGCTACAGAGCCTCAAGCAAGAAGATCAGCTCGTGCCCAGCGCACGTCTTGCTCCTGTGTCATGCTCATTCTGCCAGAAACGAAAATGTTAGAGCTGGAAACGCCCGCGGAAGTCACCTCTTGTGGAAGAAACGAGGAAACCAAACACTGAGACATTTAGCAAGTAGCCCCAAGTCACAGAGCTGGCTGCCAGGAGGGGCAGGAGACCTGGCCTCTCAACAGAGCTCTTTGTACAGCACTTTCTAGGAGCCTCTATGCCTGTGCAGGTCAGAGAGTCTCAGAAGCCTGGATTCTCCACGTATTATAAACACGAAACACACCCAGAGTTTACACACAGACGCAGGTTATACATATATATGCAGTTATGTAAATGACATATACGTATATACATATTCATAAGTGATATTAGGATGTATATAACTATTCTATAGTCCCAAATACATCTACTAGAGAGCTTAGATAAGCCCATCTCCTTTTATTTTATACCTGTTTATTACAGAATGGTGATAACTGCAGGGCTGGGGTAAAATGAGAAATCCTGAGTGTGAGAAAGGGGAAGCGTGTAATTTGCAAAAGCGTATTTGATATTATAATTGCTTTGATTTTTTTTTTTTTTAGGCACAATATTTAATGTGCTTTGAAATTTAACAGTAAAGAAGGGCATCTGGATTTTACGTTCAACAGAAAAAGAAGAGAGTTTAAACCAAAAGGCGGGGAACTACTGTCCTGGAACTCAGCGCATATGACGACTTTGGAAACTGGCTGGTCCAATGGCCCGTGTGAAGACAGGAAACCTCCACTCACAGAGGTTAAGTCACTTCCTGTCTCAGATCCGTAGCTGTCTATTTGCTATAGGGGAGCAGCCTCGTGGAGGTTATCTGTTGTAAGTCCACACAGCACCTGCACTGAAGGAGGCCAGCATTTGCTGTGGAACAGCTGAAGGGAATTTCTCACTTCAAGGGTGTAAAGATACAGAGGGAGAGTGAGTTCCCAAACAGGCCTGGCTTTTTTTTTTTTTTTAACGAGGATGATTCTTGGAAGAGGAGAAGCTGAACCTGTGGCTTTGCTACACGCATTTCTCGGGGGCAGCAGCCCAGTGGTCCCACACGGGACCCACCCCTCCTGTGTGTCCATACAGGGAGACTCCGCCGTGCCCTCTCTCAGGGGGACCCAATGTCAGGTTGCGAGGCTGCAGGAGGGACTGCTAGAGCCACCACTGCCCCTCCCCTTCGTCATCTGCAGAGGCCACCACCCATCTAGCTAAACAATGGGAGGCTTTCTCTCTGGTGTCCCGGCAGGACTGAGCGTGTGGGCAGAAGGACTGCAGCTCCTAAGATAGGCAGCCTGGGAGCAGAGGTAGAGCCCCAGGAGGAATTCACCCATGAATTCGTCCCCCACAGGGGACGGTTCCTCCCTGATGTCGGACACTGGCCGGTGCAGGAGTCCACTTACCGCAGTGGGACTGGAAGACCTGTGGCTTGACGACCTGGTTACAGGCACTGCACACCACGAGGTAGAAGTCGTCGTGTGCTGGGTAGTGGCCAAACAAGTGCATATCTGTGGGGGAAAGGAAAACAGGTTGTTTTGAAAAAGCAGCCAAGTCTCGGAAGGTGGACAGTTTCTTCTTGGCATTTCCTCGAGGGCAGTTTTTCAAACGAGACGCGCAGAAAGCCAATCATCTGTACGAAAGGGAAAGCATTTTGTCCTAATGCAGCTCCCTACTCTCAGGCAAGCCCGTGCCTCAGAGAACCCCTCCTTATTTTCCTTGCAAACAGACGGCTACCCCTGTTGGTTTGGTCAGCGGGGTTGGGCTGCCTGGAATCACATCCTATGGGCAGTGACCCTGTTCTGAAAGAGGGCCCTCGGGTTAGCTGGGACCCAACGAGGCTCTAGTCATTTTAGGATGGGGGAGCTCCTCCGAACCCATTTCAGCGTAGGCAGAGCCCTCGCAGGTGAGTGACGGGGCGAGAAAGCCTGGAGAGACAGAGGAGTCATCCTGGTCTCAGCAGCTGCCTGGGTTCCCCATGACCCGTGGGAGACTCCAGGGTAAAAGGAAGTGTCCAGACAAGTGGCTTGTCGGCCGCCATCATTACGCATCCTTTATGTGGCAAAGATTTAACGAGTGCCTAAGTGTGCCGGGTACCGACCACGCTGGGTTCCAGGGATAACCGGTGAACAAGAACGAATGCCCTGCTCTGCTGGAGCAGAAAAGAGAAGAATTAACCAGAATCACACAAGTCATCACTTGGTTGTAACAGTGGTACCTCCTAAGGAGGAGATGTACAGGGTCCCATGAGAGTGTGTGGCAGGTAGACCTAACCTTGTCTGAGGCATTGGAGAGGCTTCCCTGAGGAGGGGTTAGAGAAAGAAAAGGCCAGGGGAGGGAGAGGAAAGTTCCAGGTCTGCCGAGGAAGGAGATTCTGTGTGTCAGCAGAACCTCTTGGCTGGAACAGAACAAGGAGGGAGCCCAGAAGGTGTAAGCCTTGTGGACCAGGTAGAGATTCTGAACCTGACTTTAAGATCAGTGGGAAGCTACCAAAGGTTTTTAAGCAAAGAAGTGACAGAGTCAGATGGACACTGTTAGAAGATCAGTTACGTGGCCTACGAGACACAATCACATAGGTTCACACAAAAGCCTGCCCACGCGTGTTCACTGTAGCATTATTCATAACAGCCCGAGGGTGGAAGCAACCCAGATACCCATCAACTGCTGAACAAATAAATGAAACGTGATATATCCGTACAATGGGATATTTGGCCATAAAAAGGAGTGAAGTACTGACCCCTGCTACAACACGGATGAAGCCTGAAAACATCTGCTAAGTGAAAGGAGCCAGTCACCAAAGCCCACGTATTATATGATTCCATTTATATGAACCGTCCAGAACAGGCAAAACTAGAGAGACAGAAAGCAGATTAGTGCTTGCCTTGGGCTGGCCGGGGGCGGGCCCTGGAGGGAACTGTCGGACAATTGCTAAAGGCTACGGGTTTCTTTTGGGGGTGATAATAATGTTCTAAGATTGATAGTGGTGATGGCTGCACAACGCTGTGAACATACTACAAACCACTGAACAGCATGCTTTAAACGGGTGAACTGTATATGTGAACTATGTCTCAGGAAAGCTGTGTGTGTGCAGGGGGTCAGCTTGGAGGGTTCGGTGGTCACACCTCCTCGCCCACCGTGGGGTGGGGGGCACTCTGCCGGCCTCTCCTTAGCTGACTGGCTCCAGGGCCACTGAGAGCAGGGCGGACAGAGGAAGTAAAAGACATGTTCTGCATGAAAGTCTTTGCGTCACAGAGCTGAGCTTCCCCTCCCCAGCCCCCCCATGCCCTCGTTTTTTAGACTCAACCTGTGTCTTTACTGAAAACCACCGGGCGCACGATGGTTCTCCCAGCTGCAGGGCGAGGCCACAGGGAAGCCAAGTTCCTTCTGATTCAGGCACGGCTCATTTATAAGCCAACACAGGCTTCCAGGGCAGCCCCGATGCTTAGAGGGAAACGGAACCGACCCACTTGTCACGCGGCCGGAAGCCAAGACCCCCGCCCCAGAGGAGGCTGGACTGGAATGGTGAGAAGGGCCCCCACTGCTGGGTCCCCTCCACGTGCGAGGAACCCGCGCACCTGCGGCGGGATGCGGACCAGACCGGGGCACAGGCGCACTGAGCCTCTGCATCATCTGTGGCTCTGGTTGCAGCCCATCACTTCCCCTCTAGGACTCGCCTCTGTTTCCGCTCTGACTAAGACATTACCGGAGGGGAGCGTTATTAGTCAGTGCCTGGTAGGCGGAGGCCTGTGGAAAGAGGAGGCCTGAGAGAGAACCCAGCTGTGACAAAGGCCTGCGGCGTGGGGAGGCCCAGGCCGGGCCCACCCAGCATGTCCGGGGCCCTTGCTTCAGAGCCTCCCAGCACACAGAGGATGCACCCGGTCCCACATTGCTGACACCACTCCCGCTTTACATTTTATTTACAGATTATTTTTATAATATAGTCTTTTTTTTTTAAATAACAAAAGTGATCCATGTTCTCTGAGGATACATATGAAAAATACAGAAAAGCCAGAAGAAATTAAAAAAAAAAATCACTGGCAATCTTTATTAACACTTTGCATCTCATTTAGATTTAGTCACATTTTCTATCCAGGAACATGTGAAACCAGGAGCTGGCAAGGGCTAAGACATTTATTTATTCAACAGCATTTCCTGAGCTGCCTTCCAGCCTTTCCGCAATAGATCAGGCTATAAAGGCATGAAAGAAATGCATTAATTAAAAAAACAAAAAAGCGCATTCACAAAATTTTCATGAGCACCTACTCTGCACCAGAAGCTGTGCGGAGTATGGGAGGCTGAGAGCTGCGGGTGAGGAACGCACCTCTGCACCTTTGTCGTGCGTGCCTGATGATGTGCCCGAGGCCTGTCAGGCCTCCAGCTGCTGTCCCATTTCAGGATTCCTCCAGGAACCTGTAGACCCCACCCCCTACACGCACCTCTAGGTCGAGAGTTGAAGGTGAAGGTTAGGCTGGTCAGAGACTGGCCACCCTGGGGGTGTCATCCTCTAGGCCCTTCACTCCACTGGGACTCTCCTTGGTTTCCTCCAGGGCAGTTTCAACCATGCACACGTCTGCTCAGAGTGTGTCTCCTGTGGAAACTGAGAGGACCTGCTGGCCTACTTGATTATTCCTTGGTGATCAGGCCTTAGAATCTCCTCGACAGGCTGCCCAGGCTCTGGGAGAGCCTGGCAGATGCGGAGCGAGATAAGGGCACCTGGCTTCTCAGAACCACCACGTCGCGGGGCCAGGCCATCTCGGTCCCTGTGCTGTCTGCTTGGGGATGAGGAAGGCAGGCCAGGGAGAACTGAAAACTACTATGTCTGGCATCATGCTAGGCATCCTATTATTAATTCTCCCTCTCTCTCTCTCTCTCTCTCTCAATTTATCACCCAAATAGAGCTGGCAGCTCACAGTTTAAAACAGGGGTGTGTTGACGTGGGCTTGTACCAGCTTTCTAGAGCCAACTGTGCAAGTCTCCCAACTTGATCAGTGAGATCAAGGTGGTAACTTGAAATCAGCCCTGGTGAGAGTTTTTTTTTTTTTTTTTTGCGGCACGCGGGCCTCTCACTGCTGCGGCCTCTCCCGTTGCGGAGCACGGACTCCGGACGCGCAGGCTCAGCGGCCACGGCCCACGGGCCCAGCCGCTCCGCGGCACGTGGGATCTTCCCGGACCGGGGCACGAACCCGCGTCCCCTGCATCGGCAGGCGGACTCTCGACCACTGCGCCACCACGGAAGCCCTGGTGAGAGTATTTATACCACGGAAATGGGCACTACAAATCTCCTTTCTTTGGAAAGCCACATTGTTAAACATTTACCGGTGCACCACTGAACGAAGACGGGAAGAAAAGGGAAAAGTGAAACCACCTGTAATGACACCACCTCGGGTTAACCACTGTTGGCACGTTAATATATATCCTTCTAGACTTTGTTATCTCATTACATTATCTTAGTTAATCCTCATAACTAACCCACAAAGTTGCTATCAACCCACTTTCCAGGCAAGGAAACAAAGGTAAGAGATCCCAAGGCAGTGATCTTTAAAGTAGGATGAGATTCCTACTCTACAGCCCACACTCCCATCTCAGCAAAAGGCCACGTGTTTCATAAGAGCAAGATCTCATTTCAAAGATGAAGAAACCAGTCTGGAACGCTTCCGTGCATGACTAACGGGCTCCGAGGGAGCCGCTGGCGTTTGCACAGGCCTGGGGTCAGAAGGAAGGATTTAGAGCGCAGTGTCCTTTGCTGTGCAACTTCAGGGCAGGTGCCTAACCTTTCTGAGTGTCAGTTTCCCCTTCCGTAAAATGGGGCTCACAGTTCTTGCCTCATGGGGTTGCTGTGAAGGCTCATAAAAGCTGCCTGGCTTTGTATTTTCTTCCTCCAGGGATTCGGAAGAACGTGTGGAAAAAGTTTTAGTCAAGGTCTTCTCCTCTATTTTTCAAAACTAACTTGTCCTCATTCCAGTGGGAGAGTTGCTCCAGCCAGCACATTCTTTGACTCTCCTGCGTAACCACTCACAGCCAGCCTCCCGGGGAACCTCAGCGTTCCCTCCAACCTGCAGAATTTCCTGTGTGTTCAAGTACACCATCGCGCACTGCGTGGACAGATGAGGGCTGAGGGCCACTGCGAGGACACTCTCTAGGCTGTGGTCAGGCCCCGAGAAAACGTGCATAAACGTGATGGGACTGTGCCCATCACAGTGTTCATCCATCTCCCAAACAGACAAAGCCACACCTGTCTGTTTTGCCCCATTTTGCCCCTGCAAATGAATCAACTGTTGATCAGATAGATCAGATGGTACCACCATGGCACTGTCACAGAGGTGACCTTAGTCATCCTCCTGGCCTGATTATGGGCAGGGTGAGAGCAAGCTCCATAGCTCCATTTTGCAGATGGGGTCAGTATTTTTTATTTTTGTTCTTTTTAACCCCAACTCACTATACACAAATACACACCTATTTTATCTATGTATCTATGTATCTACCTATCTACCTATCTATCCACTCATCCATCCATCATCTCTCGTTGGAACATGTACGTTACACTATGATATGTTCTGGTCTACTCATTTCTTTTTATTTTATTCTGTTCTATTTCATTGAAAAAAATGCTCACTGAGATCTTTTAAAAAATTTTTATTATTATTTATTTTATTTATTTATTTTTGGCTGCGTTGGGTCTTTGTTGCCATGTGTGGGCTTTCTCTAGTTGTGGCTACTCTTCACTGCAGTGCGCGGGCTTCTCATTGCGGTGGCTTCTCTTGTTGCGGAGCACGGGCTCTGGAGCGCAGGCTCAGTAGTTGTGGCGCACGGGCTTCGTTGCTCGGCGGCGTGTGGGATCTTCCCGGACTAGGGCTTGAACCCGTGTCCCCTGCATTGGCAGGCGGATTCTTAACCACTGCGCCACCAGGGAAGCACAGCTCACTAAGATCTTGATATTAACTTCTTGACCCTTTAATGGGTCGCAACTCAAAGTGTGGAAAACACTCTTCAAGGCAATCCACTGAGTTAGAGGCTGAGCTGAGCCTGAGAGTTAACTGGGCATTTACAGAGGTTGGAGCTGGTCCTTAGGAGTCACCTGGGAGTCTGAAGCCATGAATTTGGGCCAGTTATACTCTGGAGAGTGCCATGCCAGCTCACAGGACCTGATTGTTATCTCTTCCTAACTCTGCATTCAGTGAGGCATGCCGGTGGCCTGAATCAGCCAAGGTGGGAGTATTTACACCATGGTAATCAGCATCCACTACAAACCAGGGCTGCTTCTCTTGGAGAGCTAGCTGCGAAAATATTTACCAACACACCACTGACTAGCACCCACCATCACTCCTCCCTGGATCAATTTCCTTAGTTATAGAAATGGAGAAAATTATATCTGTCATCTACCACACTGGATGCAGAAAGGCTTCTGTGCACTTGGGAGGAAATCATTATGTTAATATAAAATTACAGTAATGATATTGATCATTAACCCCAAAACATACGCACAACAGAGCCAGGTAAACATATTGATCACTTTCTGTATCAAATGAGCACAAAAAGCTGCCACTTGTCCAGCTCTGGTGGTGAGAATGGTACTGGGGGAGGGGGAGTGAGGATGTTGGAGTGGAGAATTAAGTTCTCTTCAATGTCTGTCAACTTAATGCTTACTCTTTAAGGGCTATTCATGGAGATTATTCACACATTAGGCTCAGAGTATTAAATTAATGCTGCTTATGCATGGATCACACACAGGCTATTCTCAGTGCCTCTATTTAAAGCAGGCAGTTCTTTACTTCTTCTCTTCCTTTACTTCTGGTGGAAGTCTCATCTGCAGCAGAGTCAGTCGTCAATGACATTCATGTTATCGACTTCGTCTGGCATCCTAGGCCTGCCGCCCCATAGCACTTAGGTTCCCACAGGGCTAGTCTGGCTCTCACAGCTTCAACTCCCCTGAACACCTCCCTCCCACATCCCTCTGCCCCTCTCCTCTCTCAGATGGCAGAGGGAGGGATGGAGGGGACAGAACCCGGCTGGGGTAGAAGAGAAAGTTTAGGACACCACAATGGTTCCTACGAAGGTAAAATAATAACTCTGTGGGACTTCCCTGGTGGTGCAGTGGTTAAGAATCCGCCCGCCAATGCAGGGGACACGAGTTCGAGCCCTGGTCTGGGAAGATCCCTGAGATGCCGCAGAGCAACTAAGTCCGTGCGCCACAACTACTGAGCCTGCGCTCTAGAGCCCAAGAGCCACAACTACTGAGCCCACGTGCCACAACTACTGAAGCCCACGCACCTAGAGCCCGTGCTCCGCAACAAGAGAAGCCACAACGATGAGAAGCCCACACACCACAACGAAGAGTAGCCCCCACTCGCCGCAACTAGAGAGAGTCCGTGCACAGCAACGAAGACCCAACGCAGCCAAAAATAAACAATAAATAAATATATAAATTAATTTTTTAAAAAAGAGTAATAACCCTGATTTTCTGGTGTAGTTGATAACCTGCTTCTTAAGTCAATACTGAAAAAGAAATCGGCAGAATGGGAGCAGCATTTTATAAACAGCTTTCAGAGGGGAACACTTCCGACAAGGAAAGTCGTGAGCGGATTAACTTTCCTTTATAACCAGTATTCACTTCGAGAAAACGGCTGAAGTAAAGGAACAGGCAGGGTGACACGTCCAATTTGCTATTTGTACAGGACTCGTTTCTAAGATGGGAAGACAGCTGGTTTTGTGGCTTCAGGATCACACTAGATTCCGTGCACTTTTGCATTTGCCCCTGGACACCTTCCAAAGCTCAAGACTTGGGCATTTACGAAGCAACAACTGGTGAGAGCTCGAAAGATGAAAAACTTAAGGAAGAGTGATCCCTTCCCTTTGCAAATGGGAATGCCGAGTCAAGCACAGGCTGCACAGAGAAGCAGCTAGAAGCAGACTAGCTTTGAAGGCTGGGGGACAGCTTATCAGCAATCCGTGATGCCTGTGCTCACTACAAAAGATCAGAAGATCCCGCAGCGGGAAAAGGAAGACAGCAAAGCAGACAACTTTGAACGTTAGCTTCTTAGAAAAAAAAACAAAAAAGCCCCAGAAAACAGACTCAAGTTTCCCCCGAAGTCTTTTCTGGGGTTGTGAAACCACCCTGGTTGCTACAGGAATTATGAAAATGTCAAGGTAGCATATGCCTCTAGTATAACAACGGTTTCATATACTTTTAAAATTAGGCTTCCCTTCTGAATGGACTCTAAAAAAACAAGGTAATGACAAACATTGAGATTATGTGATTTCAACACACCGAGCCGTCTCCAGGAAGGTAAACGTGAGCCTCTGCCCGTGATGGGTAACGGATCCACAGACCTTGGTGGGACCTACGGATGTGACAACCCTGTGATGATGGCTGGAGAGCGGGTGCCACTGGACTTCCTTGGAAAACTACCAAAAGGATGAGCTGGGCAGGCAGTGGCTTTGATGTGAGGGCTTCCACTTACATAAACTCAGACAGGAGATTATTGCGAAGAACAGTAACCGTGGTTCAAGGACACACATGGCTGCCTCCAAGCATGGATTCACATCTGGACACGGCTGCCACTCAGTAGAAGCACCTTTCACACTGGGAGAGGCTGGTCCTAAAGGCCTTCCTTTCTCCCATTAATCTTAATACACTCATTATACAGTTTTTATTAACGTGTCTTTTCTCTCTGCTAGTGGAATTTTCAGCTCTATTTTAATCACTTATGTCAAATGGAAAGCATGAGGCGGCAGGGGGGGGGACCTTTCTCCTTTGCTCTGATGGCGTGTTTCTATGTGTCCCTCAACTCCCCTTAAAGTCACAGAACAAAACAATTTGGGGTCTTCAAAGCAATGACCTCAGACCTGACACCTCCCATTCCCCCAGCAGAATGTGGAACTCCCCTCGAGGAAAATTCAAAAAGAACAAAATGTGGTCACCAGCCCCTCCCCCTCTCACACCCCACAGCACAAGGAAGGAAGAGAGACTGGGCCCGCTGGACCCGGAGGTGATCGGAGCCTGGAGTTGAGAACAAAAACTATGAGAGGTGGGCCTTGAAAAATGCAGCGCCTGAGAGCTGGGCTCTGGATTCAGGCAGCCTCGAGTTCAAATCCTGCCTCTGTCAGTTGGCACCCTAACCCCCTCTAAGCTTCTGTTTTCGCATCTGGGATGAAACAACACGTTTGTGAAGGGGCTGGCACACGGGAAGGATGCAAAAAATACAGCATGTTATTATCTATGATGTTTTGCCTCCCCAACTCACCAGTCAACCCTCTGGGAAGCCTCCTTTTCAGGAGCCCAGAGAGGAGGTGGGATCTCCTTTCTCCCCTCCCTGCAGGCCCACCCTCAGCTTTGTGACCAGAGCTTTCTTAGGGCGGCACTGGAGGCACCGGTTTACAGCCCTCTCACCACACTGGGATCTTCCTGAAGACAGGAATCATGACTTAATGCCCTTAACATGTCCACAGCCAATCAGTCTGGCGCATGGTGGCCCCTTAATAGATGCTAATAAGCTAACTAGGCTGAAGTTCCCAAGAAGTTGATTTATTTCCCACATTCCTTCATTTTCTCTTCTGTTAAAGGGGCAAGTTGTAGATGACAATAAATTGCCCTAATATCTATGTTGCTAACTAAGATCACGAGGTCAATGATTATATCGGTCTGTTCATTCTGGGTGGGAGCTCCTTGGAAGACAAGTGCTACGTGAAGCTACGAAGGAGGTGTGCGCGGGCGGCCACTGTCGCGCACCCGTGGTGGATTCCTGACCCCAGCATTCCAGGCTCATGAAGGCTGGCTCCTTCCTCCCCGGCAAACATAGCTACTCACCACGCCCCCCCGCTCCCCGCCCCGCCCGACCCAGAGCCAGTGCTTGGGGTGGGCTTAGGAGGGCTTCCTGGATACTCCCTCTGGTCCCATTTTCTATTTCCTCACCCTGGGGCTGCAATGGGTCTTGTACATCAGGACGGTGGGTGATGCAGGGCCTGGAAGATCCAGACTCCTCCCATCCCTTCCTGTTTCAGCTCTGGACCAGCATAGCAGCCAGGCTGAGCCCAAGGCACACTGAGGCATCTCAGCCCAATCCGACAGAGGATCTGACTGGCTGCTGGGCAGTGATGACCCTGGTAGCCAAGAGAACCATTCTGTAAAGGGCTCCCCTTTGCCTATGTCTGGCTTAGGCAACAATGCCAACAAACTGCCCCTAAAAATATTGCCGGGGTGTCAACCCAGCCCCGGTTCTCTCTCTCAAGCACCTGCAGGGACACCTAGGCTCCTCCCCTGTCCAGCAGACACATCCCTGTCCATCATTCCAGCCTGGCGGGCTGGTGGCTTCTGGCCTGACATCCCCACCTCTGGCCGGCAGAACAGATGAGGAACACGTAAGCACTTCGGCGGGATGCTGAGTGCTGAGGAGGTAACCTGGCTAAAGCACTTCTTACGGCAAAGGCTGCCTGGGCTTAGAGATGAGCTGCGTGGACAGGACACCCCCGTTTGCCCCTCACCAAGTTGGCCCCTGTGCCCTGGCCCCGCCAGGGAGAAATTCTGTGTAGGGGACAGGATGGGTACAGCAGGTTCAACAAGGGCCTGGAAGTACAGACTGTTTAGTTCACTCTGATTCAGTTAGAGAGAGAAGAGAAGCATCAACATATTGGGGAAAGTTCTAGCCCCTCACTGGGCTTTCCTGCCTTGTGACACTTAGAAGAGTAGACAAGTGGAGGGGTCTACGATGCTTTGGAAAGGTCACACGTCATCACAGGCTCCCTTCCTTCCCAGGCTCTCCTGCCTGGGTCACTTAGAAACTTAAATGCTCACTTAAATCTTTATGTCTGCATTACCATCCACCTGAGAGCTAGCGTTGAGATAATATTTGTTTTCATAAACCCAGGAGGCCCCCCTGGGCATTTTTCCGCAGGGCTTCTTCAGTGGGCTTTGCTTTGTTTCTTTGGAACAGGCTTTTCCTCCCCTGAGCCTCCCTGGTCAGAGAAGTTTAAGAGCTTGTCTATGTGAGGCCAGTTTCCAGCTGATTTGGGGGTGACTCCTCCCGCCTCCATCCAGGGGCGTCTCCAGGGTCCAGGTTGGGTCCCTGGGCACAGTCTGTGATGCCTTTTCTCTTTCCACCTCCACCCAAGAGAGACCTCTGTGACGTGGAGGTAGGTGCCATATTTCAGGGAACAAGGCAGTGGGTTTGGTCAAAGAGAATTTCCAGACTGAACAGAACAGTGCTATTGAGAACAACTTAAATGGGTCAAGGGAAATCAATGAAAACATCTCTTTTCATATGAGATGGTCCACTTTCTTGTGGCAAGCCGAGTCTGGAGGATAGACTAACTGGTCCCTTAGTTCCCTTGCAGCTCCTCAGTTACAGTGACTGGTCCATCAGGGAGTGAACAGAAGAATGCGTGAGGAAGAGGGGAGGACGCCACACCCATGTTACAAAGGAAATCCCCTTTGTCAAGATAAATAGAGAAACAGAATAAATAGATAAAAGATAAACAGAGCATAAAATCTGAGTGGTTTATTCTTTTTTTTTTTTTTTTTTTTTTTTTTTTTTTTTTTTTTTTTTTTTTTTTTTTTTTTTTTTTTTTTTTTTGCGGTATGGTCCGCGGGCCTCTCACTGTTGTGGCCTCTCCCGTTGTGGAGCACAGGCTCCGGACGCGCAGGCTCAGCAGCCATGGCTCATGGGCCCAGCTGCTCCGCGGCATGTGGGATCTTCCCGGACCGGGGCACGAACCCGTGTCCCCTGCATTGGCAGGCAGGCCCTCAACCACTGCGCCACCAGGGAAGCCCATGGTTTATTCTTAAGAAGAGTTAGTGAGGGCTGGCTATCTCTCTATCTATAGAGGTAATACCTATAGAGCCGATAGCATCTATCTCTATCATCTCTATCAATCATCTATCTTGACAACAAGGACCTACTGTATAGCACAGGGAACTCCACCCAATATTCTATAATAACCTATATGAGAAAAGAATCTGAAAAATAATGGATATATGTATATGTGTAACAGATTCACTTTGCTGTACACTTGAAACAAAATTGTAAATCAACTATACCCCAACACAAAATAAAAATTAAATTTAAAGAAGCATCTACCTTGATCTATCATATCTATGCTATCCCTATCTCTCTGTCTGTCTCTTATCTCATCTACCTGTGTGTCTTCTCTATCATATCTATCTCTAATCTCGATCTTTTTATCTCTGTCATCTCTCTTCCTATCTTAGGAAGCACTATAGTTTTGAGCACTGTGGTTCTGAGGTGGACTTAACTTAGTCTCAGCCTGTTTTATTGCTACAGATGCTACATTTTGGGGTGACAAGGCTGAGACATGGCTTTACAAAGATAAAGAAAAATTTTAAAAAGAAGGAAAAAAAAAAGAACCTAGACAATAGCAAAAACCATCAGCTGGTTTTCAGGGGCTGCACTGTGAACTGCCTGAGAGAGCCACATGCACAGCCCTGTCTGTTCCACTCACATGGCAGGAGCCAAGCGGGAGTCTGAATCGAATTCCTCCTTGAATTTAGCCTTCTCTCTGAAACCTGAATAGACTGCAGGCTTCAAAAAAGGCTGCTCTGGGCTTCCCTGGTGGCACAGTGGTTGAGAGTCCACCTGCCGATGCAGGGGACGCGGGTTCAGGCCCCGGTCCGGGAAGATCCCACATGCCGCGGAGCGGCTGGGCCCGTGAGCCGTGGCCGCTGAGCCCGCGCGTCCGGAGCCTGTTGCTCCGCAATGGGAGAGGCCACAACAGTGAGAGGCCCGCGTG
>NW_006796766.1:459304-469597 GCF_000442215.2 Lipotes vexillifer | reverse complement strand
AAAAAAAAAAAAAAAAAAAAAAAAAAAAAGCCTGCTCTGAGGCACACCTCTGTCTGCCACCTTGCTTCTTGAGATGCATGGGCCCGGAGGCTTTCGTTCCATCTTGAGGAAAATAACATCAAGAGCCCGGGGCGAAGGGGCGGGCCGGGGGTCCCCGGCTGTCTGCCAGATTCAAACCATGCGCACTGAGGGCTTTCACAGCCCTGCTAAAACCAGAGCAACGATGAAAGCAGCACTTCCTATTGGGCCTTCTGTCACTGTTTAGAGATTGATTTAGAAATGGACTGGCGGGGCCAGGCACTTCTACCACAGGGATGCTCCAACCCTCCCAGCACTGCAAGCTGGGTGATTTCTTGGATGACGTGTTGTGGACCACACTGAAAGCAGAGTCCATGAGAAGCCCACCAGCGGTGCCCTGTGAATGCAGGAAACGTGACATTTTTAAAGGCACAAGCAGAGGCCTCCAGGAGACTGCCCCATGGCAGGCCTCAGCTATCAAGGTATTGCCACGAATGCCATCCAGAACATGCGGTGGGGGGCGAAAGGTCAAGAAAATGCCCACCCCAGACATGCCAGCCCCCGCTCAGCTCTGAGGGTTCTGTCGATGCTCAGCTCGCAGATTCAGGGATGAAGAAGAGGTCCACACTCAGAATCTGTCCGACTGTGGCCAGGAACGCAAGGCAGTCCCAGGGCTTGGGGGTCCTGGTGAGTCCCAGGCAATGGTGAGCCGATTCCTATTCAGAGCACTTACGGCAAGAGACCCCTGCATCCTACGGCACCTGTCAGTGGCTCTGAGTGCAAAGCAGAGTTGGCTCTGGCCACGGTTTATCCGTAACTGGCAAAGAGACGGTGATATATTTTTCCCGAGGCCGTTTGTCAAGGGTATGGAGCCCGCGTGCGCCCTTCAAAGATAACAGTGATCACCCAGACGATGCCGCCAGAGCTCAGAGGTAAACGTGCCATTTGGCTCTGTTACCAGACGTGTTCACTTGGCATACCCAGCGGGCAGCGGCAGGAACTGCTTAATGTCCCTGGGAATCAGTGTCCAAAGCATTCAAGCCATCGGGACAGCTGGGCTGCAGGAAGTTGTTGACAGATATCCCAAGACATTCCCCTGGGAAAGGGGGGCTTACGGGGAGCCAGAGCGACTCCAGCTGGACCTGCCACTGCACCAGTGCTCGTGAGGGACAGAAAGGACCTTTGCTCTAAGAAAATGAAAAGAAGTGTTGGAGCATCCATCACATCCAGGCTGCTAAAACCAGTCACACACACCTGGCAACTACTCAGATGGGCTGGTGCCTAAAGCCGGCAGCCTTCTGAGCACAGAGGCCCAGGATGACAAAATCCACCATAGAGAAGATTACAGAAAGCTATTTTAATGTAATGGAAAATAGGATCGATCAGCTGGAGGAGAAAAGTCACAACGTCTTCAATCACAAATCAAGCATGAAGCTAGTTCTGTGCCTGAGGAGAAAAGGCACAGACTCTCAGCGAGGTTCCTGAGGCTCTGGGATCCAGCCCTACCCTTGAGTCCCAGGTTCAGCTTCCACCACGTCCTCCCCCATCACTGCCCTTCCTTCACCCCTCCCTGCACACTCGCCAAAGTCTTACACATCCTTCCAGGCCAGCTTTAGTGCAACCTCCTCCAGGGAGCCTTCTCTGGTCCCCGCAGAGACAATAACCCTTTCTCTGTATTTGCATAGTCCTTTGCATTTATGGCCACACTTAGCCCACTCTACCTGGTGCTTACAGAGAGATACACCTATCTTCCCCCATTTGTACACTAATGTTTTATATACTGACTCAGACATTTAACAGTTAAATACTAAGACTGTCAGAAACACACTCAAACGCTTAAAAGAGTGCCAATGCCTCGACCGCCTAACTTTAGACTAAGGAACCACCCAGGAAACAGGTGGCGTGGCTGCAGGGCTGTGTGTGGGATGAGCAACTAATTCCTGCCCTGCCCTCTGTGCAACACTGGGTGAGCCACAGAGCCTCTCTGGATTTGCATTTCCTTTTCTGGAAAACAGTAGCATATCTTCCCCACAAGGCTGCTGGGAGGATTAAGTGAGGTAAGTTACGCCAGTGCCAGCATCTTATAGGCATTCAAATGCCCATGAAATCGAACTGAACTTTAGCCTGAACTAGCTAAGTCAAAAGTCAAAGACTCGCAGAGGAACAGTATTTTACAGAGACAGTTCAGTGTCGTGCTTGGAAGGCGGGTTCTGGAGTCGGCTTCCCTGGATTTTATTCCTGGCACCACCTCCTTGGAAAATTCCTCTGGCCTCAGTTTCCTCATCCACAAAATGGGGATGGTAAAAATAGGACGGTTGTCAGTATGAGATGAGGCACACACATTTGATGTCTGGTGCTAGGAAAGCTCTCGATAAGTGTTAGCTATCACTATGATCTGGAATCTAATTTTGCATGGTGGGACTTTAAGAAAACAATTCTGTTTCACTGGAACAAAACAGTGAGTGTTGAAAATGAAGTCATTATGCTAAAAGCCACCAGAGCTTGAACGAAATTTCAGTCATGGAAGCCACAGGGTGAGTAAACAGTAGCTGAGGATTTCTCAAGGTGTGAACTTGACCTGTAACTTGGGTGCCGAATGTAGATGCCTAGACCCTATCCCAGATCTACGGAGTGAGATTCTCTGGGGGTGGAGCCCAGGAGGATGCACTTTTAACAAACTCCTCAGGGTATGTGATAAACCCAAACAACGTGTCCAATCACTGCCCTAACATGGAAACTACTAACACGGAGACACTCACCAGTACATCCAGTGTTAGTTGGGTGATATGGATCTTCTTGCTGGTTAAAAGGTTCTCTTGCCCAAGGGGTAGGAGTTTTCTGTACATGTAGGGGGATCACTGCAGGTACCCCTAGCATGTGGCTCAGTGTGCCCCTCTTAGGTACCTCCACTTGTAAGCTCTTTGGATCTTTGAGTCAGGGACATAGTCCGGTAGTGGGCTGGAGCCAACTATGTACCTCTCTTCCCAACTCCACATGTAGCCACTTCACATTCGTTGTTTGAAATTCACCATAGTGAGAGTATTTGCACCCTGGCAAGGCAAAGCCTACAAATCAGGGCTCTTAAATTTGCGCAGAGAGCCAGTATACCAGCACTCCACTGGTTCTCTCCCATGATAAGTTCCATGCTGGAACCCAAACTCCATCGAAAGTGGTCCAGCGCACTATTATTTAGGTCCTTGGATGGATTGGGGCCAGTTAAAGCCTGGTTTCTGAAAACCCAGTTAAGAAAGATGCTAAGAGTGTTTTGCTGTCTGGTCCTCATGGATTGGCTCAGGGGAAAACCTGCTTTGTGCTCTGCAGTCGTATCCTAAGCCCTAGCACTGGGCTGGCCATGCAGCAGATCGCAGTCTTGATACCCAAGTGGAGTGGGGTCAACTTTGTGTGGATGCTTCGTGGCCAACCCCTCATCACTGCTGGAAACACCCCCCGGTACTCCTGAGGACTGCCCAGTGGCCTCTACCTGCAGGAAACCAACCTACAACGCCCAGGCAGGGCAGAGGTTCCACGATAAATCTCCACTCATCCCCTGAGAGTGGTGGTTCAGGTACAGGGGTGGCCCGGCTAAGCTTCAGCCCCAATCCCCGGTCTGCTGTTCAGACCCACCCCCCCAGCCGCCTTTCAAAAGGTCACCCGTTAAGGGCCGTATGCCCTGCAGTCGGCCCCGTTTCGGCAGATACGGCTGAGGGAAACATACATTTTTCCTCTGAATTTCTCCACTCAGCAGTCAGGTGAGTCAGGGAGAACTCAATCCAATTTCTCAGGAAATCCTACTACGCTCCGGAAGGACACGGCCTGAAAAATCTATTTTTGTGCTTTTATTTCCTTAAGGCCCGCAGGCCTGGGGAAGCTTTCTCATAGTGCTATCAAGCTGCTCCTCACTTCCCAGAGAAAACAAAGATCCCACCTTCCTGGAGCACTACCGGGCCTGGAGTGGCCACACAGCCTTCTCCTCCAGCCCCTACCGTCCTGCGGCCAGTCCCCTGGGCTCAAACGCCGTCTGCCCTGGGGAGAGCGCGGCTGTAGGAAGACACTTTCCCAGAGCGCCTGCGGCTCTGGGCCCTTGATTCCCCGCGGCAGGAGGCTCCCTGCAGCAGCCGGCACAGCCTGCCCGTCCCCGGGCTGCCCAGAGCTCACGGAGTTCTGATTTCCTGGTTTAAATGCTGTTTTCGATGTAGATGCACAGGCTATTTCCATGGGGTTCGTGCCTGCTATTCTAGAGGCTTCCCAGTGTAAACTGCCTGGGGGCAGGCCCGGGTCTCTTTGGACAGTCTCTTCTTTCCAGAAGAACCAAATGCTCAGATCAGAAGACGAATGTGCTCCGTGTACTCAGGACTTGGTAAACTCCGACCTCGTCCCAACTCTGCCTCTGTGTCAAATCTACCCAGTTGGGTCGCTGTCCCGCCAACTTCAGTGTGGACCCTTAACTGGACCCCAGGGCAGGCCACACACCACACCCTCCAACTGCCAGCGGTGGTGGGCCGTAGAGGTGCCCCGGCACTGTCCTGGGGGGCCGGGGATGGGGGTGATGGACGGGTGAAGTCATATGTGCATTCAATCTGCATGCCTTTTCCAGGAATGGTTGAAGAGGCCCTCTCCTCTGCCCTGGCTCCTTCCTCAGCTTCCCTGGCACCACGGGCTGCTGGGGTCCCCTGAGTCAGTGCCCCACAGCTGGCTGTCACCCCAGTGACCCAGATCCCATCCAGTGGAGGGACCGCTCGGGCCCTGGCTGTTGTGAGAAGACGGCAGGGCTCAAGCAGTATCTGGGGCTTCAGGCCCCAGTCAGTAACTCGTCAAGGCGTGAGACCTCTCTGGGATCCCAGAGCGCCCCCTTGCTCCTGCCCCGGCCGGTGATGCAAGGCGGTGGGACCAGGTGTGTGGTTCCATACCTGGCTGAGTGGCAGAATCTCTCAGCTTTTAAGGTACAGATTCCTGGCTTGTAGCCAGACTAACTGAATTAGAAACTCTAGGGGTGAGTCCCAGGAATCTGGATGTTGGAACAAAGCCTGGCCTGTGACTTTGATGTCGCTGTTCAACCCAGCACCGGGCTAGACTCCCCCAAAGGTCACTTTCCATAAAAACAGCCTATTACCTTACGTACTCTCACCGTTTATGAGCCGAGAGGGGGAAGGGAAAGCACGGGGTTAAGAAACGTCTGCTGACTTGCCTCTCCAGCAAAGAGAAGCAAGAGAGGGAAGAATATTCAGGCCCCTCCCTGGCCCAGCTGAGTGGCCAACCACAGAAGGCAACTCAGGAAGGGGCCACCCAGGTGAGGGACGGCTGTCACCCTTTTCGGGTTTCAGCAGCAGCCCTTACCCAGAGCTCCTTGGGTAAAAGGAAGGGGAAGTAGGCGGCCCTCGGCAAGGGCGCCTGGGCCCAGGCACATCCCTGGGGCTGGACGCGTGCGGCCCTGGCCTCCCTTCTGCCCGGGACACCCTGTCAGGTCCCCCCGGCTGTCTTCCCCTCATGGACGTGCCAGGAAAAGCCCTTTAAGACAAGCATCAGCCATGCTGAGACTAACTCAAACCAGGAAAAGGCAACCCTAAGCCCCTGATGTGAATGGCTAGGAAGGGCCTGGCTGTCTTATCTCTACAAAAGCCTGATGAAAGGGGGGCCCTGTGCCCAGCTGTCCCAGGCGCTTGTGTGTCTGAGTAAAGAGACAGCACACCCCACCCTGCACCCAACAAGATGCAGAACAGCATTAAGTTCAGAGAAGAGGGGAGCTCTTGTTGGCGAGGAACGGAAATGCCCCCACTCCCTCCTCTCATGCGAGACGAAATCAGCCTCCCCTTCCAAGCAACAAGTAAGGGGTAGAACTTCTGGGGCAGCTCTATGAAACCATTTGCACGCTAACCTGACATTTCTACAAACACTGATGCCATGTGTTAGGTGCCGGCCAGGGTCTGATCTGTGCTAGAGTCTTAAGGGGAAAATTTATTGATAAAATAATATTATTGAAAACAACATCCATCACAGCAGCCAACATTTACTATCATTTATTTATTCCCTGCTAGGCACTGTGCTAAGTGCTTTACGCTGATTGTTTCATTTAATTCTCACGGTAGCCCTGCAGGGGCAATGGTCTCTCCATTGTCTAGATAAGGAAATAGAAGCTCAAAGAGGGGAAGCTATTTGCTGCCAGGCTCACAGCTTGGAAGTGGTGGACCCAACACGTGAACCCTAGTCTGCTGACTCTTCACTCCCAGGCATTTCTGCCTCTGCAAAGAGGACGGAGGCTCGGAGGAAAGGAGACCGGTGGGGAAGTGACAGGAACGGGTAGGGTTATAAGCAAAGGCCTGTGGAGTAGCAATTAGCAAATGTCCACGGACTGATTTATTCAGAGGAAGTACCGTCCACACGAGGGTGCAGCTAGGACAACAGATGCTTTGAAAACAATGAACGAGCCAGACAGTAGAATGTACTGGTAGAATAAAGGGCTAAACTGTGCCAGACAATTAGAGAATAGGACAGCATGAAGTGATGTGGGAACCTAGCAGAACAGGCAGAAAGGGCAAAGGGAGCTGGAGGAGGGAGCAGTGAACTCGGGCCGAGGTGGCAAGAGCTTGCTCTCAGAGGGTGGTCTCTGTGGGCAGAAAGAAGATCTTGGCAGGGGCCCCTGGTGCTAGAGGCAGGAAGGCGGGCACCCATGCCTCCTGTGTGGAGGCTGGCAGCTGATGGCACCCGTGGTGATTCAGTGCAGGAAAGAGGAGACTGTTGGGCCCACTGAGTGCCATCATCAACTCCCGTACCCATTCATTCCATTCATTCATTCAATGCCTATTTATTGACATTACTAAATGCCAGGCACTGCGGTTCAGAGAAATGAATTAATTCCTCCCCTCAAGGAGCTCCCTGTCATTAAGGGAAGCTGACACATGGTAAACAGGGTGTGTACAGAGTACAAGGGAGGGAGAGCCGGGCTGCGGCAGGGGGTGGGGGCTTCCCCAGGATGATCCCAGAGGTGGGTCCAGACAGATGAGCAGGAGTTCCCAGGCAGGCTAGGGCGGAGGAGCGCCCCAGGTAGACGGAAAGCACAGTAGTGAGATGGTATGGTCTGTTCAGGGTACCTCAGGTAGGTGAGTGTGGCAAAGACGAGGGCACCGGGAGGAAGGGCAGGAAATGGGGCCGCAGAGGTGGGGAGGCCAGGTTTTACTGTGTGTGCGTGTGTATGAGGAGAGGGTGGAGAGCAGAGATGGAGTGGGTGTTCTGGAAGCAATGCTGAGCTTACTGGGACAAGCCTGGAGGTGAGGAGGCTGCTTTGAGGAGGGTGCTGGTGTCTGACCTGGGGGCAGAGGCTGCAGGGATAGACAGGATGAAGGACCCAGAGGACAATCAGCACTGACCCACTGTGGGAAATGACCTGCAGCTTTCTGGCTTGGGATACTGGGAAGAGGGGAAGGTGGACGAGAATACAGCAGGAGGGCATGCATGGTGCTGTGGATTGAATGATGTCCCCCCAGATTCATACGTTGAAGGCCTCACTTCCCTCCATGTGATGGTATTCAGAGATGGGGACTTTGGGAGATAATTAGGTTTCAATGAGGTCATGAGGATGGGGCCCTCCTGATGGGATCAGTGCCCTTACAAGAAGAGGAAGAGACACCAGGGTTTGCCCTCTCTCTGCCATGTGAGGACCCGGCTGTCTGCAAGCCAGGAAGAGGGGTCTTGCCAGGAATCAACCATGCTGACAGTCTGATCTTGGACTTCCAGTCCCTGGAACTGTGTGAAATAAATTTCTGCTCTTTGAGACACCGAGTCTACGGTATTTTGTCTGGCAGCCTGAAGGACGAAGACAGATGGGGCAGTTATATTTGTTTTGTAACCTATTGAGTTTGAGCAACTGATTGGCAGTTTAAGGGGTAAGTTGGGGCCAGAGAAAGACTGAGACAATCATGAGCACGTAGATACTAGGGGACGTGGTGGGGGTCAGCCTGTGAAATGATGCTGCCGACAGCAGGACCGAGGATGGAACTTGGGAACACCGACCAGGAAAGGACAAGAGGAGGGGAAGGGGCTGGTGCAGGAAGCTGAGAAGGGACGCTCAGAGGGGCAGGCGGTGAGCCATGACAAGGCACCAAGGAGGACTCAGGCAATGGAGTCCAGGGCACAGAGACCTCAAGTAAGAAAACGCTGCAAAGTGTCCAACGTCTGACAACGAGGAACAAAAGCTATTTTGGGGGCAAGGTGGGGTGTGGAAGTCAAGTGGTCACTGCTGGGACATGCAATCAAGGAAGGGTGATTGGTTTGTTTTGATTTTAAAGGACACATATTTAAACAAGGTTTGGGTCTGTAAGAGGCCAGGAGAGCATTCTTTGCCCTTCAGGGGTCTTCACCTGGCCTCCTGCAGTTCACCACTCAGCCGCACCTCCTGTGCAAGGGAGACCCCTGCCCCCTCTCTGCCCAACCTGCCACCACAAGTGCCATTGAGCTGCCTGCAGCGACAGCAGCTAGCACGGGTGGTGCCAACTGTGTGCCAGACACCGTGCTGCTACACAAACGTTGCCTCAGTCACCGGAAGGAGATGGTGAAGGAAGCTCGCTCAGGCCCAGTTTACAGGTAAAGAAACTGGGCCTCAGAGAAGCGAAGTTACCAGCCTATAGTCACACTGCTAGCAAGTGGGTCAAGACCTCCATTCATGTTCTCCTCGAAAAAGCCGCCCTATACTAACCCTGGACACTCCCATACAGGGACAGGATAGGACACACCTTCGACAAGCCACTCCTGGGGCAGATCCTCGCAGGAATGACCCCCAGTGTGTTTACTGTTCTGCAGATCCATGCCCCTGGGTGTTCCCCTCCCACACGATTCTGGGCTTGATCATGCTACTTGCCTTGGCCAATGAGACAATGGCAAACGTGACACTAACAGAGAGAAAGCACTTGTGCACTGGGGTTTGTTTGCCCTCTCCTGCTGCTCTTTGTAACCCTGACACCTCACATGAAGAAGGCCAAGCTGGCCTCCATAGAATGGGATAAGCCGATCCTGTCTAGGCTGCTCTAGGTCAACCAGCCTCACAACCACCAGACAGGTGAGTGAGGCCATCCTAGACCATCCAGCCCCAGCTGAGCTGTCCACACCAGGAAAACTACCCTGATGACCCACAGAATCGTGATAAATGATGCTTATTGTCTCAAGCTATGAAGTTTTGGAGTTGTTTGTTCTGCAGCAAAAGCTGACAGATACAAGTCCTGAAAGAAGGCCCAAAGCAGCTTCTCCTTCCAGCTCTGAAGTAGTGGAGGCGAATTCTAGGATCTCTGCACATTCCTTCAGCTATGGAAGAACCACCCAAGAATACAACACCACCCTTGGCCTGGAGGGTCCCAGTGCTTCCAGAGGGAGTGGGAAAAGGGACAGTCTTCTGTGTACCTTCCCTCTGGGATGCACGGTGGGCCTGCCCCCAACCAGCAGACAGCTCCTGGCAGGTGCCAGGTTATCTGGGGACAAGGTGACACAGTAGCATGCTTCTGTCATGCTGTCCCTAGCCTGGTGTTTTTCTGCTGACGAGAAAAGGAGATCATCTCTTTAGTGAGCGCTACTGCAAAGGCTTCGAGACAGCATTTCATCAAAGGGTGCTGGAGGAGCTCTTTCGGGAGACGCTGCAAAACCCAGCCATCTCCAGCTCCACTTAACAAGGGGCTTGCTGTTTCCGCTTCTGGAGAGGCATAAAAATGAATGAGTAGCCAAGAAAGCTAACCTGATCAGTGGCACTTTGATAAGGTGACAAAATCACTCCCTCCTCCAGTGCGAATCCACTCTCATGGCAAACTATTATGGGAAGGAAGCATCGACTAATTCGAAGAATCTCTAGGACGTGAGAAAAATCAGCACCCCAAATGCCTGAGCAGAGAGAATTCCTTGTAAAGAAGAGAGAAAACAACAGCAACAAAAATGCTAGGATGTTACTTTCCCCAAGCATATTTATAAAGGGAGGAGGAGGGAAGAATTAATTAGGACAGGAGCTTCTACCCAAGTGACACAGAAGATGCAATTATTTTTGCTGCTTTTATAGACCAAGTGCCCCTTCCAGGTGGGGACAGATGCCGGATGCCGCCCACCACTTTAAAAAATGACTTTGAGGGCTTCCCTGGTGGCGCAGTAGTTGACAGTCCGCCTGCCGATGCAGGGAACACGGGTTCGTGCCCCGGTCTGGAAAGATCACACATGCCACGGAGCGGCTGGGCCCGTGAGCCGTGGCTGCTGAGCCTGCGCGTCCGGAGCCTGTGCTCCGCAACGGGAGAGGCCACAACTGTGAGAGGC
>NW_006796766.1:453511-459086 GCF_000442215.2 Lipotes vexillifer | reverse complement strand
CAAAAAAAAAAAAAAAAAAAAAGACTTTGCTAGTTCTAATGATGCTTGAAACAAAGATGGTTCTTTTGTTTACTCCCTGTTTGCGAAGCCCCAGCTGCCCATCAGAACATCACTGACTGGATTATTTATTTCTCATTGCCCAACCTATGGGGCATAGAATAACTTTTATAGAGCCAAACCGTGAGGCGTTTTCTCCCAAGGGGGTGTGGATGTGCCTCTTCAGTACTGTAGAGCATGGCCCGTTAATCCCCTGGGTTTTGACAGATAGGACTGATGCCTAACTTTGGGTGGGACAAAGGCTCTGAGAGTCAGAGGCTCGATTTTTGTCACTCCCTGCCACGTACACGCTGTGAGGTCTTGGGCAAGTCCCTTAACCTGGAGAAAATTCAATAAAACTACGGGGTGGGTTAGTGACTAATGAATTGTTGTCCTTTTACTGCGGCCAAATAAGTAAATTACATGAGATCTACCCTCTTAACAAATTTTTAAGTATACAGTACCATTAACTATAAGCACAATGCTGTACAGCTTACCTCCAGAACTTTTTTACCTTGCATAACTGAAACTTGATACGCATTGAATGGCAACTCTCCATTTCCTCTCCCTCCAGCCCCTGGCCACCACCATGCTACTCTCTAAGAGTTTGACTACTTTACATACCTCCCGTAAGCGGAATCATGCAGTTTGTCCTTCTGTGGTTTATCTCACTTAGCATAATGTCCTCAAGGTTCAAACATATTATATTCTTATAAATAACACTGACATGGTACTCACTGTTTCCATGGCAAGTAGTTACATATATAAACTCATGTAATCCTTCAAAAATCCTGTGAGGTGGAGGATAATCATTATCTCTTTTTGAGACACAGGGCGTGAAGTAACGCGCCCAAGCTCACCTGGTGTGAACATAATAAACATGGCGTTGTTTCTGTGCACTTTAAAATTTCTATGTTAGCAAACAGGCTTACAGAGATACTAAAGTCCCCGGGGATGACGGCAAAAGATGGGACAGGGAGAATAAACGAGAGGCAGTGTCTGAGGGTTCATCCTTGTGTAGCTGGAAGTGGTCCTTCACAGCTTGAAAGAAGGGAGGCCTTGGAGCTGGGGGGACCTGGGTTCAATTCTGGCTCTACCCTCTGCTCCAGACACTTGGGAAACGAATATGAACAAAACCAACAAGCCCCCTGCCTCGTGGAGACTACGTCCTAGGCCGGGGGTGGGACGGACAAAGAATAAACCACAAATACTTCAAATAACGTATAGTATGTAGGGGGGTGGTGAGTAGTATGGGAAAAATCGCTTGAGCGGATAGGGGATTGGGACTGCTGGTGGGAAGGCTAGTTGGAACTTTAAAGAGCGTGTCATTGAGAAGACAATATCTGCCAAAGACTGGAAGAAGGTGAGGGAGTCGATCATGAGGCAGGAGGATATCTGAGGTCCCTTGCTCCAGGCAGAGGGAAGAGCTAGTGAGAAAGTCCTGAGGTCCGGTGAACCTAGGATGTACGAGGAAGAGGAGGAAGGCCACTGTGGTTGGAGGGGAGCAAACAAGGGCCAGGCTAGAAGGTGATGAAGCCAGGAACAACATGGGGAATTGGCAGGGGTGGGAGACACGAGGATGGCAGTGGTGACTCTGGGTGACATGGAAGCTAGTGCAGGGTCTTGAGCAGAGGAGTGAGATGATCTGAACGTTTGGCTTTTGTAGTAATCTGGGTGATGGTGGCTCAGATCAGGGAAGCAGAAGTGGAGGTGGGAGAAGCGGCTGGTTGGCTCTGGACCTAACGCTAAGGTACAGTCAGCAGTGTTTCCTGGTGGATCGGGTGTGGGGTGAGGGAAAAAGTCGGGAGTGAAGGACGACAGCAAGCATTTTGCCCAGAACACCTAGAAGAGTGAAGTGGCTATTAGCTGAGAAGGGAAGGCTGTGGATGCAGCAAGTTAGTGGTTGTTATGGGTTGAACTGTATCCTCCAAAAGATACGTTGAAGTCCTAACTCAGTACGTGTGAATGTGACCTTATTTGGAGACAGGGTCTTTACAGAAGTAATCAAGTTAAGATGAGATCATTAGGGTAGACCCTAGTCCACTATGACTGGTGTCTTTATAAGATGAGAAGAATCCCAGGCACGTACAGCGGGAAGGTGATGTGAAGACACAGGGAGAACGCCCTGTGACAAAGGAGGCAGAGATTGCAGTGATGTGTCTCCAAGAAAGCCAAGGATTGCTGGCAACACCAGAAGCTAAAGAGACAAGCCCGGGGCAGCTTCTACCCTACAGCCTTCAGAGACAGCCTGGTCCTGCCAACACCCTGCTTTCCGACTTCTACCCAGAATTAGCAGAGAATACACTTCTGCTGTTTTAAGCCATCCAGTTTGGGGTACTTTGTCGCGGTAGCCCTAGAAAAGGAATAGGGAGGGAAAGGCTAGGAATTGTTTTCAATACATGAAATGTGGAGATGCCAAGTAGACACTGGCATATACAAGTCTTGGGTTCAGGAGAGAAGTCCAGGCTGTTGACAGAAATCTGGGAGATGTCTGCAGACGGAATTCCAAGTCATGAGCCTGGACGAGATCAGTAAGGGATAAACATAGACAGAGATGAGAAGACGGCTGAGGACTGGGTCTGGGGTGATGCAAAGTTGAGGGATTGGGGAGAAGTGGAAACTAGCAGAGGAATCTGCGACGGTGCGGCCAGTGAGGTGGGAAGAAAGCCAAGGGCATGGAACCCTGGGAGCCTGTTCCAGGGCTCGCCTTGTACTATGGGGTTTGTGGGAATGTCTGTGCTTGCAAATGCAGCCTGCTTCGTGGCACAGTACCTGGTCCAGAGCAGGCAGTCAATAAACATTTGCTGAAATTAATGCCGAAATAAACAGATGACTCAAATGAGCCTCTTCTGGCAACTATGGCATAACCTGTGTTGACACTAAGTTTAGAGTCAATTAAAACATACGAACTTTGTAATATGTTTATTAAGCTCTATCTCCCTGTCATGGACTTGTTCAGCTGATTTTTAAGCCTCAAGAATAAGATTTTACATATATTCCTATTAAACTTGATTGATCTGACTCAGACTAGTGAGATATGCGGGATCTTGGTTCTGTCCGTTTAAATCCTGGTTTTCACAGGGAGCAGACTGGTGGCTACCAGAGGCAGGGGGTAGATGGTGGGGGAAGTGGGTGAAGGTGGTCAAAAGGCAGAAACTTCCAGGTATAAGATGAATAAATTCTGGGGATGCAATATACAGCAGGGCGACTACAGTTAACAATACCGTACTGTGTATTTGAAAGTTGCTAAGAGCGCAGACCTTAAAAGTTCTCATCACGAGAAAAAAAAATTTGTAACTATATGAGGTGATAAATGTTAACTAAACTTATTGTGGTAATGTGACAATATATACATATATCGAATCACTATGTGGTATACCTTAAACAAATACTAAAAGTTATATGTCAAGTGTATCTCAATAAAACTGGGAAAAAATACTAGTTTTCAGGCTTTGCTTTCTGTTTTCCACAGACTTTAATGAGCATATTATCAATATCTTTACTCAAGCCATAAACACAACACTCAGTAGGGCAGGGGCAGGTAAGAATCCTGTAACGTTCCCCTAGAGTGGTCTCCCTGGCTTAGTAATGGCCCACTTGTTCAACAGATATTTATTAAGCATCTATTGTGTGGCTGGCATTGTTCTAAGTACCAGTGAACAAAACAAACAACCCTGTGCTCATCAACTTACAGTCAGGTACAGCCTTTCAATCTGTCACAAATCTATCTACTTGCATGATTTTTAGAACGAGACTGTCCTCTCACCTATAGATATTCATGAGACACTTTGGTCAAAAGCCTTGTTAAAAGCAGGGAGACTGTGCCTGTAACATTCCCTGACCTCTCAGCCCAGCAGCCTCTCAGATGGGGAGACGGTGTTTCTCTGGCATGTGCAGTTTCTAGTAAACCCAGGTTGGCTGCTGGTGAACACCGCCTTCTCTTCTAGGGCTTTAACAGTGCAGACCTCTCCCCTGGTATGTCAGTTCTGGAATTAATTTTCTTTCCTTTCCAGAAAACCAAACAAATCGACTACTTTTAGTCTTCTGGGACTTCTCCTTTTCTCTGATTCTGCCAAGTTCACCCAAAGCAATTCAATCTCGTCCTTTTTCAGTATCCTAGAACATCACTTTCTGGACCCCAAATCTGAACTTAAAAGAGCTGGGTCTTCTCTGATAACTTCTCCATCTATCCCGAACTCCAATTTCCTCTTATTGGTTATGAATCCCACCCTTCACAGTCTGCAAATCTTTCTTTCTTTCTTTTGAAAACTTGCAAATTATTAGATTAAGGCAGCATACATTTCCCTAATGAAGCATTTCTTGGAAGACCTTACCAAGTTCTTGAAAGTTAACATGTACTTACAAGCAAGTACTTGTAAGATGTACTGTCGATGTCATAAAAATACCGTTAAGTCCAAGTTAACTCGGTTGACATTAATTTTGACCCAATGATTGAGCATTTAAAGTTACAACTATATAGATATTAGTAAATTGTCCATTTAGAAAATCTTTCTTCTTAATGGCTTCCCGGCCTCAATCTTCTCTTCCCCCATTTCATCTTATATAAAAGCTGTCTTTCCCAGACACGCTGTGCTCAGGAAATCTTCCTAAGGTAGACCGAGTCTGCAGATCTCTCCATACCCTGTAGCTTCCCATCATCACTGGGTGCTCAGACCCCGCCCTTCAGCACTCGCTCTCTGCCCAGGGGCCTTCCCTGCCTGTCTAGTGTTTCTTTCCTCACTCACCTTCCAACCATCATCCACAGCAAGGCCAACAACCATGCTGACCTGAAAGTGACTGGCAGTTCCCTGCTTTTACGTCAGAAAACTTTAGAAAACTCAGTGTCGTTGCTCCCACTGAACTTGAGGTGGTGGGAGTAACTGTGATGATGATGATGTTGAAGAAGGGGCGGTGGGGAGGAGAAACTATCAATTCAGTGTTTTTTGGTCAGTTTTTTTCAGGGTCTAGGTCTGAGGGATACGAAGCTAGGATGCCCGCGTGTATTTGGCTACTGGATTACATTTACATGTACCTGGAGGTTTATAATAGGTATTTTATTATTACTGGACCTTCAGGTGGGTTTTTGTTTGTTTTTTCTCCCTGCTTCTTAATTCCTCCCTCATTTCAGGGACTCACTGACTCCAGTGCTTAGAAATCCTTTCAAATCCACGTGAGGAAGGATAAAAAGAAATGTATGAGAGAGGAGGACAGAGGAAGCAAGGGCCTGACAGAGTTGCAATTACTTGATAGTTTAACAGATAATGTTTTAATCTGTCCTCACCTCCTCATGGCTAGACATTCAGAGAAGATACAGAAAGTGTGATGTAAAAATAGATTCTTCTTGAAATAAGAGGAGAACGTTCTGAACTGCTTGTTCCTGGGGCTTTGTACTTGTTACCGTGTTTCACAGAAATTGCTAGTCTAGAACAATCAGTTCACAGGGATGTGACTAAAGATCATTTACCGGGGACACATGAGGAACAGAATCGCTGCTGGGAGGGGTGGAGGGCTGTGGAGGGGGCGGGTCCTTGCCGGGCGG
>NW_006796766.1:452300-453357 GCF_000442215.2 Lipotes vexillifer | reverse complement strand
GGGCCCTGGGTGTCCTCGCACCTCTCCGTCCCCGCCTCACTTTCCTCTCTTCAGGGGAAGGAGAGAAATCGTTCTTAGAGGTAAGTAGAGGTGCCCATTCCCTTTCTCTCCGACATTCTGAGAACTGCTCATTTGCGCCTGGAGAACCAGGCATTACGGAGTGATGAGGGGGAGAAGTGGCAGGTGTAAGGCCATCCGAGAGTCAGAAACCACGGGCATCGCACATTGGCCCTTCATACTTGTTCACTTCAGCAGAGGTGGCGTTTCCCTCTAAATGTTCTATGCTGAGATAATTTAGCTTAAAAAAAAAAAAAGTATTGTTTCATTGAAACGAGGCTGATTTGACCACATGTGTTTATCTCCTTTCCCTCTTAACTCCCTGGAAGAATATATTAAGGCTATTAAAGTGGTTGAACACTGAGCACAGAGACGTGCGACGAGCCCGGGGGGCGCCCTCCTGCAGGGAAGGCACGTGGGCTGGAGCCTCCCCCGTGGGTCCGCAGTTCAGTGTGCGCATGCACAGGAAGCAGATCAATTTCCCACACGGGCCTGGAAGGCTCAGGGCTGGAGGCAGCCATACCTTGGAGGGAGTGAGTGGACCTGGGAAGGGAAGGGATAAGCAGGAGGCTTGGCTGGAGGCTGAACAGACAGAGGCTGGACTTAGTCCCTCCCCTAGAGGTTCCCTCTACCTTTCCCCCATCTCTGCTTCAGCACCATCAAGGAAATGAGAGCCTTATTCTCAGGAGAGGCTGCTCCAGGAAGGTTCCTGTCGGCGCAGTAGATGGTGCTGGATGAAAACAAGGCATGAAGTGAAAGTCTACGTCCTGAATCGCAGACGGAGCACCAGCCACTGCCCTCCACGGCTTATGCCTCCCAGGCAAGAGAACCCAATGGCCCCATGTCCTTCAGGGGAGATGAACTACCTCCCTGTTGATAAGAATCACCAGACATTTGAGGAAAGCCTCCTCAAATGAAGACGTCAGACCAAAATCATCAGGAAAGTGGAACACAAAGAAAACAACCAATTCAGGAAGAAAAAGAAAACGGGGGGGGGGGG